>NC_084734.1:34088924-34396424 GCF_033978785.1 Entelurus aequoreus
TCAGAAGGAACAGTGTGGTTTTCGTCCTGGTCGTGGAACTGTGGACTAGCTCTATACTCTCGGCAGGGTCCTTGAGGGTGCATGGGAGTTTGCCCAACCAGTCTACATGTGCTTTGTGGACTTGGAGAAAGCATTCGACCGTGTCCCCCGGGAAGTCCTGTGGGGAGTGCTCAGAGAGTATGGGGTATCGGACTGTCTGATTGTGGCGGTCCGCTCCCTGTACGATCAGTGTCAGAGCTTGGTCCGCATTGCAGGCAGTAAGTCGGACACGTTTCCAGTGAGGGTTGGACTGCGCCAAGGCTGCCCTTTGTCACCGATTCTGTTCATAACTTTTATGGACAGAATTTCTAAGCGTAGTCAGGGTGTTGAGGGGCTCCGGTTTGGTGGCTGCAGGATTAGGTTTCTGCTTTTTGCAGATGATGTAGTCCTGGTGGCTTCATCTGGCCACAATCTTCAGCTCTCACTGGATCGGTTCGCAGCCGAGTGTGAAGCGACTGGAATGAGAATCAGCACCTCCAAGTCCGAGTCCATGGTTCTCGCACGGAAAAGGGTGGAGTGCCATCTCCGGGTTGGGGAGGAGATCTTGGCCCAAGTGGAGTCTTGTTCGCGAGTGAGGGAAGAGTGGATCGTGAGATCGACAGGCGGATCGGTGCGGCGTCTTCAGTAATGCGGACGCTGTATCGATCCGTTGTGGTGAAGAATGAGCTGAGCCGGAAGGCAAAGCTCTCAATTTACCGGTCGATCTACGTTCCAATCCTCACCTATGGTCATGAGCTTTGGGTTATGACCGGAAGGACAAGATCACGGTTACAAGTGGCCGAAATTAGTTTCCTCTGCCGGGCGGCAGGGCTCTCCCTTAGAGATAGGGTGAGAAGCTCTGCCATCCGGGAGTAGCTCAAAGTTAAGCCGCTGCTCCTCCACATCGAGAGGAGCCAGATGAGGTGGTTCGGGCATCTGGTCAGGATGCCACCCGAATGCCTCCCTAGGGAGGTGTTTAGGGCACGTCCGACGGGTAGGAGGCCACGGGGAAGACCAAGGACACGTTGGGAGGACTATGTCTCCCGGCTGGCCTGGGAACGCCTCGGGATCCCCCGGGAAGAGCTGGACGAAGTGGCTGGGGAGAGGAAAGTCTGGGCTTCCCTGCTTAGGCTGCTGCCCCTGCAACCCGACCTCGGATAAGCGGAAGAAGATGGATGGATGGATGGATATCCCAGGCAGCTATGTGTGGATATCTGGTAATGTGTCAAATGCCAGCTGATACCGGAGCTGGGGAGATAGGGCGTGGTTTGTGTGAGTTGTGTGTGTCTACAAAGCTCGCCAGGGATGATGTTACTGCTGTGTTGTTGCTTTCTAAAAAAATAAAGCTGTCATTCCGCAAGGCAAAATTGTTGTCTTTTTCACGAGTCAAGTCAATTCCTTTACAGACGCGCCGGCCTCTGCAGTGCTGTATGGTGCGACCAATTTACTCGCAAATGAGACTAAAAATAGTACGGGAAACATTAAAAAAAACAAAAAACTGTTGCACATGTGCAAAAAGGGATTTCAACCCTTTTATCGCATTAACTCCTAAAATAA
Source organism: Entelurus aequoreus (assembly GCF_033978785.1). Taxonomy (NCBI): domain Eukaryota; kingdom Metazoa; phylum Chordata; class Actinopteri; order Syngnathiformes; family Syngnathidae; genus Entelurus; species Entelurus aequoreus. Next base: position 34,090,500 of record NC_084734.1, read on the forward strand.
ATCCATCCAAATTTTAGCCCATCTGTATAGCACGTTTGAAACTATAACCAAATGATTGATCACTCGCGCTGAGAGCTGTGTGTATCCCCCCACCCCACCTGCGCCATGCATAGAGGGGAGCGGGCTACTCTTCCTAGCTCACAAACTCTGTGTTACAAGATGGATGAAACTAGATTGTAGTTGAAGGAAATGGTCAGAAAAATATGTTTTTTTCACCACCACTTGACACTAACTGCACTGTTCGCTTGTACCTACCGTATGAAAGTCAGAGGGAATATTGAACAACAAATCAATGATAGAAGTGACAAACTCGCCACTCAAATAATACTCCGTTTGTTGATAAGAACATACAGCTATGGAAGCACATTCAATCTATTTATTTATTAAGCAGAGGTAACACAAACCAGTGAAAGATTCAAAAGAGCTGCCGTCAGAGCAGACAAACTGCCGCTGCGAGCCTGCTAAGATAGAAACAGCTCAAAGTCAGACTACTGAGTGGACTAACTGACGTCACACGTCACTAGGCAAGTTATCTTAACTGCATTAGGCTAGGCTGACCATATTCTGAAATCCCAAAAAGAGGACACATATATGCGTGCCAAGGCGGGCAGCACGCCAAGGCCGGGACTAGGGGAAAATTTGCCAATGATACTCGAACTTGCTTTATAAATAATATACATTTATTTCAATAAAGCATTTTGTCTCCTCTGTTGACAGCAGTGTTGGCGCTATGAAATTTCAAAATGGGGTCCCAGGGACCCCATCAAGTCAAAAAAATGGGGTCCCACAGTAAATTTTTGGGGTCCCACTTTTTTGTAAGCGTTTTGAAAACAAATGACAAATGTATGCATTATCCTGTTATATCTCACATTCTATATTGTGTTTTGGAAAAAGGTTGTCATAAACGTGAATTAAAAAAGATAATATAAAAGAAAACACATTTGTATACATATGTAAATGTATTCAGTTATAAACATTCATTCACTTTCTTCTTTCCTTCATGGATCTAAACTTTACCGCTGCTGGTAGTTTTTTCTATGTTTTTATTTAATAAGGTATAGGTGTATTTATTTCAGTATAAAAGTGTGAAAAGTGTTTTGCTTGGGTCATGAAATGATAACGGTGTGCCAGGTCATACATACATTTTATATTTAACGCTTAAATCCCTGGAGTCTACATAAAGTTAAAAAGTTAAAGTACCAATGATTGTCACACACACTAGGTGTGGTGAAATTTGTCCTCTGCATTTGACCCATCCCCTTGATCACCCCCTGGGAGGTGAGGGGAGCAGTGGGCAGCAGCAGTGCCGCGCCCGGGAATCATTTTTGGTGATTTAACCCCCAATTCCAACCCTTGATGTTGAGTGCCAAGCAGGGAGGTAATGGGTCCCATTTTTATAGTCTTTGGTATGACCCGGCCAGGGTTTGAACTCACAATCTATCGATCTCAGGGCGGACACTCTAACCACTAGGCCACTGAGTAGGTACATCAACTCTAACCACTAGGCCACTGAGTAGGTACATCAACTTCAAATCTATTCCTCATTTCAAAATGTTTTAGTTTTTTTATGTTGTTTTTTTGTTTGTTTGTTTTCCGCCCTTTTTTGTCAAACAAAACTATGTTTTTTATGGCAAACACACAAAATATGCAAAATCGTCCACCAAAAATATTTTTCAAAGTGTAATATTTGATGTGAAGTAATCAGAACCTTTGATAGGTCAATAATTCATAATAACATTTTGAAAGAAAAACAAAAACAGCTTTGTTTTATTAGTCAACATTGCAACTTTTTCTAAATTACATTTCACCTTTAGGCTTTTTTATTTCACTTTTGTTATGTTTTTGTTTATTTTAATTAGGGATGTCCTATAATATCGGTCTGCCGATATTATCGGCCGATAAATGCTTTAAAATGTAATATCGGAAATTATCGGTATTGGTTTCATAATTATCGGTATCTAAAAGTAAAATGTATGACGTTTTAAAACGCAGCTGTGTAAACGGACTTAAAGGCATTTCCTTTGCGTGCGTGCCGCCCGAGTCACATAATATCTACCGGCTGTTCTCATCACGAATTAATGCAAGGCATATTGGTCAACAGCCATACAGGTCACACTGAGGGTGACCGTATAAACAACTTTAACACTGTTACAAATATGCGCCACACTGTGAACCCACACCAAACAAGAATGACAAACACATTTCGGGAGAACATCCGCACCGTAACACAACATAAACACAACAGAACAAATACCCAGAATCCCTTGCAGTACTAACTCTTCAGGGACGCTACAATATAAACCCCCCCGCTACCTCCACCCACCCCAACCCCGCCCACCTCAACCTCCTCATAGTCTCTCTCAGGGAGAGCATGTCCCAAATTCCAAGCTGCTGTTTGGATAGATAGATAGATAGTACTTTATTGATTCCTTCAGGAGAGTTCCCTCAGGAAAATTAAAATTCCAGCAGCAGTGTACAGAATTGAGATCGAATTTAAAAAGTAAAAAATAAATAATGGGGGTATAAATGGAAACAGAATAGAGAAATATTACAATAAGAATAAAAATAAAAAGCAACAATTAGAAAAAATATATAACAGTAAAATAAGAATATAACAAGAGAAACTAGGCAGTAGTGACCATGTTATGAAAAAGTATTGCACTGTTATTGTTTTGAGGCATGTTAAAAAAAATAATGCACTTTGTGACTTCAATAATAAATATGGCAGTGCCATGTTGGCATTTTTTTCCATAACTTGAGTTAATTTATTTTGGAAAACCTTGTTACATTGTTTAATGCATCCAGCGGGGCATCACAACAAAATTAGGCATAATAATGTGTTAATTCCACGACTGTATATATCGGTATCGGTTGATATTGGAATCGGTAATTAAGAGTTGGACAATATCCGAATATCGGATATCGGTAAAAAAGCCATTATCGGACATCTCTAATTTTAATAGTATTTTTAGAATGTGCCGTGGGCCTTTAAAACATTAGCTGTGGGCCACAAATGGTAAAAAAAATTTAAAATAAATAAATAATCTGCGTCCTTTCTCATTTCAATGCGTTAAAAAGACACAAAAAGTGTGTTAACGCCAACACTGGTTGACAGTATAACAAAATAAGTCACACTTATGTTCTGTAACATTCAGTTTTGGAAAAAAAGTGCAGGGGTAGAAATATTCAAAATAACCTCTTGTATATAATCTAAAGATAAATAATGCCTCAAAACAAGTTAATTAAATTTAAACAAAAAACGGCAGACGAGCTCTCGCCCTGCATAGCTGTTTTGTGCTTTGTAGTGTCGATATGGGCTTATAGAACGTTGGCCCCTTTATTTGCCACAGATATATACGTTCCTGCTTTGCACACAGTGCATTCTGCTTTCCATGTGACAAGGCTAGGACGAAAACAAAGATACTTTTCCCGCAAATCATCTGTGAAGTTGCATTTACGTTTCGGCTTCTCTCTTGTGTTCTGTCTGTCGCTTGACTGTCTCGCTCTCTCGCTCTCTGTCTCTGCCCCTCCCTCACGAATGTTGCTGCGTGCGCACACCTTCACAATTTAACCCCTTCTTAACTCTGGACGTACATTGAAAATACACGCAACCCTAACTCAAAATACCGGACATTTGAGGCATTTAAGAAACCCCACCCAGACAGACCGCAAAAAGAGGACATGTCCGGGGAAAAGAGGACGTATGGTCAGTCTACATTAGGCCAGATATTTGAGGTTCATTTTTTTAGTAACACAATTTCTCAAGTAATTAATTACATTTATTAAAAAGTAATTTTGTTAGTATTTTTGGTAAAGTAATGAGTAACTATGATTCATGACTTTTTAAAATACATTTTCAGAACACAGCCTGTCACACAGCATCATGAAGCAGTTGGCACGTTGGTGTTCCTGGCTAACATCTTTGTGTGTATGTCATATAATAATGTTTGCCTATAAAAACACCATTGTTAAAAGTCAATTACTTTTACGTTGCTGCTGACGTTTAAACACGTGCTCTTAAACCAGAGCGCTTTATTTCACATTTTGTTATTTTGTGTTTTTGTTAGCTAAATAATTGAGCATCGCTAAATGTTTTTTAAAGAAGATTGGAGATTATATTTGACTTTTCTCATATTTAAAAAAAACAAAACATTAATATCTCAAAACACCTCTTAAATTGGGATCCTATTATACACAAAATACTTTTCTTACATGTTGGTACTTGGTTTTTTGTATTTGGGATCCCCATCAGTCCCGAAAATTTGAAAACAAGGCATGGTGGAGATATTTAGTTACGTCAACTGATATTTCCATTTATGGGTTAGTTTATGAGCCAAACTATATATCAGGATATGAGTTTCGGTCCCAGCCCTACACTTGTGTTAGCGACAGTGCCAGCACAGTTTAGGGATGTTCTCTATGTGTACTTGTTCTCTATGTGTACTTGAGTGTTACAATAGGCCTGATGATGGCATTGTGTTTATATGTATGAGTGCACATGCGTACCTTGTTTGAGTGTTAATAATGAATCTGTAATATTTAAGACATTCTCATATTAATACAAAAACATTTTCTGTTCTACAAAAAAAATTCTGTGTTACTAATGTTTTTCATTTAGTAGCACCAGTGCATCTAGTGAAAAAGCTAAGCGTACAGCACTTCTCTGGGTATTGATGAACAGCAAAGCTCGAGACGTTCCGTGGTGTTTACTTTATTACATGATTATGCGCATACTCCCGAGATATAGTTAAAGTCCGAGCTATTTCGCTGCACTTGCCAAGCTGCTACATGGATTGCCGGAAGGTAGATGGCGGTGCCGTTTCGTGGCAGTTACACTTAGTTGGCGTTTCGCATCTTGTGGAAATCAGGGGTGAGGGATCGGCATTTCTGGTCTCTAACAGGCACAATATGCATCTCGATTCACAGGCAACAATCCAATACATTTCAGATACCTCTTCATTGATTAGATACGATTGACATCCATTGCAGCACGTTTCAAATATGACTAGTCGATGCTGATTCCATGTTGCCGTTTCAAATTAGTTATAAGGGAATTTTGCTTCCGGTGTATTTGACAGCAGCGTGGCACATTTTGAAAATAGCATTAGCTTTATTAAGGTGCCCGTTCCTCCCATAACCCATTGTGTTGCCAAGTGTGGAGGTGAATGTGTATCGGCTCAGCCATGATTCCTTTGTTGTTGTTACATACACAGGCCAATGGCCCACAGTTCTAGACTAAAAGAAAGTTATAAAAAAATTGTCAAAAATGTGTTTCACGTTAAGATACATAAAAATCCAATTTAATCAATGCTAGGTAAAATTTGATTAACCTAAAATTTTCCCCAAAAGCCTGTGCAATTTTAAGCTTCTATATTAATGCATACGTATCTCGCATGCACATGTCTAAGGTAAATCTCATGTCCGAGGTAAACATTAAACCTCCCCATCCCCAGTCAGAATAGGTCAAGATATGCGTTTAAACAGGTTTTATCTGACTCATAAAAAAACAGATACCAAAATTGCGCATTTGTTTTTAATTCTAGCAACTACAGTTGGAAATGTCAAAGAGCAGACACAAAACTATTTTGTAAGTGTCATCATGAAAATATTTTCTATTTCTTGCAGAACTAGCCACAATTTCCCCTCAGACATTAATAAAGTCCTTTGGTGCACCTCACCTGAAGAGCACGGCCTTGGAGGCAAAAGTGACACAGGGGATGGTCCAGAGTGCAAATCCTTTAACTGGATTTCGCTGCTCTTGCCACCATCAGCGGCCTGGTTGGCAACGTTAAAAAGCCGCACGCTGTGACGAGGCTAATCTTGGGCCAGGGGCTGGCTCATGAGCCAAACACTTTAGTGTAGCATCAGCACCAAAGGTTGTCCCGAGTAATTACCACCAAAACGACACACTGGGTCAACAAAATATGGAAATCTAAGCCTCACATGGAGAAACAATGTAAAGTCAACTGGATTACGAATCTAAATATATATAAATGTTGCATCCAATAAGAGAATTTGAACATACATGTGCAATCTTACTTAAAGGTTTACCTAAACTTTTAAACACTCCTAATGAAATGTTACATTTACACTTTTAGTAATGGGGGGTGTGTGTGTGTCTTACCTGCTCAGTACTTGTGTCATTTTTTGCTCTCTTCCCAAAGATACAGTTAAGGTCGGTTGTACTTCGGGAGGAAAGGTCTTTCCCTGAAAGAATATGATTGTGTATTCAAGTTACATGTATTTATACATTCTTAACCCTCAATATGAAACTGAACAGTTAGTTTAGGCTAAAATGAGTCACAAACTTGTCAAAGTTTTGTGAATATTCAAATAAGTCAAACCTTTTCAAAATAACATTTTAGTCTTTATGCATCATTGTTGTGTTATTACCGAATTAAAAAAAAAAAAAAAACTATTTAAAAAAATAATCAATAATTTTGGTCTTAACTGTATCTCTCTTTTTGAATACATTTTCATTTACGAGTGTGTTAAATGTTAGATTTTGAGTTTAGCAGTGACTTAGATGATCTGTAATGATATGTAATTGAAAAAATACAATGTATTATGGCCATAACAATGCTGATAACAAAGGTGAAAAAAAACACTTAAGCAATGCATCCCATGTGGCTTTCATGTGTTACATATACAGTTTATGAGCATGGGAAGGGCGGAGGGACACCGTTAACTGCTGGGGCTGTCGCCAGCATGGAATTATAAAAATGCAGACATCTTAAGTGTGTTAATGGCGGCGTAGTTCCAAACTGAAGAAAAGGGAGCTTGCGTCTCTCTCTTGGGGATAAAACGGCAAAGAAAAATAAACTTGCGACAAGTTGGACTGCACCACGCCTCCAGTCTACCATTTTCAGGCAGGGCCTCAAAGACTCTTGGAGCACACACTGGTCCGTCTCGGGCCCTGAGTCCTGTTCGTACAGCTGCATCCTCTTCCTTCAGCGCGCCTCTGATAACATTTGGTTATTTATTGCTCTACAACCTCTATCTCCCTGCCCACTCTTGGCTTTTGGAAGTCACTGCACATACAGGTCTGAGAAGCTGAACCAAGAAAGCAACTTAAAATAAATAGGAAGGGGGGCAACATAGGTCAAAACGTCCAGTGTGACCTTTTGGAGGTTTAGAAGAGGAAGAACATGTCAAAAAATTGCAGGCTTTCAGGTGAAAGTGCAAATAATGTGATTACAAAAAAGCCCACTTTTCCTTATAGCGTTTAAAAGGTGGCCGAAATGGCAACAACGTATATAGTTCAGTAGTAGTTCAACCGGACCAAAAGATCACTGCCAGTCGCCAGTATAGCAACACTATTTTCAAAGTGAAAGGTTAAAAAAAAGAAACACTTTTAGCTTTGAATATACACGTAATCCAATATGATCCCTCCACACACACCAGTTGACAAAAACACAAGGAAAGAGTGATGAATTGTGCATCAAGCTCCCCTGCAGCCATGACAGGTGAAAGATGGAGCTTGCAATTAAAACTGGGTTACTGTTTTTTGCTTTGGGCCTGCTCCAAATAAGCAGCAGAGATTTTGATGCTCCCCCGCAACACACACACACACACACACACACACACACACACACACACACACACACACACAAACAGGCCATCAATCCTCAGCACTGGTAGTGAGAGGGCTAGCATGAACAGGATGTCAATTAAAAGCAGCTCCCAGTAAGTGGGAGAGCGATATTTGGAAGTAGAGCTGCATTATTATGGCTAAATAATAATCACGATTATTTACATCAATATTGAAAATTACGATTATTAAGGGTGTAACGGTTTTGCAGATACCGTGGTATTTCGGTTTCAAAGTCTTCACAATAATGCCGGGACGAGTGACAGTATAAAAAAAAACTTGGTGTGTAGTTTTTTTCTGGCGTTTTAACGTTGGCTCGGTCTGAAATAAACTACAACTCCCAGAATACTCTGAGCAGCGCGGGATTAGCAAGGTGGGGGCAAAGAACACCGTAAGAATGAAGTAAAGTGTGTTTGTAGTAGATGAAAAGAATTGTTGTTTTCTGACATTTCATCAAAATCTGTCAAGAAATTTTCAAGTTATGTTGCTAACAAACAAACAAACAAACCTTGGCGGAGGTGAGAAAGTCTGTGTTCTGCAGAGCAGAGCGTGCCAATTTCGTCTCAATTGTTTCCAAGGCGACACAGCCAGCCGGTTACGTCGCAGAGCACGGACATACATCACCAAAGGAACTGTACATCGTAGAAATACGAGTAAACTGAAAAACCTCTCGATTAATCCTCAATCCTCCATCCATTTCCACTGCTTGTCTCTCTCTCGGGCTAGAACTTATTGGTCTGCGCTCGGGCGGAGGTTGTGTGGTTATGTAATCAAGTTGTGAAAATTGTAATGAAATAGGATAATAAAAAGGCTAAATAAAGGTTATAAATATATTTATAGACAAATCTGTGTTAGAATGAACACAAACCGCTATATCTCATGACATGGTACTTTTAGCTCCATTTATCAATTTTCTGCTTTATAGCAGAGCCTGGTAATAATGCCAACGATCAACTTCAATTACTTCAGGATTCTCTCTTCAGTTACAGTGCCCTCTGTCACGTGGGGGGGGGGGGGTCGCAGCTCGCTGCGGGGTTGTTCTTCCAACACAAAAGACGGCTTCGGACGACAGCGTGAAGGTAGGCTTGGATTTATTTAACAAAATCACTCACTACCACAAACACAAAAATACAACAAAAAAAGGCAAGCGTGCCTAAAACACAAAAGAAGCTGCTAGTTAGCAGAAGCTATGACATGGACTATGACTTACTTGGTCAGCAAGAGACATGAACCGGTGTGACAAAGACAATGAACGCAGAACGAGTGAACAGAAAGAAAGACTTAAATAACACAGACATGATTAACAACAGGTGCGTGACTCAAAACGTGAAACAGGTGCGTGACATGACAGGTGAAAACTAATGGGTGACCATGGAAACCAAACAAAACAAGGAAGTGAAACCAGGAACTAAAAAAAGAGTCCAAAAAACAAACAGCACATGGCCAAACAAAAACATGAACAGACATGACAGAGCCCCCCCCTTACGGACAGATCCCAGATGTCCAACAACAACAACAACAACAACAAAAAACAGGATCAAGAGTCATGGGAGGGCGGGAGGGGGACTTGGCGGTGGGTCGCCAGACCACGTGTCCCCGAATCCACCGGGGCAGAATCAGGTGGCGGCGACGCGTAGACCGCCGCTGAACCTGACGAGGTGGGCGACCTGGGAATGGCCACATTCGTGGCCTATGAGGAGGTCGGCGCACCTGGCGTGGCAGACGCCCATGGAATGGCCGACGAGGAGGTGGGCGCGTTGTCGTGGCAGGCGGCGAAGCTTGGCGTGGTGAGTCAGGCGGCGAAGCTTGGCATGGGTTGTCTTGGTCTTGGCATGTGTTGTCTTGGTCTTGGCATGGGTTGTCTTGGTCTTGGCATGGGTTGTCTTGGTCTTGGCGAGGGTCTTGGTCTTGGCGAGGGTCTTGGTCTTGGCGAGGGTCTTGGTCTTGGCGTGGAGCTGGTACCGGAGCTTGGCAGCGTGGAGCTGGTACCGGAGCGTGGAGCTGGTACCGGAGCTTGGCCGCGTGGAGCTGGTACCGGAGCTTGGCGTCGTGGAACTTGACGTGGTGCAGGTGGCCTAGCTTGGGGTTGCTGCTTGGCATGCTGATGAATTGGTGGTGGTGGACGGGCCGGAGGTTGCTGCCTGGCTGGGCGCGTCTGAGTCACCCCACTAGTACGGCTCCCGGCCCTAGCCCCCCCCTCAAGGAGCGGATACCAGACGCGCCCCCCGCAGTCTGGAACCGTTTTTTGGGGTGGGTGGAGGGAGGTCAGGAGGGGGGCAGAATCCTCCCCATTAAATTGTCCAAAATGTCTATTCACCACCCCCACTTTAGACTGGGTATGAAAATATCTAAATTTAGAAAAAATCTTCTCAAAAGGATTTTTTTTTTTAAACAAAGTCCTTAGTGGGCGGCTGACAGAGGGCATAAATAGAATTTTAAAAAAAGTCTTGGTCTCTGACGTCATGACCAGTGGGCGGGATGACATCATCAGCACGGGTCTCCTGCGGCGGCGAGGAAGACAAGACTGGGCTGGTTGGGGAATCTTGTGGTCCGGAGGTGGATCCTGGGGGAACGACGCGCCATGCTGGCGAAAAGAAGCCTTTCTGGCTGACTTCCATCTTCGCCAGCGCGTCTCCATCACCTCCTGATGGCTCGGCTGCGTTCATTCTGTCACGTGGGGGGGTCGCAGCTCGCTGCGGGGTTGTTCTTCCAACGCAAAAGACGGCTTCGGACGACAGCGTGAAGGTAGGCTTGGATTTATTTAACAAAATCACTCACTACCACAAACACAAACATACAACAAAAAAAGGCAAGCGTGCCTAAAACACAAAAGAAGCTGCTAGTTAGCAGAAGCTATGACATGGATTATGACTTACTTGGTCAGCAAGAGACATGAACAGGTGTGACAAAGACAATGAACGCAGAACGAGTGAACAGAAAGAAAGACTTAAATAACACAAGCGGTAGAAAATGGATGGATGGATGGATGATTAACAACAGGTGTGTGACTCAAAACGTGAAACAGGTGCGTGACATGACAGGTGAAAACTAATGGGTGACCATGGAAACCAAACAAAACGAGGAAGTGAAACCAGGAACTAAAAAAGAGTCCCAAAAACAAACAGCACATGGCCAAACAAAAACATGAACAGACATGACACCCTCCAAAAGTATTGGAACAGTGAGTCCAATTAGTTTATTTTTGTTGTAGACTGAAAACATTTGGGTTTTACATCAAAAGATGAATATGGGACAAGAGATCAACATTTCAGCTTTTATTTCCAGATAATTACATCTGGATCTGAAACACAAACTAGAAGCTAGTACCTTTTGTTTGAACCTACCCGTTTTTAATGAGAGCAAAAGTATTGGACTGACAGGTGTGTTTGTTGCCCAGGTGTCTCCCAATTACATTGATTATTCAAACAATGAACAGCACTGTATGTCTGAGCTCAGTTTCAGATTGGGTGGGATAGGTTTTGCCAGTGCAGACTGCATTTAGAGGTGGACCCAACATGAAAACCAGAGAACTGTCTATGGGTGAAAAAGAAGCAATTGTGAATCTGAGAGAAGATGGACAATCAATCAGTGCCATTGCACAAACATTGGCCATAGCCAGTACAACCATTTTGAATGTCCTGGAGAAGAAAGAAACCACTGGTGTATTAAAGGCCTACTGAAATGAATTTTTTTTATTTAAACGGGGATAGCAGATCTATTCTATGTGTCATACTTGATCATTTCGCGATATTGCCATATTTTTGCTGAAAGGATTTAGTATAGAACAACGACGATAAAGATTGCAACTTTTGGTATCTGATAAAAAAAAGGCTTGCACCTACCGGAAGTAGCGTGACGTAGTCAGTTGAACATATACGCAAAGTTCCCTATTGTTTACAATGATGGCCGCATGAAGTGAGAGAGAATCGGACCGAGAAAGCGACAATTTCCCCATTAATTTGAGCGAGGATGAAAGATTTGTGGATGAGTAAAGTGCAAGGTAAGGACTAGTGGGGAGTTGAAGCTATTCAGATAGGGAAGATGCTGTGAGAGCCGGGGGTGACCTGATATTCAGCTGGGAATGACTACAACAGTAAATAAACACAAGAAATATATATACTCTATTAGCCACAACACAACCAGGCTTATATTTAATATGCCACAAATTAATCCTGCATAAAAACACCTGCGTGTTTGTTATGCTAGCTCCTAGCTCCTCTGCTAGCTCCTAGCTCCATAGAACACGCCAATACAATTCAAACACCTGATCAACACACACAATCACTCAGCCCAAAAGACCGTTCACCTAACCCAAGGTTCATAAAGCTTATATATTTTTAAAAAGTTACGTACGTGACGCGCACATACGGTCAAGTTATCGAATGTTTAGCAGCCAAGGCTGCATACTCACGGTACCTGATATTCAGCTGGAAATGACTACAACAGTAAATAAACACAAGACATATATATACTCTATTAGCCACAACACAACCAGGCTTATATTTAATATGCCACAAATTAATCCTGCATAATAACACCTGCGTGTTTGTTATGCTAGCTCCTAGCTCCTCTGCTAGCTCCTAGCTCCATAGAACACGCCAATACAATTCAAACACCTGATCAACACACACAATCACTCAGCCCAAAAGACCGTTCACCTAACCCAAGGTTCATAAAGCTTATATATTTTTAAAAAGTTACGTACGTGACGCGCACGTACGGTACGGTACGTGTTATGCTAGCTCCTAGCTCCTCTGCTAGCTCCTAGCTCCATAGAACACGCCAATACAATTCAAACACATGATCAACACACACAATCACTCAGCCCAAAAGACCGTTCACCTAACCCAAGGTTCATAAAGCTTATATATTTTAAAAAAGTTACGTACATACGCAAAAAAAAGCCAAAGCTGCATACTCACAGTAGCACGTCTGCGTCTTTGTCATCCAAATCAAAGTAATCCTGGTAAGAGTCTGTGTTGTCCCAGTTCTCTACAGGCGTCTGTGTATCCAAATCAAAAGTCCTCCTGGTTAGAGTCTCTGTTATCCGAGTTCTTCCATCTTGACTGCATCTTTCGGGAATGTAAACAAAGAAGCGCCGGCTGTGTACTGTTGTGGCTGACTACGTTCGAAAAATACGTCCATTTCGCACCGACAACTTTCTTCTTTGCTTGCTTGGCTTCCTTCTCCATAATGCAATGAACATGATTGAAACAGATTCACGAACACAGATGTCCAGAATACTGTGGAATTATGAAATGAAAACAGAGCTTTTTCGTATCGGCTTCAATGTGGAAGGCATACCCGTGTTCGCCGGGCTACGTCACACGCATACGTCATCCTCAGAGGCGTTTCGAACCGGAAGTTTAGCGGCAAATTTAAAATGTTACTTTATAAGTTAACCCGGCCGTATTGGCATGTGTTATAATGTTAAGATTTCATCATTGATATATAAACTATCAGACTGCGTGGTCGGTAGTAGTGGGTTTCAGTAGGCCTTTAAGCAACAGACGTCGAATAGGTAGACCAAGGAAAACATCAGCAGTTGATGACAGAAACATTGTGAGAGCTATAAAGAAAGACCCTAATACAACTGTGAGTGACATCAGCAACAAACTCCAAAGGGCAGGAGTGAAGGTATCACAATCTACTGTTCGCAGAAGACTTCATGAACAGAAGTACAGAGGCTACACCAGAAGATGCAAACCACTCATTAGCAAGAAGAATAGGAAGGCCAGGCTGGAATTTGCCAAAAGGTACAGAAATGAGCCTAAAAAATTCTGGGGAAAAGTTGTATGGACTGATGAGACAAAGATTAACTTCTTCCAAAGTGATGGAAAGGCAAAAGTTTGGAGAAAGAAAGGATCTGCTCATGATCCCAAACATACAAGCTCATCTGTGTAACACGACGGAGGTAATGTCATGGCTTGGGCTTGCATGGCTTCTTCTGAGGCGGGCTCTTTCATCTTCATTGATGATGTAACACATGATGGAAGCAGCAAAATGAACTCAGAAGTCTACAGAAACATTTTGTCTGCTAATTTAAAGAAACATGCAACCAAACTGATTGGGAGATCCTTCATCATGCAGCAAGATAACGACCCAAAACACACTGCAAAAACAACAAAGGAGTTCATCAGGGGCAAGAAGTGGAAGGTTTTAGACTGGCCAAGTCAGTCTCCAGACTTAAACCCAATAGAGCATGCATTTTACCTGCTGAAGAGGAGACTGAAGGGAGTAACCCCCGAAAACAAACAACAGGTGAAAGTCTGGAAAAGCATCACAAAAGAAGAATGCAAACGTTTGGTGATGCCAATGGGTCACAGGCTTGATGCAGTTATTGAAAGCAAAGGATTTGCAACTAAATATTAAGTCTTATTTACTTTAATCTATTTTAAGTTTATGTGTTCCAATACTTTTGCTCACCTAAAAATGTTGTGTTCTATTACAAATAATGCTACAGTATATTCTAAGTTGTGTATCAGATCCAGATGTAAATACCTGGAAATAAAAGCTGAAATGTTGATCTCTTATCTCATATTCATCTTTTGATGTCAAACCCAAATGTTTTCAGTGTTACAACAAAAATAAAGGAATTGGCCTCACTGTTCCAATACTTTTGGAGGGCACCGGGACTTTTCTCTTCAGTTATATTCTTATTTTGTATATTCCTGAGAATCTGCTGTTAAGGACCTACTGCCAAAAAGGTAGTCAAAGATAATCTATATGAGAGCACATTAGTGTTGTTTAGGAATCTGCTGCAAAAATATTACGTGTTATCTAAGCATTTTTAACTGAACTCGCGCACCAGTCTGGTGTCATTCCTGGGCCGGATTTGGCCCGTGCCACCAGTTGAATAGCCCTGCTCCACTCCAATGTCCTTTCTGTTTGTTAGTATTTTGCCTACATTTTACTACCGTATTTTTCGGATTATAAATCACAGTTTTTTTCATAGTTTGGCCGTGGTTGCGACATATACTCCGGAGCGATTTATGTGTGAAATTAACACATTACCGTAAAATATCAAATATTATTATTTATCTCATTCGTGTAAGAGACAAAGCAAATGTCAGCAATCGTCACACACACGTCAGCAATCGTCACTCACACGTCAACCAATAAGAATTTGGCGGGGGAGGGTCATGGCAGAAGTGCATTGTGGGTCATGTTATGCTAACTGCTATATGCTATACGCTACTGCTGTAGCTATTAAAATGGATCACATCAACATTGGCGGTAACTTATAAAAACTGAGAAGGGCTGAACGGCGTGGCGAAGTTGGTAGAGTGGCTGTGCCAGCAATCGGAGTGTTGCTGGTTACTGGGGTTCAATTCCCACCTTCTACCTTCCTAGTCACGTCCGTTGTGTCCTTGGGCAAGACACTTCACCCTTTGCCTCTGATGGCTGCTGGTTAGCGCCTTGCATGGCAGCTCCCGCCATCAGTGTGTGAATGTGTGTGTGAATGGGTGAATGTGGAAATACTGTCAAAGCGCTTTGAGTACCTTGAAGGTAGAAAAGCGCTATACAAGTATAACCCATTTATCATTTATTTATTATAACTAAAATGGCACCGAAAAGGAAATCATATACTGCAGATTACAAGCTGCACATAGTGAAATATGCAGCAGAGAACGGCGATCGAGCAGCAGAAAGAAAGGACATACCAGAGGCGACACCGGGGAGGAAGATTTCATCGGATTTAGCGATCGGGAGTGACAGATTGTTTGGTAAACGTATAGCATGTTCTATATGTTATAGTTATTTGAATGACTCTTGCCATGATGTGTTGCGTAACATACCAGGCACGTTCTCAGTTGGTTATTTGTGCGTCATATGGCGTACACTTATTCAGCCTGTTGTTCACTATTTTTTATTTATTTTAAATTGCCTTCCAAATGTCTATTCTTGGTGTTGGATTTTATCAAATAAATTTCCCCCCAAAATGCGACTTATGATAAATAAATGATAAATGGGTTATACTTGTATAGCGCTTTTCTACCTTAAAAAGGTACTCAAAGCGCTTTGACAGTATTTCCACATTCACCCATTCACACACACATTCACACACTGATGGAGGGAGCTGCCATGCAAGGTGCTACCAGCACCCATCAGGAGCAAGGGTGAAGTGTCTTGCCCAAGGACACAACGGACGTGACTAGGATGGTAGAAGGTGGGGATTGAACCCCAGTAACCAGCAACCCTCGTGTATATATATATATATACTGTAAGTGCCACGTATATACTGTATGTTTTTTTCCTTCTTTATTGTGCATTTTCGGCCGGTGCGACGTATACTCCGGAGCGACTTATAGTCCGAAAAATACGGTAGTTTTACCTACAGTACATCTGCGCAACAAGAATGTCGAATGTGAAAAGTGTAAGGCAACGGAAATATTTCCGTCAGTCCTTAACTCTTATAGTCATTAAAGTTGAGTATTTAAGTGTGTATGACAATTAAAAATTAAAAACATACCTTTGACATTGTCTAGTGTGAAAGGTTTTACATTATACATTAACAATAAAACATTGGATGACAAGATTTGCCATTTTTTTAAGGTTATTTTTCCGTTTTAGTTACATTATTGCCATCATTACAATTAGGGCTGCAGCAGTTCATTGATTATATTCATTAATTTGACTAGCTTTGATTTGTATTTTATTGCTACAATGGTTCGTTTATTCAGTTTACTCCTAAAATTCCTAAAATCTGGGAAATGTGAGCTTTTTCATGTTTTATTGGCACTTTTGGTAACTCAATTCGTCAACTTATACCTTTACTAACCTGTCGTGTCCGCACACTTCCTTTTTTGTCATTGCGCCTGTGAATTCTGTGATGTCTGGCCGAAGAAAATCCGACAAGCCAGGCCTCTCCAAGCCTCGTGTGTCTCCGGATCCATTTTAATGGATATTCACTTTGAAAACCTAACAACCACACATGCGCCATGGCGTCTTAATACACGATTACTCTTAAATGAGGACTTTGTGGAATTTGTTTCACGTCAAAAACATTTATACTCTTGAACAAGACCCCTAGAGTGTTGGCCTCTGTGCTCTGGGAGACGCTTAAGGCATATATTAGGGGGGAGATAAATTCTTCTACAAGTTAGGAGAAAAGACTCAGGAAGAATAAATTGACTAAGCTGACAACACATACACTCACTAGACAACTCTTTCGCTGTCTCTCAAAACTCAGATGCTTACAAGGAAAAGCTCTCTCTATAGGCAGAACTGGATAATCTTACGTCAGATCACGCCACTGACCAAATGCTGGGCTCAAGATTCCAGTTTTTTGAACATGGCGATAATGCCAGCATATTATTATTCGCCCATTCATTACACCAGATATCAACGTCTCATAATATTACACAGATTCAAACTGAGTCAGGTGTAACTCCTAGGGTACGTTATTTACCTTGAGATAAATAACGTACTTAAGGACTCGCCTGCTCAATTTCTACCCATGACCAGGATGACTTTTTTAATAAACTGGACATCCACTCAGTTCATCAGTCCGCTGCGATGGAATTGGAGAGACCAGTCACTGCTGCAGAACTGAATGTTGCAGCAAGGTTGGACTGGATGTTTACCTTTCCGAATTTTAACAAAAACTTTTGCCATAAACCTGCCCCTTTATTATTGAATATGTACAATTAATTATTTAAATCTGGCCACCTCTCACAAACGCTTAACCATGTGTCAATTTCTCTCCACTTGAAACACTTTGTATCGTCCTATTAGCCTGTTGACTTAGACTTAGACTTCCTTTTGTCATTCAAAGTTGAACTTTACAGTACAGATAAGAACGAAAGGTTGTTGCATTAGCTCATTGTAGTGCAGGATAAAAGAGCAATAAGGTGCAGACATAAATAAATAGATTACCGTACAGATAAATATATTGCACTTTTGCATATGCATCCACGTTTATGAATGTATATTATATTGTCTTTATATTCCAGCGAGTTCATCCGTTTTGGGGGGAATTGAGGGGATTATTATGATGCGTTCAAGAGTCTTATGGCCTGAGGGAAAAAGCTGTTACAGAACCTGGAGGTTCTGCTACGGAGGCTGCGGAACCGCTTTCTAGAGTGCAGCAGTGAAAACAGTCCTTGGTGGGGGTGGGAGGAGTCTCTGCAGATTTTCTGAGCCCTGGTTAGGCAGCGGCTTTTTGCGATTTCCTGAGCCCTGGTCAGGCAGCGGCTTTTTGCGATTTCCTGGATAGGAGGAAGAGGAGTCCTGATGATCTTTTCCGCCGTCCTCACCACTCTGCAGAGACTGGAGTGTGAATTTTGAATCGAATGTGGATTTTAAATTATTGTCTAAACTGCTAGCTTTACGTCTTGACACTATTCTTCCATCTATTACTAATGCAGATCACACTGGGTTCATCCGAAATAGGCACTCCTTTTCTAATCTTCGACGTATTTTCAATATATTGTACAATGTTCCTGCTTCCGATATCCAAGAGGCAGTGATACCACTGGATGTGGAAAAGGCGCAGAGGAACTATCAATATTATGTCTTGGACAGATTCGGCTTCAGTAATAGTTTTATCTCGTGGGTTAAGCTTATCTATTCATCCCCAGCGGCCTCGGTCAGGACAAATGATAATCAATCCCAAAACTTTCGCCTCTATCGTTTTACGCGGCACGGCTATCCTCTCAGCCCATTGCTTTTTGCTCTTGACATTGAGCCTCTGTCAATAGCGCTTCACTTATTATGGGTATATGTAGGCACAATGTGCAGTCCCGCTCTACGCAAATGATCTTCTATTTATCTCGGACCTCTACGTATCAGTCCCGGCTGCCCTGAGTAACTCTTCAAGCTTTTGGCCATGTGTCTGGTTACAAATTGAACTTGGGTAAAAGTGAAATATTTCCTGTAAACTCAGCTGCTAAGAAATATTCTAAGCACAATTTTCCCTTTTAAATTGCCTAGCAAATATTCTCATGCTTGGGTGTCCAGGTTATGCTTGCCGAGCTTTATAAAGCCAACTTTGCTTTACTGAGCCACAAATCCAGGGAGACTTTGAACACTGATAATTACTTACTTAATCTACGGTGGCACACGTCAACTCTATTCAAATGAATGTACTTCCGCGATTTTCCTTTCTGTTCCATTGCATACCACTTTTCTCCCCCAGTCCTTCTTTCGTAAATTAGATAGTCAGATTGTAGACTTCATTTGGAATAAGAAGACTCACAAATACGTAAACAATATTTGCAGAGACCTGGGTTCCTTTCGAAGTATGTAGGAGAGACTGATCTCCAAATTAACCCTGACTCAAAAACAATTGAAATGTGGGTGGTTGATAAGCCTTCAGTGTGTTTGCTGGTCGTTGTATCTCTCTATGGCCATTCAGGTATTCAACTGTCTGTGGTTTTATGTTGATATCTGTGGTTTCTCTTTTATTTATTCAATTATTTATTTTATTTAAATGTTTTACTTGTTGGGGGGGGGGACACAACATTGATTGCATGTTTGGCTCTCCCTGTCAACTATATGCATCTAAATCCAATAAACAAATGTTATTAAAAAAATGCATAAAATCCAGACCATGTGATTGTAACACTAAATTGGCCCTTGTGTGTGAATGTGAATGTTGTCTCATCTGTGTTGGCCCTGCGATGAGATGGCCACTTGTCCAGGGTGTACCCCGCCTTCCGTCCGAATGCAGCTGGGATAGGCTCCAACCACCCCCGCCACCCAGGGGGGGACAAGCGGTAGAAAATGGATGGATTAATGAAATGCACAAAACTTAAAATACATAAATTGTTTTCATAAGACTGCTCCGATAAACCGCACACGAGAGTGGTGGTGTGAGCGTGTAGCAGAAAACTTGCAGAAAGATAGAGATGGCTCAAAAAAGACGAGAAAGAAAGAGAGAAAAGGACCCAAATAAAACGAGAGAAGCCGTCGAAAGTATTACAATCATTTCAAGCTGGAAAATGTGTGTATGGTCAAACACAGCTGCTATGTCACTATACGGTAGTACTACATCGATGATGCAGCGCATTAGAAGAAAGCACCCTGCATACTTACAAAGGAAGCAAGCTTGGTAGCGTGGTCTTATGTCGCTGTTTTCTACATCAAATAGATTTTTAGTGCTGAAACTACTTTGTGGCTAAGTAGCGCGTTAGAGTCTACAGATAACTTTTTCCCAGGCATTTCTAAACCTTGAATGCATTTCTGCCATATTATGTCACTGACCTATCTTTTCCATCAGTGAAAGTGTCCAAAAAAATGCCCGTGAATTGTCTAGTGGTGTTAGGATGGAAGTTGGCAGCGCAAAGTTGGAGACAATGGCAGAGGAGACGGCAGAGGTGTCTTTATCATGTAAATCACCATAGCCATACCTAATCAAGTTCATGCCACCCATCGAGACCTCACTGAGTAAGTACACATTTCGATGTTTATTGTGCACCCACAAAAAAGTTCCTGTTGACATCCAACACAAATTTAAGGACACACGTTCAGGTACCGGTATTTCCCAAAGTTAACATAATAATCGCTGGCTAAGCTAGTCATCGCAAGTCACTCAGAAAGCAAACCTAGCATTTAGACCAGCGAGAAACATGTCTTTTGGCAGCAAAATGTCTTGTGTGTGTGTTTGAATGCACATGCGTGCAAGCATTTACATAAAGGCCTTTAGGTAGGATGATGTAGGAAAAATAACAAGTATAACTTTGGTTTGTTATTTAGAAATATTTGTGCAAGTTTTTTTTTCTCAAAACAAATTTGTTGTGGCCAATTTCAATATTTGTGTAGATTATGGCAGTAGTACATAATGGGGCTAATAAATATAAGTATTACTAAAAAGACAACCAGATCCATTGCAAGACTACATTATTCAAATAAAAGTTAATTCTAGATGATGAAAAATGCCTCTCACTTGTATAGTAGAAGGTGCGAGGCCATAAGTCAAGAAGTTGTTGAACGCTGACATTGAATTGGACCCAGAGAAGTCGAGAAAGACACTAAAAGACATTTGTTTGCGCCCAACTTTTTTCTTTTGATCTGCGTGAGGATTATGGTTTATTTTTCATTTAAACGGGAAGATGTAAACATCCCATCAGTCGGCAGCATCCCAATGAGAACAGACATTGCATGTTAAGTGATTGTTTTAATATGTTCGTAGTTTGTATTTCTTGTTTAGCACTTAGCAATAGTGCTACTTGGTGGATCTGCTTCTCACTCAGCTTCTAAAACTTGTAGCTCATCCTCCTTATATGCAGGCTCAAAAATACAATATTTTGATTATCATTCGTCCCAAAGTAGTCATCATTGATCTCATTAAAACTACCATGATTAGAGGTAGTAGTAGTTGTAGGAAATAGCAAATGTTTTGATGCGATTTTGAAAACAATGCTTAAAACGACCAAAATAGTTAGAATTAATTTTAAAAAAAGAAATATATGTGTGTGCTCGTCTTACATAGGATTGTGAATAATAGACAATATTCACCAAGAAGTGCAGTGTCCTTTTAAAGGGCATGTGATACAGTGTTACTAATCTCTTTTTATTTAATTAATACTGGTATATTCATATTTAGTGTATCTGCTGATGTAGTTAATTTTTTGTTGTTGTCGCCATCTGTCTTGTTTCTCGTCGACACAATTATCCCCTCTGCCTTAATTTTCTCCTGCTCCGGTCCAGTTGCATCAAACACTAAATATATATAAACACTTAATAAAGTTAAATGTAAATCATGCAACAAGAGAAGTATCCCACACTTCTCTTTCATAAAGTCAATCTGTAGAGCAGATACGGGTACATAACTCGACAATATTATTTGCCCATGTAGCTACACTGGACAGGTTAATAATATAATTTTAAAAAATGATACTAAATGTTATGTGCTGTGCAGGGAAATCAAATATATTCCCGGCAGTTAGAAAGTAATCAATTTGTACGAGAGACACCTATCAGCCACCTGCTATTAAGCAGTCAAATGTCCAAATCAATTATTAAGATAAATAAGAGAAGCAAGCGTCACTTTGGTTGCGTAAAAAGCTTCATCTGCAAAGATAGGTCTGGAGGCTGGTCTTCTTGTGAACACAGCCTTCCTAAATTTCCCATTAGGCGTCTTTCCTTTCCTCTTCCACAGTAGACCAAAATCTTTGACAGGTGCCAAAAAGTCAGGTGCTTCCTTCTTTTTTGGAGGGCCCAAACAGCTGGTGAAGAGAAGTGGAATGCATTTCACCGAAATAGTCTCAGGGGACCATCACAGAATATCGGCTGATGATGGGCTGGGGTACAAGTATGTCCCGGGGCAAAGACAATGAAACAGTCATCACAAATGTTCGACGGAACATACACATTAATCACTGGTCAAAACGCATGAGAAAGGTACTGTTAGGGTCACTTATCAAGGGGCTATTTTAAGGGCTCCAAAATTGTATGCAGTGTTAAAAACTAAGCTGGAATAACATTTTAGCTAGTTAGTCTGACAGCCATACTTCACCATCTGGAGTTGACCCAGCACAGGTAGCAAACATCCTGATAAGCTTTAATCTGATGGGGTCATCTGCTATGTCCACATAAATGGACAAGCCAGATGCCCCAAACAGGAAGCGGGAAGTAGCTGCTGAATGACGTAGAGATCTTCCAGATGTTTACCGAACAAAGTGATCACTGATTAATTACTTTAACAAAAGGTCAATAAGCGGAAGACTCGCTTTATTTTTCTGCCAACAAAAATAACCAGCAACATTTATCTAAAAATATTTTTTTCTTTGGTTTAATGCAACTTTTAATAAAAAGATGAGACTGTTGTCATTGATGACAGCATGTGAGTTATCAGCATACCTAATGGGAGCGTAGTAAAGCAAGCATTTAAAATGATTTTGCTTTTTCTTTCTTTTTTCATATGTGCAAAACATAGGGAGTAATCGAGATACTGTTTCCCTCTCACCCTCTACTCTGGAGTAAATCTCCAAGCTCAGGGAGAGAATGGCCACTGTGTTCAAGCACGCTGCCCAAAGCTTGTCATTTACAAAAAAATAAACCCAAAACCTGTGAAGTTGGCACATAGCGTAAATCGTAAATAAAATCCGAATACATTGATTTTCAAATCCTTTTCAAACTATATTCAATTGAATACACTGCAAAGACAAGATACTTAACGTTCAAACTGGTAAACTTTGTTATTTTTTGCAAATATTAGGTCATTTGGAATTAAATTCCTGCAACATGTTTCAAAAAAGCTGGCACAAGTGGCAAAAAAGACTGAGACAGTTGAGGAATGCCCATCAGACACTTATTTGGAACATCCCACAGGTGAACAGGCTAATTGGGAACAGGAGGGTGCCACAATTGGGTATAAAAGCAGCTTCCATGAAATGCTCAGTCATTCTCAACATGGGGCAAAGGTCACCACTTTGTGAACAAAATGCGTGAGCAAATTGTCGAACAGTTTAAGAACAACATTTTTCAAAGAGCTATTGCAAGGAATTTACGGATTTAACCATCTACTGTCCGTAATATCATCAAAAGTTTCAGAGAATCTGGAGAAATCACTGCACGTAAGCGGCAATGCACGTGACCTTCGATCACTCAGGTGGTACTGCATAAAAAAACGACATCAGTGTGTAAAGGATATCACTACATAGGCTCAGGAACACTTCAAAAATCCACTGTTAGTAACTACAGTTCGTCACTACATCTGTAAGTACACGTTAAAAACTCTACTATGCAAAGCGAAAGCCATTTATCAACAATACCCAGAAACTCAGCCGACTTCGCTGGGCCCGAGTTCATCTAAGATGGACTGATGCAAAGTGTTCTGTGGTCTGACGAGTCCACATTCCCGGGCGCGGCGCCGCTGCTGCCCACTGCTCCCCAAGGGGATGGGTCAAATGCAGAGGACAAATTTCACCACATCTAGTGTGTGTGTGACAATCATTGGTACTTTAATCTTAATTTCAAATTGTTTTTGGAAACTGTGAATGTCGTGTCCTCCGGACCAAACAGGAAAAGAACCATCCGGACTGTTATAGGCGCAAAGTTCAAAAGCCAGCATCTGTGATGGTATGGGGGTGTATTAGTGCCCAAGGCATGGGTAGCTTACACATCTGTGAAGGCACCATTAATGCTGAAAGGTACATACAGGTTTTAGAGCAACATATCATGAACGCCCTGCTTATTTCAGCAAGACAATGCCAAGCCACATTCTGCACGTGTTACAACAGCATGGCGTCGTAGTAAAAGAGTGCGGGTACTAGACTGGCCTGCCTGTAGTCCAGACCTGTCTCCCATTGAAAATGTGTGGCACATTATGAAGCGTAAAATCTGACAACGGAGACTCCAGACTTTTGAACAACTTAAGCTGTACATCAAGCAAGAATGGGAAAGAATTCCACCTGAAAAGCTTCTAAAATTGGTCCCCTCAGTTCCCAAACGTTTACTGAGTGTTGTTAAAAGGAAAGGCGAAGTAACACAGCGGTAAAAATGCCTCTGTGCCAACTTTTTTGCAATCTGTTGCTGCCATTGAATTCTAAGTTAATGATTATTTGCATGTGATGAATGCTTATTTAGTGAAAGGAAAAGAAAGAAAAGAAAAAACTGCTTCAGTATATATAAAGATGCATCAATAATCGATTTTGAATCGAATCGTAGCTCCTGAATCGTAATCGAATTGTAAGGTGGCCAAAGATTCCCACCTCTCCAAATAGTTGGTTAATATTCAAGTCACAAAATGTAAATGGAGTATTGTTGGCGGTTTTGGGATGGTTATTTCGAAGGCTTTATGAGCGGAATAGAAGACCTTGCATAGGACGCACTCTAAGCTGACTTTTGCTCGCAATTATTTACGAGTTAGAATGCATTTAGAAAAAATACATCTTGTCTTACGTAATAATAGTGAACGATAGACAAAATTCCTCAAAAAAAGAGCACACCAAATCTGATTTTTTTTGCCCTCAAGTGACACAGATCTGATTTTTTTTGCCAGTCTAAATGCTCCAAAGTGCTTCAAATCTGATATTTTGGCATCAGATTCAGGCCACATCAAGAGATAGTCCTGAATCCGATTAGAATCTGATCTTTTAACATTTGACTTCAATGCAACGCAACCTCAATGTGACTTTTTTGTCAGCTTTGGGCGAGCTACATCATTCGTGTGTGCCGGAAAGACGCAGTCACCAGCGAAAATGGATATTTCATCGCCACATCCGGTTTCGGTTTCTATTTAAGACGACCAAAAATTTCTGTGCATCACTTGACAGTTGCGCGCAATTAATGGGCTATATGTCCATCCATCCATTTTCTACCGCTTTTCCCTCGGAGTCGCGGGGGTGCTGGAGCCTATCCCAGCTGCACTCGGGACAAGTCGCCACCTCATCGCAGGGCCAACATAGACAGACAATATTCACACTCACATTCACACACTAGGGCCAATTTAGTGTTGCCAATCAACCTATTCCCAGGTGTATGTCTTTGGAGGTGGGAATAAGCTGGAGTACCTGGAGGGAAACCACACAGTCAGGGGGAGAACATGCAAACTCCACACAGAAACACCAAAAAGCCCGGGGATCGAACCCACGAAGAAATAGCGATTGTTGAAAGACCGGAATTGACACTGCGGCGCATTTTCTTACATGTGAGTTGACAAATAAGTCTCCCGTAGATCCATGCTGATATTGGTGTCTCCACAAATTAACAAAAATTTAAAAAATTACAACCCTCCCAAATATATTACACTATATACATCCATTCATACATTATTTTACTATCATTTATTTTCACGTAAAAAACCCCACTAATTTTTAAGGTGTTGTGACTTTTATTTTATAGTAGCAGCGACTTCCTCCCGGTTAACTTCCTTTGTTTTCACTTTATTGAAGTTCGCATGTAAGGGACGTCGAGGCCACATCAGGGCCTGTGCGCGTTTAAACTGGAGTCTGATTTAAAAAAATCCCATTTTACTTGCAGTATAAACAGTCAGCTGGAAAAAGTCAGATCTAAAAAAAAATTAGATTTGGGCCACTTTGGCCTGCAGTGTAAACGTAGTCTAAATTTCAACTAGTATACAAGAGGTTTCACTCTGTGCATTGTTCTCAACACCTGCGTGGGTTCGTTCAATAGCAGAATTGGTTGAACAGTGTAAACCCCTGTGAGTCATTCACAACTGTTGTTATGTGAGTGGAGGCGGGACTGCTACCGACTGAGCCTCACTAGTCACGACTTGCTAGTGAGAAGCTTTGCAGGGCAACAAAAAATCAGAAGGGAAAAAAAAAAGTTTTCGAATCCAAATGTCTCATTGTGGGAATTTTTCGGCTTCAAACCGAATGAGCAATATGAGCCCATCAACACGGACAATGTATTGTCCATCAAAATGTGTTATCGGCAAAGACCTACGATTGGCAGGTTATTTGAAAATGTTATAAAGTAACAAGTTAGTGGTTCCTGTCCAAGCTGTTACAGCTACAAAACTGTCTGTTAGCCCTTTAATCTCCCAACTAGAAGCATCTCACCCTTAAAGTATGACCTAGTGCTTACTCATTTTGCTCTCCAGTCATCCTTAAACACCAAGTTCCTCCTTGTGCCTATCACCCAGCAAGACTTCCTGATATGTAAAGGAGTAATGAAAGTTAAAGGTTACATCATCATGAATAACCTCCCCTAGCAGTGACCAGCGCCAAATGACCTTAGGGAGGTTGACAGATCTCTGATCAGCGTCTAGAGCTGTGAGCCATGCGAAGTGGACTCAGTGAGGGGTAAGGGAGGGCGTCTGGGTTGGATGGCATCAAAGTTAATAAAGAAAATAGTGACATGTAGCCAAAATCCTTTTTTTTTTTTCTTCTTTTTTTTTTTTAATAAATCACTTAAGTAGAAGACATGATAACGTTTTGGAATGCAAGTAGTAAATTTGTTCAAGGTAATTACTGAGAATGAGGGATAAGTTGTTATATGTAAAAAAAATTTAAAAGGCATTTGTCGATTGTCAATATCAAGAAAGGACTCTTGGTTGTGACACTCACCTTTTGCAAATTTCATATAATGAACTCGTTTTTTGGAGGTCTTCGACTTGTCTTCCAAGCTAAAGCTGTTCTGTTCTTTCGGCAGAGGTTCTGCAATTAGCAAAATATATATGTAATATATACACACAGACAATCAAAGTTACATCAGTAACACACAGTACTGTGTCCATTCTCCACTCCCTTATAACAATGTGCATCTCATGCCCTGCAGCACCCTCTACTGTCCCTCAAAAGTAGCGTCAACACAGAAAAAGTTCAATGATGTAAACGAGCACAAAAACAACTTGGAAGAAGTTCAAAATATATATTTTTATCATTACCAGTGTTTTTTTGGCCATGGCAGTTGTTTAGCTGAGCAAGAAGGTCATTGAAATCATCTTGGTGGGTGATCCAGTTATCCTAAGCACACAACAGAAAGGAATCACTTGTAAATGTAGGCATGGAATTAATATGGTACAATTAACTGGGACATACGCTACCAGTTATTATTACAAAAAATAAAAAGTATACACATATGTACAGAAATGTACAGAAAATGCAGAGTTGACATACTTTACAAGTTTGCATGCAAAAATATACCAGCAGTAACCTCAACAAATGTCCTAAATACTTAATAAGCTCACCTCATGGCTTTCTTTGCTTCCAACACCATTGTGGTCGTTTTTAGGTTTCACCTTGATGTGGTCAGTGGCTCCTTGTTCCATTCTGCCAAGGCCCTGCAAAGAGTAGTACAGCCATATATGTATTACTCATTGTGTCTTTAAAGTAGATTTGTAGCACTGTATGTCTTTATATATGTGGGAAAAACTCGCTGATTCATGCTCCTTTCCTCCCAGCAAATAGTTCCGGAAAAAAGTTTCATTCTTTTTAAGTCCATAATATTTGCATTTTGTTTAATAATGAGGCATAAAATATGCAACATACAGCAAACATGTAAATAGCAACGTGATCATCTCGGCCTGATAAATGGGGAGGACCCAGTGGCCCTAGCCGGCGCTTCAGAAGGAAATGGCGTCACAGGACACGGAAGCGTGGTTGTCATGGTAGCCTGATGACTCGGCTAAAGGCTGTGACTCCAATTCCATCCAGTCTTCTATCACCTTTTCTTTTTTTTTGTCCTGTCCAGCTTCTCAGGCAAATCATATAGTAGATGTAGATGCCTATATCGGCTGTTCAGATTTACTTTACAAAAGAGAAGTGTAGGATACTTCTCTTGTTGCCTTATTTGTATTTGACTTTATTAAATGTATTTATATTATCATTTGGTGCAGCCGGGCCGGAGCAGGAGGGGATAGAAAGAGAAAAAAAGGAGGACAGAGGGGGAAATTGTGGGGACAAGAGGGGGATTAGACAGAGAGACAAAAACAACAACAGCAAACACAACAACAATAGAGCAACATCAGCAAATACGACATGTACAAATATGATGGTAAAAGTAATAGCAAATAAGCAGTTAGCGAAAAAATAAAAAATAATACAGAAATGACAATGAGCATTATTACACTAAAAATTGAGCAATACGAATACCAATAGAATTAGCGCTATTGATAATGAACAATACCAATACTTTACCTTTATTATCAACAATACAGTTGTTCAAATGCAACAATACATATACGTAATGATAACTTGAGATATGAAAGAATGCAGAAAAATGGAGGGGAAGAAAGAGAAGCAACCTACATTAACCTTGTAGATTGTTATAGTAACAATAGGTTAATCTTTGTCAGTGTGCCATGTGTTATACCCAGTTTACCCTAGGACAACAACATTAATATATGTTTGATGAAACGTGATTATGTGCATGAGTGTATGTACTTGTATGTGTACAGTATGTGTATACGTGTGTTTGTACCGTGAATGTATATGTACAGTATGTGTATGTTTGTACAGTGAATGTATATGTACAGTATGTGTATGTGTGTGTTTGTACAGTGAATGTATATGTACAGTATGTGTATACAGTATGTGTGTTTGTACAGTGAATGTATATGTACAGTATGTGTATACAGTATGTGTGTTTGTACAGTGAATGTATATGTACAGTATGTGTATATGTGTTTGTACAGTGAGTGTATATGTACAGTAAGTGTATATGTATGTTTGTACAGTGAATGTATATGTACAGTATGTGTATGTTTGTATAATGAATGTGCGTGTGGATGTACGAACTTTGAGTGTGTAAATATGTACTGTATTTGTATATGTATGTGGGAGCGTAGGTACCTTTGTATGTGTGTATGTATGTATGTGAGTATATGTGAATTTGTATGTACAATACATTTGACTCCCAGTGTGTGCGGGAGCCAGAGAACTGCCCCAGTCTCCCCGAGAGCCCATCCCACAAACAGTAGGTGTGGTGCCCAGGGAACCAGGGACCACCGCCCCCACGCAGCCAAGCCGGACAGCGACAGGAACCCCAGAGCCCGGCCCACCGTGCCACCCACAAGGGCCAGCAGCAGGCAGCAGACAGATGCACCCAGCAGAGGACAAGGCACGAGAAAAGCTGGGGACAGCCAGACCCCAAGCCAGCGAGAGACCACACCCCACACAGGCAGAAAGGCGGGACGCCCCGCCTGAGGGGCCCCGACACCCCCCGCAACCGGACGGGAAGACCGCCCCCGCCCCACCGGCAACTGGGCCCCCACGAGCCCACCCCCCAACCCCGGAGAGCGCGGCGAGGCCAGCCCCCGGCCACCCCACCCAAGTCGGCCGCCACAGGACCACCCAGCACGGGGCCACGGGAACCACCCACCCCACCCGCAGGGACCCCAACGATGGAGATGGAACAACCAGCAACCGCCCCGCCGAGTCCCCACCTGAGGTAGGGGGGAAAAACTTTTGCTAACGTAAAGGCAATACAGCAGCAGCTGAAGCTCCTTCTAGGCAGGTCGCAACCAATGTTATTAGCAGCTCAAGCTAACTAGTGGCTGGCTACAAATGAGTGGTTGGAGAAGCAGTGTGAGAAAAGTTGTTCAGCACCGTAAGCGCTTACAATAATGTCGCTATAGCTGGATTAATATGCAAGTCACAGCATCTAAATGAGACATTGTTCCCAGTTTTGGGATATTTTTCAGAGGGCTTTATAGATGGAATAGATGAATCCCATTACCTGCATTGTTTGTCATCTTTTACTAGAAGTTATACACAATTTAGAATGCACAGAAAAGGGAAAGAGTGGTGCTATTGTACAACTAAAGATTGTGGATGATAGATAAAATTCCAAAAAAGGTGCAGCTCCCCTTAAAACCCAGCAATACAAATGGCTAACAGGGTTAATGTTTTCTGCTTGCACATTATAAACGCTCAGCTGATGTTTTTAGCGCCATATACCTTATAATTACTTAGCTTCATCACATTATCATGTACTTCTTAGGCCATAATATTTATAAATCACATCTCCAATTTCATTTGCCTCACAATACGAAGGTCCTGGGTTCCAACCTGGGCTCTGGGTCTTTCTGTGTGGAGTTTGCATGTTCTCCCTGTGACTGCCTGGGTTCCCTCCCACCTCCAAAGACATGCACCTGGGTATAGGTTGATTGGCAACATCAAATCGGCCCTAGTGTGTGAATGTGAGTGTGAATGTTGTCTGTGTGTGTTGGCCCTGTGATGAGGTGGCGACTTGTCCAGGATGTACCGAATGCAGCTGAGAATCCAGCACCTCCCGCGACCGCGTAAGGGACAAGCGGTAGAAAATGGATGGATGGATGTCCAGAAATAACTGAACCCAGAACTCACGACATGAATAAATACAAACACAAACCTTGCCCTTGGACCAACCCATTCGCTCCAACATCTTCTGACCAAACCTGGAGTCATCATTGCTCCAGGTACTGTTCCTTGGGTCAATTGACCACTTCTGTTTCCTCCGGGCTGGAAAAAGAGAAGTACTGTTATTATAAAACTAACTACTGATAAAATAAAATCGACACAATCAGACACCAAATAGCAGTTCAAGCTAACTTGTTGTTTTTTTTACATTGATTATCTGTCTATCTGCGTTGGCCCTGTGATGAGATAGCGACTTGTCCAGGGTGTACTCCTCGCCTTCCCCCGCAACCCCGTAGGGGACAAGCGGTAGAAAATGGATGGGTGGATGGATGATTCTATTCAGAATTCACGTGAACTGGACTGAACAATATTACTAAAGCCAAATTGCTATATCACGAAAAAAAAAATGTTATAATGTAGTTTGAAGTTTATCTGATGCCAACTCATAAACTCAGAACAATTATTGCAAGTTCACATGACAACACATGTGCTAACAGACAATGCTAACGCTGATGCTAGCGAGTCGAACTTTGATTAGGTAACGTTTAACGGATAGTTCCACAAACGACCACTTTTCTGGAGCTTGAACACACAAGACACGTATATGCACGTTGTTAAATAAAAGGAAAATGTCACATTTGCATGAAAATACTTTTTATTTTAAATTCCTTACGTTCAGCAAGCATGGACATCCTCCTGGGGTCCTCTTGAGTGGGAGTCTTGGAAAATGCCTGACGAAAATATGACGCCCGTTCAATCGCCTGTTTAAAATCCTACTTGCGTATTTAAAGATTGTTATTTTTTTATACATTCTAAAGTGTCTTTTTAAAAAATGTGCTCATCATTGTTTAAAATCGTTTTTTATTGCTTGTTGTTTAATAAAGACAACCTGTTGTTTTATAAAGACAACCAGCAGATGGCGCTGCAATCGTAAGAAAGCATCCATAACTTTGCACTAATGGGTTTGCTTGCAATTTCGGTATAAAAAATATAATATAATACAATAATATATAATAATAAACATTTTATACACAAAGAAAACTAATGGATGCTGCTTTTAGACAGAAAACACAACATTCTATTCAAAACTAAAAAAAAAAAAAGACACAAATTGTAAGTACAATTATTCTCAACAAGAGGAGAAATATAACCTTAGAGAAACATTTTATCTAAAACCTTTAAAAGCACGTACAACACTTAAAACCTTTAGTATATCAGTATGTGGAATTACATTTTGGAATGGATTAAGTAAATAAATCAAACAACGCACTAATCCAGTTTAAAACACTGTTCAAACTACAAGTGTTCACAAAGTACAAAAAAGAATAATTATGATAAAGGTAATCTCATTCATTCAGCTGAATTACTTTACTATTTATCTATTATAACTTTAACTATTGTGTATATGTTTATATGTCTAATATGTATTTACTTACTTCTTGCATATTTATTTATTTACTTATTTATGTATTCACTGTTCTGTTACAAACGCAGAACAAAGAAATTGGATAAAAAGGGGTAGGATTAAATAAGCTCTGCTTCTTCCTACTCCTTTTCGGACATGCTGTAATGAAACAACTGGAAATATGTGATGCTTTACATTGTTATTGTATCTTATGCATGTTCGAAATAAACTGAAACTGAACTGAACAGTACAGTATATGATATTTGCAGCAGTGTATCTTCACCTGTAAGGGTAATTCTGTGCTAAACTTGAAGGTGTAACACACATTGTCATGTTTTAAAAGCAGCCATCTCACGCTTCCCAAAAAGTAAACACCTTCGGCTGAAATGTGGACCAGCTGGATTCCTTGGGAATATTTATGTCATCTTATGTAACAGACCAAGTTGCAACGCTAGAGGATGACAGTAATGAACATAATTGAAAGTTGAGCCATGTTGGTGGTTGACTTTCATATAAAGCATGCCTATGCTTGTGGTCTGGGTGTGTGGCGGGCTTTGGAGTCAAAATAACTTTGTTTTATTTCATATTGTGATCACAACAACACATTACAAGTGATTGAAATTGTTGCCTGTTGACCATGTGCGTGCACTTGTGTTATGAAACGATTGTACGGTGGGAAAAACAAACTAACTGATACGAGCAGAGTTGTGTTTACATTTCAAGGCTATGGATAGTTTAAATAAACTCAAAATACCCAGGAAGCTGCATGCTGCGTTCTTAGAAATCCCCCCCCCCCAAAAAAGCCCTTCGAAGGAGGTGGGCGCTAATCTAACAAAACATGCCACAGTTTCGCTCTGAAAATGTATTGCAAACAATCAAATGATTACGATGTATTTAATTAATATTTGTTGGTGTTATCGTTACTTACAGTGCTTCACTTATTCAACATTTTGTTGTTACAGCCATATTCCAAAACTGAATGAAGTCATTTATTTCCTCAAAATTCTACACACAACACCTCATAATGACAATGTGAAAACTTTTTCTTTAGAACTTTTGGACATTTATTTGAAGAAGAAAAAAACTACAAAATCACATCTACATAAGTATTCACAGCCTTTGCTCAATACTTTGCTGATGCATCTTTGGCAGCAATTACAGCCTCAAGTCTTTTTGAATACGATGCCACAAGCTTGGCACACCTATTTTTGGGCAATTTTTGCCCATTCCTCTTTGGATGGAAGCGTCAGTTCACAGCCATTTTCAGAATGTTAAATCGGATTCAAGTCTGGGCTCTGGCTGGGCCACTCAATGACATTTACAGGGTTGTCCTGAAGCCATTTCTTTGATATCTTGGCTGTGTATTTAGGGTCGTTTTCTTGCTGAAAGATGAACCGTCGGCCCAGTCTGAGTTCAAGAGCTCTCTGGAGCAGGTTTTTATCCAGGATGTTTCTGTACATTGCTGCATGCATCTTTCCCTCTATCCAGTTCCTGTCGCTGAAAAACATCCCCACAGCATGATGCTGCCACCACCATGCTTCACTGTAGGTGATGAGCGATGACTGGTTTCCCTCCAAACATGAAGCCTGGCAAAGAGTTCAATCTTTGTCTCATTAGACCAGAGAATTTTGTTTCTCATGGTCTGACAGTCTTTCAGGTGCATTTTGGCAAACTTTTACAAAGGAATGGCTTCTGTCTGGCCACTCTAACATACAGGCCTGCAAATAAGCATGTAGTGCACTCTTGACCTATTTGTGAATCTTTACACAGTTGGATTGTACTCTTGCAGACTACATTTCATTTGATACAGCATCAGAAACACCCTGGTTGTTAGAACAGTCTAGATCTGGATTATGTGAAACACCAATCTGACCCGGGATCTGTGTTTAAAAACGTCTCTGTGATGGGATTATCAGCACGTTGTGTAACAAACACCTGAAAGGCCAAATTAGGTTAAGCTCAATGCTAAAATGATAGCTAACACCAGAGATCAAGAAAATCCTATAAGATTATAAAGATGTACCAAGTACGCAAAAATGTATTTGATGACCTCAAGTCCAACAAAAATAATTACGCACAATTCTCTTAATACACTATTGTGGAGGGAATTATCTTTTTGTGTAAATGAGTAGAACATATGAGATTCGAGGAGAAAGTATTACTAATAGACTTAGACAAACTTTATTGATCCACAATGGAAATTGTTCCACACAGTAGCTCAGTTACAAAGGATGGAAAGGGTAAGGATGGAAAAGACAATGCACACAAGGGCACAAAAAGAGGGCAAAAACAAAAGGTATAACGTAGACTAAAAAGGTACCATAGTAGCAATATAAAATATGTAATATTTACATATTATATATACAGTATTATCAGTATTATTACTAAAATCATTGTGTTGATTAGCACCACTTTGCAACTTTTACAAATATCCACATCTTGCAGATGATTAAATTTTGTCATTTAACATTAAGAATTCAACAGGGTTTTTTTTGTCAATGCAAAAACAAGTAGCTATTTTTAATATTAACAATAGGAGGGAAAATACTTTCACACTTTTCAATATTTCATTTTAAAGTCCTACATATCTAAGTCCAGTTGTTATTTTCTGGTGGGAAAAAAAATAAACCTGGAGTTCAGGTCAGTGAGCGTCTAAAGGATTAACTGCACATGTTTTTACTTTTTCTCTGAACTTCTTATTTGATGGCAAAGAGGAGAGGTGTCATGATAATCACAGAATATAAAAGGGAATTCAAGAGTCTGGCTGCACAGTACAACTTGGGCACTAATTTAGATTTAGATTTAGATGTATTGGTCCCCTTGGGGAAATTCATTGTCACTGCCGTACATTTGAACAATAGACATTACACATCACAAAAAATAACAAAAAGACATCCTACATGACCAACACACATTTACAGGCTTGTCAGACAGGTCGGCCGGGCCTGCTGTTAAGGGCGGCTATAGCTGCAGGGATCAGGCTTTTCCTGAGGCGGGCCGTCCGGAATTTGATAGTTCTTTACCTGCGCCCTGATGGTAGTGGGATGATGTATTGGTGTAGTGGGTGAGTTTTTGCCAGTCGAGTGATGGACCTGTGGTTTAAGTCTGAAATGTTGGGTGTGAGTAGGCCGATGATTTTAGCTGCTATGTTTGTAATGCGTGTGAGTTTGGTCCGGTTGGTTACAGAAAGCATGGTGAAAAAACATGTGGAACAGTACAGAAGGATGGGTTGAACAATGCTTTGGTAAAGTAATAACAGGAGATGAGGTGCAACGTATAGTCCTTTAAGTTTTTGGATGGCTGACAGTCTTTGTTGACTTCTTTTTTGAATGTCCGTGGTGTGCTGATCAAAGGTGAGTTTATTGTCCAAGGTTACGCCCAGGTATTTAAAAGTGTCAACTGTTTTAACTGTTTGTGTGTTTATGATGATGGGGTTCTGAGGTGAGGGGGGGTTGAACCATATTTCTTTTGTTTTATTGACACTAAAGGCCTACTGAAATGATTTTTTTTTATTTAAACGGGGATAGCAGATCTATTCTATGTGTCATACTTGATCATTTCGCGATATTGCCATATTTTTGCTGAAAGGATTTAGAATAGAACAACGACGATAAAGATTGCAACTTTTGGTATCTGATAAAAAAAAGGCTTGCCCCTACCGGAAGTAGCGTGACGTAGTCAGTTGAACATATACGCAAAGTTCCCTATTGTTTACAATGATGGCCGCATGAAGTGAGAGAGATTCGGACCGAGAAAGCGACAATTTCCCCATTAATTTGAGCCAGGATGAAAGATTTGTGGATGAATAAAGTGCAAGTGAAGGACTAGTGGGGAGTTGAAGCTATTCAGATAGGGAAGATGCTGTGAGAGCCGGGGGTGACCTGATATTCAGCTGGGAATGACTACAACAGTAAATAAACACAAGACATATATATACTCTATTAGCCACAACACAACCAGGCTTATATTTAATATGCCACAAATTAATCCTGCATAAAAACACCTGCGTGTTTGTTACGCTAGCTCCTAGCTCCTCTGCTAGCTCCTAGCTCCATAGAACACGCCAATACAATTCAAACACCTGATCAACACACACAATCACTCAGCCCAAAAGACCGTTCACCTAACCCAAGGTTCATAAAGCTTATATATTTTTAAAAAGTTACGTACATACGCAAAAAAAAGTTGTGCACATACGGTCAAGCGATCAAATGTTTAGAAGCCAAAGCTGCATACTCACAGTAGCACGTCTGCGTCTTTGTCATCCAAATCAAAGTAATCCTGGTAAGAGTCTGTGTTGTCCCAGTTCTCTACAGGCGTCTGTGTATCGAAGTCAAAAGTCCTCCTGGTTAGAGTCTCTGTTATCCGAGTTCTTCCATCTTGACTGCATCTTTCGGGAATGTAAACAAAGAAGCGCCGGCTGTGTACTGTTGTTGCTGACTACGTTCGAAAAATACGTCCATTTCGCACCGACAACTTTCTTCTTTGCTTGCTCAGCTTCCTTCTCCATAATGCAATGAACATGATTGCAACAGATTCACGAACACAGATGTCCAGAATACTGTGGAATTATGAAATGAAAACAGAGCTTTTTCATATTGGCTTCAATGTGGAAGGCATACCCGTGTTCGCCGGGCTACGTCACGCGCATACGTCATCCTCAGCGGCAAATTTAAAATGTCACTTTATAAGTTAACCCGGCCGTATTGGCATGTTTTATAATGTTAAGATTTCATCATTGATATATAAACTATCAGACTGCGTGGTCGGTAGTAGTGGGTTTCAGTAGGCCTTTAATTTCCAGATAACTGGCTGTGCATGACTCTGTGAAATGTTTGACTGTGTTATGATAGTCCAGGATGGATTGACTGTTGGAGAGGAGTGCGAGAATGGCTGTGTCATTTGAGTATTTTAAGTATGTTGTGGTGGGTGAGATGCTACGGCAGTCATTGGTGTAGAGTGTGAACAGGAAAGGGCTCAACACACATCCCTGTGGGACCCCGGTGTTGATGGTTATCGTATTATTAAATATGAAATGGCGTTTTTACCTTGAAAAAAGGCTGAACATTTGGAATTTCAAGATTTAATTTTTAGTCTCCCCAAAAGAGTCTGTTTTTTTTTCCTGTGGCTCTCATATACAAATGATCTGGAGAGATCCGGTCACGACAAAAAGAATCCGCTGGAGAAAAAGTGTCCAGGTCTGTCTGCATTTTGCAATTTGATCACTAATTTACTCTACGTTTAAGACCCGATTATGAGAGAACCTTGGATCGAAGTCTCAAAAATGGTGTTGTCCTATAGTCAGGGTCTAGAGATTTATATAGGCAAACCAAACGGTGGTAGGGAACTACTCATCCCCAGAGCTTTTCCTCCTGTCACTCACACACACCAGTGACTTGACAAAGAGGCCCGCCGGGGGAAAAGGTCTCAGGTCAGTCTGCTTATACAATTTGATCAATATTTTACTATATTGACCCAAAAAAAAAAAAGTTTCCCTTAAAAAAAATCATACAAAGCTGGGTTGTCTTATGGTCAGGGTCTAGAGATTCCTACAGTCAAGCTAATAAGCGTTTTACCACACACAAATTAACAAAGGTAACAAACAACAAATGTTGATCAATGAAACAGCTTAGAAATACACTATATTGCCAAAAGTATTTGGCCACCCATCCAAATGATCAGATCCAGGTGTCCTAATCACTTGGCCCGGCCACAGCTGTACAAAATCAAGAACTTAGGCATGGAGACTGTTTCTACAAAAATTTGTGAAAGAATGAGCCGCTCTCAGGAGCTCAGTGATTTCCAGCGTGGAACTGTCATAGGATGCCACCTGTGCAACAAATCCAGTCGTGAAATTTCCTCGCTCCTAAATATTCTGGGTTTGGAGGTTGCCAGGAGAACGGTATATTTTGGACTGCATTGTGCCGAGTGTGAAATTTGGTGGATGAGGAATTATGGTGTGGGGTTGTTTTTCAGGAGATGGGCTTGGCCCCTTAGTTCCAGTGAAATGAACTTTGAATGCTCCAGGATACCAAAACATTTTGGACAATTCCATGCTCCCAACCTTGTGGGAACAGTTTGGAGCGGGCCCCTTCCACTTCCAACATGACTGTGCACCAGTGCACAAAGCAAGGTCCATAAAGACATGGATAACAGAGTCTGGAGTGGATGAACTTGACTGGCCTGCACAGAGTCCTGACCTAAACCCAATAGAACATCTTTGGGATGAATTAGAACAGAGACTGAGAGCCAGGCCTTCTCGACCAACATCAATGTGTGTGACCTCACCAATGCGCTTTTGGATGAATAGTGGAAAATTCCTATAAACACACTCCGCAACATTGTGGACAGCCTTCCCGGAAGAGTTGAAGCTGTAATAGCTGCAAAAGGTGGACCGACATCATATTGAACCCTATGGGTTAGGAATGGGATGGCACTTCAAGTTCATATGTGAATGAAGGGAGGTGGCCAAAAACTTTTGGCAATATAGGGTATATATATATTTATTTTTTCACAATCTTTGATTTTGTTATGGCCTTACATTAAGCGTCGTCTTATATTCGGCATACACCGGTAACATGCAGGGCCTTATAACTCCAACGGTACCTATAAGACACAACTAGGTGACTAGGTTCTGACGTCTTCAAGGGGTGAGTCACTTTGCTTTATTCTTCTATTTTAATTGGTTCGCTTCCTTTTTGTACTTGTATGGCAGTTAAGAATTAAAAAGGATTTTTAATGGCAACAGTTTGACACAGTAACAGATTTCCTGTGATTATTTTGAGTATAAAACAATGTCTCCAACACATTGCAAGTGAGGGAGGTGTCGGCCTTCATCCTCATGGTAACAGGCTAGGTTATGGCATTCTTGGCACACTGCACAGTAGCTACACCACCCCCCGTGTCGCCTCGTCCACCGAGCTGTGGGGATCTTATTACAACACTAAGAGCAATGGGAGCGCTCCCATTGGCTGACGGAAGGCAAGCCTGCATGTTACATAAGAGGCGTGGAAGCCCCCCCTCCGACCGCCCTGGAGTGGAGACTAGACTTACACACAAACACATTTGTTGATGTTCAAGAAGGCCGCCCGCCACATCGCCACACACTCCTCTTCTGTGCCTCTTCTTGGAAAAGCTATAAGGCGAGGATGCTGATTAATTCAGTGTTTTGCATTCCTGCTGAGCAAAGTGGATACAATATGTCTTGCAAACGTCCTCAACCTACCCCTCTGCATGGTCGCCCTGCAGCTGCACCAACATCAAAAAAGCAGACCCACATCAGGGTTCCATTAAAGTCTAACTGATCCCGTTTGGTGCGAGTCATACATCAACTATTGTTTTAATGCTTTTAATGATGTGCTGACACAGATATGGTTGCATTTTCCAGGACAGGGTGCTACGGTATGTGTGCTCACAGACATACAGCGACATTGTTTAGAGTAGGAAAAATACCATGTTTTACACTCAATTTTCTCATCAATGAGAGAAAGGGGGATGATAACCATAGAACAGAAAATTGAACGTACTGCCACATAGGAATAGGGTCCGACACCTCAGGACAAAATTACCAATGCTGTTGACTTATATCACCACGCCATTATCTCCGTTAAAGATGAACTGCACTTCTTTTTGGAATTTTGGCTATCGTTCACAATCATCATGAAAGACAAGACAACGGATGTAGTTTTAAAGTGCCTTCTAACTCGTAAATTAACGTAAATAAAAGTCTGCCTACAACGGAGCCAATGGGAGGTCCTCTATTCTGCCCGTAAAACCCAATAAATAACCATCCAAAAAGCGCCAACAACACTCCATTTACATTTTGTGACTTGGATATTGACCAAGTATTAGTGATATTGTTATTATAAGCGCTAACGCAGACCAACTATTTATAGCGGCGCCGTGATTACAAGCTTGTGTGCCACTGTTTACATCAGGGGTCCCCGAACTACGGCGATCTGGCCTGCCAGCGTCCAAAATCAGGCCCGCAGGAAGTCCCAAGTATTAAAAAAATAATAATAATAATTTTTTTTTCTGTCTTTTCTTATTCACTTTGTATTGCTTGCTACTCACGGTGTCTCCTAGCCGCTCAGGCAAATCATATTGTCTAAAAATGCATTTTCTCATCGATAACGTGACATCATCGCACGCGCGGAAAGTGCACTATATATATCTAAAAATATATATATATATATCGTCGGCATCCTTCCATCTCGGGAGACGATGGGGTAGATCCAAAAAGGGGGGGGGGGGGTCTCACTGGGATGGTCCCTCCCAAGGACGGAGATGGCCCCTGGCACCTGTTTCCTTGGCCAATCGGATAGGCTTAGAACCAGTATCTGCTAGAGTGACCTCTCCAGTGGACCTCTCCAGTGGATCTACATGGCCTGGGCATGGAACTATGGAGGGCAAGCTGTTGTCCAGGCAGCAAGCCCCCCCTCTCCGCATGGCTGGTGGATCCAAGGGAGCGACGAGTGTCGATACAACTTGGCACCAGCGACGCCGCAGGAGTTGCCGGAATGACGCTACAACACCAAACCCCCTTTAGGACTCCGGCTCCTGATTTTCTGTCGGGGTTTACTCCCTTAGCCTTACCCTCAAGTGGGTTGACCGCAAGGCAGCGGTGCTTTTGAGATTGGAGATTTCCTTCTCCTAGATGTATAAATATAAATATATATATTATATATATATATATATATATATATATATATATATATATATATATGTATATATATATCCATCATCATCGGCAGCTCAGTCTCGAGAGACCATACTGATGCGCGTCTGGAGTCTTGTCATGTTGTTTGGCATCGTCTGCTATGGCTGCGCAGTCCGATCTGTGAGTGACAGTCTTTATTGCAGTTTGTGCAAATGAATAAGGTGGCCTGGGTTTGAGGGGTTGCTGCAGTGCACTTCCTGCGTCTCCTCTTCTCTGCTGCAAGCCGATCTCTTGCCACCTCAGCTTCTGCACTGCCCTTGTGGACAGTCTGACGCCAAGCATTTCTGTCCATGGCCTGTACCTCCCAGCTGTCAGGAGAGATGTTGCATGCTTTCATGTCTCTTTTGCAGACGTCCTTGAAGCGTAGTAGGGGGCGACCAGCTCGTCTGGTGCCAATGGTCAGTTGTCCATACATGATGTCCTTAGGTAGTCTTCCATCCTCCATCCGTCGGACATGGCCGAGCCAGCGGAGACGGCGTTGACTCAGCAGGGAGTACATGCTGGGGATCTTGGCGCGCTGCAGGATGTTGGTGTATGGGATGTGGTCCTGCCAGCTGATGTTGAGGATGCGCCTGAGGCACCGCATGTGGAAGGTGTTGAGCCGACGTTCTTGCTTCATATAGGTGGTCCAGGATTCACTTCCATAGAGAAGGGTGCTGAGAACGCAGGCCTGATATACACGGATCTTGGTGTGTTCTGACAGCGCTCCGTTCTCCCACACTCTCTTGGTCAGTCTAGCCATGATGGTATTTGCCTTTCCGAGACGCCTGTCCAGTTCGATGTCCAGTGAGAGGTTGTTGCTGATTGTTGATCCCAAATAGGTGAACTCGTCCACAGTGTCCAGTCTGATGTTATCAACTGTGATGGAGGGGGCAGTACTGATGTCTTGTGCACTGATGTTGGTCTTCTTCAGGCTTATTGTGAGCCCAAACTGCTTACAAGCATCGGCAAAGCGGTCAGCCAAACTCTGAAGGGCATCCTCTGTGTGAGTCATGAGGGCTGCATCATCAGCAAACAACATCTCCCTGATGAGAACTGTCCTGACCTTGGTCTTAGAACGCAGTCGCGCCAGGTTAAACAATCTCCCATCAGACCGGGTGTGCAGGTATACACCATCAGTGGAGGAGTCGAAGGCGTAAGACAGGAGCAGGGAAAAGAAAATCCCGAAAAGGGTTGGTGCAAGTACACAGCCCTGCTTGACACCACTGTTGATACAGAATGGTTCTGAGGATGATCCGTCATACAGGACTGTGCCCTTCATGTTGACATGGAAGGAGGTCACCATGCTGCCGAGCTTTGGGGGGCAGCCAATCTTCTCAAGGAGCTGGAATAGGCCTTCCCTGCTGACCAGATCGAAGGCCTTGGTGAGGTCTATGAACATCATGTAGAGTGGCTGGCCTTGCTCTCTACTCTTTTCCTGGAGCTGTCGAAGGGAAAAGATCATGTCAGTTGTCGACCTGCCTGCTCTGAAGCCACATTGGGATTCTGGATAGACACGATCCGCGAGTCTCTGCAGCCTGTTGAGGAGGATGCGTGCATACACTTTGCCGACAATGCTGAGAAGGGAGATCCCTCTGTAGTTGTTGCAGTCACTGCGGTCACCTTTGTTTTTATACAGTGTCACAATGGTGGCGTCACGCATGTCTTGTGGGACTGCACCTTCCTCCCAGCACATGCAGAGCAACTCATACAGAGGCTGAAGCAGGGCAGGTTTCCCGTGCTTGATGGCTTCAGGTGGGATGTTATCGCTACCTGGTGCTTTGTCGTTTGGGAGGGCATCAATGGCTTTGCTGAGCTCTTCCATAGTGGGCACTTCATCTAGCTCCTCCATGATGGGCAGATCCTTCGTACCACTAAGGGCAGCATTGGAAACTGATGTTTCACGGGAGTACAGTTCTGAGTAGTGTTCCACCCATCTGGTCATCTGTTCCTCCCGGTTAGTGATCTTCTCCCCTGACAGAGATTTCAGGGGGGCAATTCCTTTTACTGCAGGGCCAAGGGCCTTTTTGATGCCGTTGTACATGCCGCGTGTGTTTCCGGACTCGGCACAGCTCTGTATTTCCTTACACAGTTGTTGCCAATATTCATTGGCACACTGTCTAGCAACACGCTGGGTGGTGTTCCGAGCCCTTCTGAGTGCTGTGAGTGTCTGTTCATTTGGGCATTCCTTGTGTGCTAAGAAGGCTGCACGTTTAGCCTCTATTTCTGGTTTCATCCTTGGAAGGTGGGCTTTGAACCAATCCTGGCAGGGATGTTCTTTCTTGCCAAACGAGGACATGGCCGTGTTGTAAATTTTGTCCCTCATGGCATTCCACTTTCCTGTGGCGTCATGATCTGGCAGGTCCTGTAGGGCTTCATCCAGGTTGGTTACATATGCGTCCACCTTAAGGGGATCTGACATGTGTACTGTGTTGATCCGGGGGCGGCCTTTTGGTTTGGAGTGATGTAGCTTGCGTGGCTGGAGACGCACTTTGCTGCACACAAGGGCATGGTCAGTGTCACAGTCTGCACTATGGTAGCTTCTGGTGATGAGGACATTGTTTAAGGCAGAGCGCCTGGTGATGGCAAGGTCGAGTTGGTGCCAGCGTTGGGACCGCGGATGCCTCCACGACACTCTGTGTGATGGTTTACACTCGAAGAAGGTGTTTGTAATGCAGAGGTCATGGTAGGAGCACAGTTCCAGCAGCCTTTGACCATTCTCATTTACCTTCCCTGTGCCATGACGTCCAAGGCAGGAGGGCCATGACTTGTGATCTGCACCTACTCTGGCATTGAAGTCGCCAAGGAGGAATAAGGGCTCATCTTTTGGGAGGCCCTTTATCAGTTCATCAAGCTGCCCATAGAACTGGTCTTTTGTGTCTTCCGATGAGGTGAGAGTGGGAGCGTACACACTGAGGATGTTGACATGACCAGCAGCAGTGGCGAGGCGGATGGACAAAAGGCGCTCGGTGCCACCTGAGGGAGGCTCCACTGCAGCCAGGAGGGTGTTTTTGATGGCAAAGCCAACACCATGCTGGCGGGGCTCTTCGGGTTCTCTGCCCTTCCAGAAGAAGGTGTAGTTCTCCTCTCTGAGGGAGCCGCTGGAAGGGAGCCGGGTTTCTTGGAGGGCAGCTATGCTGACGTTGAGTCTGGTGAGCTCTCTGTCAATGATGGCTGTCTTTCTGGTGTCTTCCACCACTCTGAGGTCATCTGAGATGCCTGTGCGCATAGTGCGCACGTTCCAGCTACCAAATAGAAGAGCTGGAGTCTTCTTTTTAATTTTCTTATTGTTTGGTGCAAAGATTTACCGTCTGCTCATCGTGCCTTTACAGTACACTAAGCTCCAGGCACCCACTGAAGCAGGCAAACGTTGGCGGGCCGACACCCTACTGACCGGGGGCTGCCCGGTTTGAGGCGGGCAGTAGTCGTCCACTGGGACACTATGATCCCTCCCACCGTCGAAGCTGACCCGTGGCGCCCCATACTTACGCCAATCAGATGGGACTTATAACCCGTAAACTGCCAGCTTCCGTGTTGTGTCCTCACTCTTGCGAGCGAGGCTGGAGTGACCTCTCCAGTTTTTGTG
The DNA here is from genome assembly GCF_033978785.1 of Entelurus aequoreus. Lineage (NCBI taxonomy): Eukaryota > Metazoa > Chordata > Actinopteri > Syngnathiformes > Syngnathidae > Entelurus > Entelurus aequoreus. The sequence continues at coordinate 34,134,531 of NC_084734.1, forward strand.
ACCTCCATGGCGCAAGCCTGGGCATAAGGTATGGGGACTTTGGGTTGCCCAGTCGTCAGAATCCCCCTCTTGGCTTGGCTGACGGGATCCAAAGGAATGCGGAGCATGACGTTTGGCACCAGCTTTGCTGCAGGAGTTGCCGGAAGGGTGTTGTCTTGCGAGCACCTATCCGCCTTCGGGGCTCCACTCCGGATTTGTAAGGTTTACTCCTTTACACTTGGCCGTTGAGTCCTATGTGGTCTTCCTCCGCCCTAGCCGTTGGCTGACTGGTGCAGCTCCTCCGCCTAGTGGTGCAGTGTACACACCACCCCCTCACGTGGTTTGGTCTGCCAGCTGAGGCAGTGTACCGGGGTGTGGCGCTTGGAGCCAGCACGTGAGAGATTTAGGGGATGGATGAGAACCGGTGAAGCGTGGCCTCCCTACGAGTAGGGAGCAGCTGCCAATCAACAAGGGTGCTATCTCTACCCACCCCCCTACACCCCAGTATCTGCTAGAGTGACCTCTCCAGTGGACCTCTCCAGTGGATCTACATGGCCTGGGCATGGAACTATGGAGGGCAAGCTGTTGTCCAGGCAGCAAGCCCCCCCTCTCCGCATGGCTGGTGGATCCAAGGGAGCGACGAGTGTCGATACAACTTGGCACCAGCGACGCCGCAGGAGTTGCCGGAATGACGCTACAACACCAAATATATATATATATATATATATATATATATATATATATATATATAAAATATATATATATATATTATATAAATATATATATATATTATATAAATATACACTACCGTTCAAAAGTTTGGGGTCACCCAAACAATTTTGTGGAATAGCCTTCATTTCTAAGAACAAGAATAGACTGTCGAGTTTCAGATGAAAGTTCTCTTTTCTGGCCATTTTGAGCGTTTAATTGACCCCACAAATGTGATGCTCCAGAAACTCAATCTGCTCAAAAGAAGGTCAGTTTTGTAGCTTCTGTAACGAGCTAAACTGTTTTCAGATGTGTGAACATGATTGCACAAGGGTTTTGTAATCATCAATTAGCCTTCTGAGCCAATGAGCAAACACATTGTATCATTAGAACACTGGAGTGATAGTTGCTGTAAATGGGCCTCTATACACCTATGTAGATATTGCACCAAAAACCAGACATTTGCAGCTAGAATAGTCATTTACCACATTAGCAATGTATAGAGTGTATTTCTTTAAAGTTAAGACTAGTTTAAAGTTATCTTCATTGAAAAGTACAGTGCTTTTCCTTCAAAAATAAGGAAATTTCAGTGTGACCCCAAACTTTTGAACGGTAATGTATAAATATATATATATATACATATATACAGCCCGGCCCCCGGCCAAATTGTTTTAACCCAATGCGGCGCCCGAGTCAAAAAGTTTGGGGACCCCTGGTTTACATCATCGAGTGTAAGCTGCCGCTTCCTCGCTTGTGGAAGTTTATTCTAGACCATAAACCATGCCTCTCCCCTGGATAGTAGAAGGAGGAGGACCTATTCCGACGAGTTAGTGAACTTTGACAGCCAATTTGATTTATGGCGAGAACGACAGAAAAAGACACTTGGTTCCACCCCCCTTTTCTTCATGAGGATTATGAGTCATTCCTCAGCTAAAGACAAATATAACAAGATTCTATCAGTCGGCATCCTAATGACAGCAGACCTTGTACAGTAAGTGATGTTTTATTATGTTTGTTGGCTCTCATGAAGTCTGCAGTGAGTAATAGTCAGTGATGTAGTTGGGGAAAAAAAGCAAACGTGATGTCTTTTTGAAATGATTGCGCCGTGTATGGTTAAAATGATCAAAATATGTAAATATTAAATGTTATTATGAATGTGCCTGTTACTACATTCCATATATACTTACATCATGTATATACAATTGTAATGGAGGTGTTTGGATGTTTTTAAGGGCTTTATAGACAGAATAGAGTGACTACAATAGGCTTCACTGTAAGCGGACTGTTAATCAGATTTATTTACTATTAAGAATGCATAAAAAAAGAGTTCTTGTCTCACTTACATTAAGGATTGTGAATGAAAGGCAAAATTCCAAAAGAATTGAAGTTCCCTTTTGAGACACAAGGTAGGTTTTTATGCTTTGTTATAGCTCTCTTTACACTTATAGGACAGTTAAAGAGTTTCATGTAGGTGAATGTTTTGCCCTGGAACAGATTAATTGAGTGACAATTTTCTTTGGAAACATCGTTTTTTTAATTAATGATTTTAGTAATTAATTTAGCCTTATTTTTTCAATATTTTTTCTAATGTTACATATTTTCTACTATCGTTTAGCCTTATTCATTATTTGAAACAAGAAATCGATCACATTTAAACAAATAAAGTCATTATCTTTTTTTAATACTAGTTATTTAGTCTTAATAGTCTTAAATTATTTTATCATGTGTTTCATTAAATTAAACTAAAACATTTTTTTAAATGAAGGGATTTTTTTTTCTTACATACAGTATTTTAGTGAATAATAACATTGTCAATTTGTTTTAAAATGTACACATTTAAGTGAAATAAAAGAAGATATATAAATATATATACATATTTACAGTACAGGCCAAAAGTTTGGACACACCTTCTCATTTAAATACGTTTTTTTCATTTTCATTTAGATTGTCACTGAAGCATCACAACTATGAATGAAGTGAAGTGAAGTGAATTACATTTATATAGCGCTTTTTTCTCAAGTGACTCAAAGCGCTTTACATAGTGAAACCCAATATCTAAGTTACATTCAAACCAGTGTGGGTGGCACTGGGAGCAGGTGGGTAAAGTGTCTTGCCCAAGGACACAACGGCAGTGACTAGGATGGCGGAAGCGGGGATCGAACCTGCAACCCTCAAGTTGCTGGCACGGCCGCTCTACCAACCGAGCTATACCGAACACATGTGGAGTTATGTACTTAACAAAAAAAGGTGAAATAACTGAAAACATGTTTCATATTCTAGTTTCTTCAAAATAGCCACCCTTTGCTCTGATTACTGCTTTGCACACTCTTGGCATTCTCTCGATGAGCTTCGAGCACACCTGTGAAGTGAAAACCCTTTCAGGTGACTACCTCTTGAAGCTCATCGAGAGAATGCCAAGAGTGTGCGAAAAAGTAATCAGAGCAAAGGGTGGCTATTTTGAAGAAACTAGAATATAAAACATGTTTTCCTTTTTTTTGTTAAGTACATAACTCCACATGTGTTCATTTATAGTTTTGATGCCTTCAGTAAGAATCTACAACGTAAATAGTCCTGAAAGTAAAGAAAACGCATTGAATGAGAAGGTGTGTCCAAACGTTTGGCCTGTACTGTATATATACCGGTAATACAGAATAAAAGTCACTCTTCTCCTTAAAAAATCGCATGATTTAAAATAGTTTTGCCACATGTGTATTTTTTGTGTAATTATTTAGCTTTTCTTAGTTTTTCAACGTGTTATATTTTTTGTGTTTTTCTTAAGGTTTGTGCATATACTGTACATCATGTTATCACAACAGCATTGTTAAAACAAGAACTCTAAGTGTTTTGTATAAAAAGCGTTCTTCATGATGTTGTGTCTGGCTGGTTCTCCAAGTGAAGGAGTCTGGAACATTACTGCTCCGCCTGCAATAATTGCACATGGAAATGATAATTGCAGTCTTTCCACGTTGTCATTCTTTTCTATCTCTTTTTTTTTTTTTTAAAAAGCATGCCTACCAGAAAAAATTGTATTACGCAACTTTTTCCGGGTTCAGCTTCACATGCGGTGTCATTGCTGCAGACGTGGGATCACACAAGCAATATGGAGTGCGAGTTCAAACAGGTTGAACATTCTTATGACACAAGACATTTTTGTGGTGTCATACCTCGAAAAAGGTGTGTGAAAGGGCTGCAAGGTTAAAACGTACACAGTACTAGCATTTCAAAGCGATATGGAGAAAATAGGACTAAAAATAAAATCTCAGATTTGTGACTAAATATTAGGGTTGTGAACGATAAACCGATGCGACCGAGTATTCGGTTCAACAAGTGAACGATTAGATTGCATCGGTAGCAGACTCCTCAATCAATGCGAATAACCCATGAATTCCTAGCTAAATCGGTTATAGCAGACCTGGGCATTCTGCGGCCCGCCCTTTGTGCGTCCCTGTCCGGCCCGCGTGAGGCCAATTATCCATCCATTTTCTACCGCTTATCCCTTTTGGGGTCGCGGGGGGTACTGGAGCCTATCTCAGGGCAGCACGGTGGCAGAGGGGTTAGTGCGTCTGCCGCACAATACGAAGGTCCTGGGTTCGATCCTGCGCTCGGGATCTTTCTGTGTGGAGTTTGCATGTTCTCCCCGTGACTGCGTGGGTTCCCTCCGCGTACTCCGGCTTCCTCCCACTTCCAAAGACATGCACCTGGGGATAGGCTGATTGGCAACACTAAAATTGGCCCTAGTGTGTGAATGTGAGTGTGAATGTTGTCTGTCTATCTGTGTTGGCCCTGCGACGAGGTGGCGACTTGTCCAGGGTGTACCCCGCCTTCCGCCCGATTGTAGCTGAATTATAAATTACAAAATAAATTTAAAAAAGTATCTATGTCGAGTGTGCAATACAACGGTGCTGCTTTTGTTTTGAAAATCGTTATTTGTATTACTTCCGTGTGGACGTATGCGTGTGCGTGATTGTGAGTGAATGTGAACAGCTGCAATTACAAAATAAAGTTGAAAAAACATCTATGTCGTGCGCGCAATACAACTGTGCTGCTTTTATTTTGAAAAGTATTATTTATGGGCGTGTGTCCGTGTGTAACCTGCGAGTGAAGGTGCACATGCAGCGACAAGTGATGCACGGTTTACACCCGAGACGCTAAAAAGAGAAAAGTTGATGAGGAATGCCGTGTTTTCAACAAGACATGAACTGCAAAGCAACGTCCCCTCCAAGGTGCGTGCCTGCGCAATTGCGCACTGCTCAAGCGTCCGCTGCGCGCAGCAAGTATATGCCGCTCACCAAATCAAATCCCATCTGAATTCTAAACAAAATAAACATATTTATTCTATGGAATTTTGCAATGCAACTTTGAGTGACAGTGACAACAAGCGGCCCTAAGTGTGTTCGTCAACACCGTTCAATTGAACACCGTTCAATTATTGTAACGTCTATCGAGATGCTTCGAGGACAGGAATTATATCAATCACTTTATTGAGCAAAACTGTTTATATTCGGACATAACCACACCAAAAACATGAGTAAAACAATTCTATCTCGAAAAACTAGTCATTTTCTGCCGTACAAACCAGGCCAAAACCAACTTGTCATCTGTCACCAACACGCATAGCACTAAACCACTGGTGCGTTTAAGGCCACACAAAAAGTCGGACAACTCAAACACCACACAAAGTTACACTATGACTCCTCAGTCATACGTGTGCTTATTTTACTGTCATTTATTATTAATGTTAATTTATTTATATTAGTCATGGAATGCTGTTACACACACTATGTTGAAGTATTACTATTATTATTAATTATTATTATTATTATTTATCTTACGGTATATATCAAAAATAATATTGAGCAAAATTTAATTGAAATATTGTCGATGTGGCCCTCCAGCAGTGCTCGGGTAGCTCATGCGGCCCCCGGTAAAAATTAATTGCCCACCCATGGGTTATAGAGTCATGGATCGGTTATCGCGAGACTTTGCATGGGTTGGCTAGATTACAATATGCGTCAGCGTCTCTAAAACAACGCGAGAGCTGAAGCTACTCGCCAAACGCGGTAGCCGCCTAGCTGGTATTAGCACGAGTGATAAACAAGAGACAACACGGAAAATGAATGTGGAGGAGAACGAAAGCGTCAGTCTGACCGAAGGTGATAATGGACCGAGAAAGATTTTCAAAAAATCCACTATAGTGGTGGAAAGAGCAGCAGGACTTGCCACTGCTGTCATCTCTGGCTAAAAGACACCTCTGCAACCTGTTGTGCCGGGAAACTCACTCCTGCCGTAAAATGCACCCCCTGACGCGGGAGCGCGCTTACGTCACTCGTTTCGAAAAGTATATCTAAACTCGGCTGTAATGACCGAAGTGGCTGAAATCGCCTCTTTTAAATCGCCTCTTTCGACATAAAAAAGTACATAAAGTGAAATAATCCAAGTTTTCTTTACTTGTGGATGGATTACAAATTGTGAGCCTTTAATGATTTCGTCGTCATTCAAGTGGCTGAAATTGCCTCTTTCGGCATAAAAAAGGACATCAAGTGAAACACACGGAATCTGAACGTGTGTTCAGTACTGCGGGAGACATGGTTTCCACAAAATGTAGTCTGCTCAAACATGAGCATGTGGATCAGTTGATTTTCCTTAAAAAAAAATCTGCCCTCCAAAAAAGCAGAGGACAGTGATGATGAAAATGCACAGGCATAGTGTAAGTGAACTACTGCTTTTTGACCTGGGAAACGGTACCTCACACACAGTAGTTTGATTTTTCTTTTTACATATGTATTTATTTTCTCTATTCTTTTACACAAAGCACTTGTCACTGTGCTAATTGTTGCCACATTTTGAGATGTGTACTAGGTGTACGTAACTTGTTTACATTGTAATGTTGCACCTTTGTTACCTACCTCTAGTGTTCATTGTTACCTACCTCTAGTGTTCAAAACACTATATGCTCAGGTTGAAATATTGAATCTTTGTTACCTACCTCTAGTGTTCATTGTTACCATATAGTGTTCAAAACACTATATGCTCAGGTTGAAATATTGAATCTTTGTTACCTACCTCTAGTGTTCATTGTTACCATATAGTGTTCAAAACACTATATGCTCAGGTTGAAATATTGAATCTTTGTTACCTACCTCTAGTGTTCAAAACTATGCTCAGGCTGAAATATTGCACTTTGTTGTTACTATTCTGTGCTACTTTTACCTCTGGAGTTCCCATCCTACAATTCAGCCAGAATTTTTTTGGTCCATGTCTAAAGATAAATACACTGACATGTGATTTTGTTATTCTGTTTTTTTTTGCCAGTGCCGTAAAGCCACAATGCTTGGGGAGTTGGAGTCTTGAATATTAACCGTCAAATCGAATCGTATCGAATCGGTCTGTAATAAAAGGATATCGTTTTTTAATCGAATCGTAACCTGTGTATATAGATGCATATCGAATCGTTTATCAGAGAGAGATGTGCAACCCTACTAAATATGTGATATTCAATTTTTTTTCCTACTTTTGAAAGAACCCAATGAATACAATTGAATGAGATAATTTAAAAAAAAAATATTTGATTTGATCAAAACCTACAAGTTTGAAATTACACTGTATATACACTGCATAATAGTACAATTCTACTTTGAATAATGTTGGGGGTTTTTAAGACCAGATATAAAAAGTACTTTTTATGGAATAATTTTCAAATAACTAAATTAAGAGCTTCCTTTGAGGAAGCAATACTTCTGTCTTGAATAAAATACTCTATATTGCCAAAAGTATTTGGCCACCTGCCTTGACTCACATATGAACTTGAAGTGCCATCCCATTCCTAACCCATAGGGTTCAATATGACCTTTTGCAGCTATCACAGCTTCAACTCTTCTGGGAAGGCTGTCCACAAGGTTGCGGAGTGTGTTTATAGGAATTTCCGACCATTCTTCCAAAAGCGCATTGGTGAGGTCACACGCTGATGTTGGTCGAGAAGGCCTGGCTCTCAGTCTCCGCTCCAAACTGTTCCCACAAGTTTGGGAGCATGGAATTGTCCACAATGTTTTGGTATCCTGGACCATTCAAAGTTCCTTTCACTGGAACTAAGGGGCCAAGCCCAACTCCTGAAAAACAACCCCACACCATAATTCCTCCTCCACCAAATTTCACACTCGGCACAATGCAGTCGTAGCAACTGACTGTGCAGAATGTCTTTGCACTATGTGCTTCAGCATCCGCTGCCCCCTCTGCTCTCTGTCAGTTTACGTGGCCTACCACTTCGTGGCTGAGTTGTTGTTGTTCCCAAACTCTTCCATTTTCTTATAATAAAGCCGACAGTTGACTTTGGAATATTTGTTGCACAGGTGGCATCCTATGACAGTTCCATGCTGGAAATCACTAAGCTCCTAAGAGCGGCTCATTCTTTCACAAATGTTTGTAGAAACGGTCTCCGTGTCTAAGTGCTTGATTTTATACACCTGTGGCCGAGCCAAGTGATTAGGACACCTGATTATCATCATTTGGATGGGTGGCCAAATACTTTTGGCAATATAGTGTACATCTGTTAACAAAAAATTAATATTGCATGCAAAAAAATAATTATCTCCAACGTTGAGATTAAACTCAAAACTTCTGTCTTGAATAAAATACATCTGTAAATAAAATGTAGTATTATACATTGTATGTCAATAAATATTCCAGTAAAATACTAAATTTTCAGTAAGTCAAGTGGATAAATGCAGGCTTTTTCCATTCACACATCTTGGTGGTGTGCAGAGCGACTGCTTTAGTGATCGTTCTCCGCTTTACTTCTTTCTCATCATACATGGTATCATCATCAGTGTTCGGAAAATTACTTTAAAAAAAGTACATTACTTTTTCATAAATGTAATTAATTACTAGGGAAAGTAATTAATGCGCTACTTGAAAAATAAATAAAAACCTTCATATATCTGGCTTATGCAGTTGAGAGACGTTTCATATAGCTTGACCCAGCTCATTGTATGGTCAGCATCCGTTCTTAATGGCTACTATGCGCAATTTAGCCTTTCTTGGAGAAAAATGCCCTACGCTTGCATTGTTTTTGGCTGTACGGACTGTGCAAATCACGAAAAGGATAAGCATTTCTTCAGAGTTCCTCGAGAAGGTAATCAAGAAGGGAGGAAGAGTGCAAGATTTTACAAAACGACAATGAATAAAGTAGCTCACACTCCAGTCCCCATGGGCAGCACGGTGGCAGAGGGGTTAGTGCGTCTGCCTCACAATACGAAGGTCCTAAATAGTCCTGGGTTCAATCCCGGGCTCGGGATCTTTCTGTGTGGAGTTTGCATGTCCTTCCCGTGACTGCGTGGGTTCCCTCCGGGTACTCCGGCTTCCTCCCACCTCCAAAAACATGCACCTGGAGATAGGTTGATTGGCAACACTAAATTGGCCCTAGTGTGTGAATGTGAGTGTGAATGTTGTTTGTCTATCTGTGTTGGCCCTGCGATGAGGTGGCGAGTTGTCCAGGGTGTACCCCGCCTTCCGCCCGATTGTAGCTGAGATAGGCTCCAGCGCCCCCCGCGACCCCGGAGGGAATAAGCGGTAGAAAATGGATGGATGGATGGACACTCCAGTCCCAGGGAGCAGGGTCGAAGAATGCATAAGTTTGCAGTGATCACTTTGTTAAAGGTTTGTTTGATACACTTTTAACCTTTATTATTTCCTATTTAAATATTATCTTGATATTATTTGTACAAAACCCATAACCAGTGAAGTTGGCACGTTGTGTAATTCATAAATAAAAACAGAAGACAATGATTTGCAAATCCTTTTCAACTTATATTCAATTGAATAGACTGCAAAGACAAGATATTTAATGTTCAAACTGAGAAACGTAATTTTTTTGCAAATAATCATAACTTAGAATTTAATGGCAGCAACACATTGCAAAAAAGTTGGCACAGGGGCATTTTTACCACTGTGTTACATGGCCTTTCCTTTTAACAACACTCAGTAAACGTTTGGGAACTGAGGAGACCAATTTTTGAAGCTTTTCAGGTGGAATTCTTTCCCATTCTTGCTTGATGTACAGCTTAAGTTGTTCAACAGTGCGGGGGTCTCCGTTGTGGTATTTTAGGCTTCATAATGCACCACACATTTTCAATGGGAGACAGGTCTGGACTACAGGCAGGCCAGTCTAGTACCCGCAGTCTTTTACTATGAACCCACGCTTTTGTAACACGTGGCTTGGCATTGTCTTGCTGAAATAAGCAGGGGCGTCCATGATAACGTTGCTTGGATGGCAACATATGTTGCTCCAAAACTTTTCAGCATTAATGGTGTCTTCACAGATGTGTAAGTTACCCATGTCTTGGGCACTAATACACCCCCATACCATCACAGATCCTGTCTTTTTAACTTTGCGCCTATAACAATCCGGATGGTTCTTTTTCCTCTTTATTACGGAGGACACAACGTCCACAGTTTCCAGAAAAATAATTGAAATGTGGACTCGTCAGACCACAGAACACTTTTCCACTCTGCATCAGTCCACCTTACATGAGTTCGAGCCCAGCAAAGCCAGCGGCGTTTCTGGGTGTGGTTGATAAATGGCTTTCGCTTTGCTTAGCGGAGTTTTAACTAGCTTCCATGAAATGCTCAGTCATTCACAAACAAGGATGGGGCGAGGCTCACCACTTTGTAAACAAATGCGTGATCAAATTGTCGAACAGTTAAGAACAACATTTCTCAACGAGCTATTGCAAGGAATTTTGTGATTTCACCAGATGTAGCGACAAACTGTAGTTACTAAAAGTGGTTTTCTGAAGTGTTCCTGTGCCCATGTGGTGATATCCTTTACACACTGATGTCGCTTTTTGATGCAGTACGGCCTGAGAGATCGAAGGTCACGGGCATTCAATGTTGCGTGCAGTGATTTCTCCAGATTCTCTGAACCTTTTGATGATATTACGGACAGTAGATGGTGAAATCACTAAATTCCTTGCAATAGCTCATTGAGAAATGTTGCTCTTAAACGGTTCGACAATTTGCTCACGCATTTGTTCACAAAGTGGTGACCCTCACCCCATCCTTGTTTGTGAATGACTGAGCATTTCATGGAAGCTGCTTTTATACCCAATCATGGCACCCACCTGTTCCCAATTAGCCTGTTCACCTGTGGGATGTTCCAAATAGGTGTTTGATGAGCATTCCTCAACTTTCTCAGTCTTTTTTGCCACTTGTGCCAGCTTTTTTGAAACATGCTGCAGACATGTTTAACAAAATAAAGTTTTCCAGTTCAAACATTAAGTATCTTGTCTTTGCAGTCTATTCAATTGAATATAGGTTGAAAAGGATTTGCAAATCATTGTGTTCTGTTTTTATTTATGATTTACTGTAAATCATAAATAAAAACAAAATACACTGAAGTTGGCACATTGTGTAAATTATTTACACAACGTGCCAACTTCACTGGTTTTGGGTTTTGTATTTCTTAAACACATGGTTGCTATAAGTGTTTCGAAAATGCACCAACTCGACAAGTCTAAATAAAAGAACTGAAATGAGAGCAAAACGTAAAAGAGTTAAGCTTTCGCCAAAGACTAGAATCATAAATGAAGCTTTCAGCACATTCACGATGTTGACATCTGTAGTTATATTTTGATAAAGATGGGGAGAACAAGCTACTCTTAAAACGGCGCTTGCAACAGCAACAAACATGGCGGTAGACACAAAGTTAAATCATGAATTTTAACATTACCCCAGTAAAAGCGATGCATATTTATATGCGGGAGAGTCTTGATACCAATTTCCTTGACCCAGTCAGACACAAATAAGTTGTAGACCTCCATACTTTTCCAAGTTTTCATCTGTTTTGTCGTGTAGAATGGCGTCTGGAGCACCAGATATTTCCACATGTCTGGGAACGCGACCCTTGATATCACTCGACAAATCTTTTTTTTTATAAAGTATAGGGATATATTCCATTGCGTAGTTTGACTTTTTGTCCATATCTGCTTTTTCGCAAGAAAGTCAAAGCCTCTTGCGTACTCCAATAGTTCTTTCCCTGCTTGGTTGATCACCACTGGTATTCACTTCCGGGAAGAAATCACATCACGGAATAAAAGCAATGGGAGCAGTGTGTGTGAGTATGTGTCTTTAAAAGGTAGTGTTTGTTGCCAAGTGACGTGTGGCGTCAGCGCCCATACAGAGCAGCATTAGCTCAGTTGTGTTTGTTAGCTTACTTGTTGGCAGTTGCTACAGCTCTGTTGAATGTTTTCACTGGATTATGTTCCGTCTGGTTAATAAAGCAATGGCTGTCTGGTCCACAAAGGGGGGGTTGCTTGTACAGTATTCCGAAAAGTGGTTTCTTCCCGGATGTGAAAACCAGTGGTGGTTAATTAACCAAGGTAAGACAGCTGTTGTACAGCAAGCGGCGCTTAAACTATCGGAGTACACAAGAGGCTTAAATCTTCTTGCAAAAAGAAGGTATGAGCAAAAAAATCTAACTATGCAATGAAAGAGATCCCTATACTTTATAAAAATATATATTTGTCAAGTGATAAAAGATTATACATCGGTGCAGTTCCCAAACATATCAAACTATTGTGTGCTCCAGACGCCATTCTACACTACACGACAAAACAGATGAAAACTTGGAAAAGCATGGAGGTCTACAACTTCTTTGTGTGTGAGTGGGTCAAGGAAATTGGTTTTCAGACTCTCCCGGATAAATACACGGGTAAGGTTGCATATCATGATTTAAAGGCCTACTGAAATGAATTTTTTTTATTTAAACGGGGATAGCAGATCTATTCTATGTGTCATACTTGATCATTTCGCGATATTGCCATATTTTTGCTGAAAGGATTTAGTATAGAACAACGACGATAAAGATTGCAACTTTTGGTATCTGATAAAAAAAAGGCTTGCCCCTACCGGAAGTAGCGTGACGTAGTCAGTTGAACATATACGCAAAGTTCCCTATTGTTTACAATGATGGCAGCATGAAGTGAGAGAGATTCGGACCGAGAAAGCGACAATTTCCCCATTAATTTGAGCGAGGATGAAAGATTTGTGGATGAGTAAAGTGCAAGTGAAGGACTAGTGGGGAGTTGAAGCTATTCAGATAGGGAAGATGCTGTGAGAGCCGGGGGTGACCTGATATTCAGCTGGGAATGACTACAACAGTAAATAAACACAAGACATATATATACTCTATTAGCCACAACACAACCAGGCTTATATTTAATATGCCACAAATTAATCCTGCATAAAAACACCTGCGTGTTTGTTATGCTAGCTCCTAGCTCTTATGCTAGCTCCTAGCTCCGTAGAACACGCCAATACAATTCAAACACCTGATCAACACACACAATCACTCAGCCCAAAAGACTGTTCACCTAACCCAAGGTTCATAAAGCTTATATATTTTAAAAAAGTTACGTACATACGCAAAAAAAAGTTGCGCATACACGGTCAAGCGATCAAATGTTTAGAAGCCAAAGCTGCATACTCACAGTAGCACGTCTGCGTCTTTGTCATCCAAATCAAAGTAATCCTGGTAAGAGTCTGTGTTGTCCCAGTTCTCTACAGGCGTCTGTGTATCGAAGTCAAAAGTCCTCCTGGTTAGAGTCTCTGTTATCCGAGTTCTTCCATCTTGACTGCATCTTCCGGGAATGTAAACAAAGAAGCGCCGGCTGTGTACTGTTGTTGCTGACTACGTTCGAAAAATACGTCCATTTCGCACCGACAACTTTCTTCTTTGCTTGCTCAGCTTCCTTCTCCATAATGCAATGAACATGATTGCAACAGATTCACGAACACAGATGTCCAGAATACTGTGGAATTATGAAATGAAAACAGAGCTTTTTCGTATTGGCTTCAATGTGGAAGGCATACCCGTGTTCGCCGGTCTACGTCACGCGCATACGTCATCCTCAGAGGCGTTTCGAACCGGAAGTTTAGCGGCAAATTTAAAATGTCACTTTATAAGTTAACCCGGCCGTATTGGCATGTGTTATAATGTTAAGATTTCATCATTGATATATAAACTATCAGACTGCGTGGTCGGTAGTAGTGGCTTTCAGTAGGCCTTTAACATCGCGTTGTGTATTTCTGGTCTTGTCGTCCTCGTGGGGCGACACAGCATTACGGCTGGATCAAAAGAGACGTCGGACACGCTTTACTGAACCAAAAGTTGCTTTATGACAAGCGAGCATCATTATACAGGACTGCAGTTCCTAGAGGAGGTCAGGTAAAAAAAATGAGGCACTCCTAACTTGGAGAAGCCAAACCATATACCTGCTCAGTGTCGGCCCCGAGATCGGTAGGTCGTGAGTTCAAACCCTGGCCGAGTCATAAAAATGGGACCCATTGCCTCCCTGCTAGGCACTCAGCATCAAGGGTTGGAATTGGGGGTTAAATCACCAAAATGATTCACGGGCGCGGCCACCGCTGCTGCTCACTGCTCCCCTCACCATCAGGGGGTGAACAAGGGGATGGGTCGGATGCAGAGGACACATTTCACCACACCTAGTGTGTGTGTGACAATCATTGGTACTTTAACTTTAACTGTAACTTAGCTTTAAGTTTTTGTATTCTTCCTTCCTGTCTCTGTGTGTGTGCTAAGTCAGGAGAGCGCATCCTGGCCATAAAAGGAGAAGTTTGTGTGTTAGTGTCTGAAAAGCAACTGCTCTAGTCATAACTTAAATACTGGCGTTGGGCTGAACATGCAGTCTCTTTTCAAGGATAGGGCTATCACTTTTGCATTCCGAAGTCCCAATTAGAGCCTCTTTTCCTACGAGAAGTGATCCAATCCACTAGCGAATATAAAACTAAGGGGCCTCATCTATTTATGTGCTTCAACTGAAATACCACTATTTAATTAAACTTGGTTTGCTTTCTCCAAGGTGAATATAAACATTCACTACATGCAAAACATAATATGAGTTAATTAATTCCCTTAAGTGTCTACAGACATGTTTGTTGCCTATTCTTGCTGTTTCTTTCCGTTTCAAGTATGTGTGTTTTCCCCCGTCTTTATCAAAATATAACTACAGATGTCAACATTGTGTAAGTGCTGAAAGCGTCATTGATGATTCTTGTCTTTGGTAAAAGCTTAACTCTTTTAGGTTCTGCTCACATTAGATTTCTTTTATTTAGACTCACCGAGTTGGTGCTTTACGGAACACTCGGAGCAAAAATGTGTTTAAGAAAAACAAATATCAAGATAACACTTAAATGGGCAATAATAAACATTAAAATTATATCAAACAACCTTTTAACGAAGTGGTCACTGCAAACTCTTGCATTCTTGAAGTGAATTGTATTTATATAGTGCTTTTCTGTAGTGACTCAAAGCACTTTTACATAGTGAAACCCAATATCTAAGTTACATTTAAAGCAGTGTGGGTGGCACCGGGAGCAGGTGGGTAAAGTGTCTCGCTCAAGGACACAACAGCAGTGACTAGGATGGCGGAAGTGGGGATCGAACCTGAAACACTCAAGTTGCTGGCACGGCCACTCTACCAACCGAGCCATACCGCCCCATTCAGCTCTGCTCCCTTGGACTAGAGTGCGCGCTACTTTTGTCGTCTTTTTTTTTTCCATAAAATCCTGCACTCTTCCTCCAGTCTTGATTACCTCTCGAGGAACTCTGAAGAAACGTTCATCCTTTTCACGATTTGAACGGTTCGTACAGCCGAAAACAACGCAAACATAGGGCATTTTTCTTCGAGAAAGGCTTAATGGCGCCTAGTACCCATTGGGAACAGATGCTGGCTTGACCACCACACATTTTTAATATGAGCCGGACTTGACGTCATTTTGAATCCAAGCAATTGCAAGCTGAAGCTTGTCGCTTCAATCATTGGTTTGTTCCCTGAATAGTGTGTATTTCTATATGATATCAACTTCACTATCTATTTATCGGATTTTTCGGTCTATAAATCACAGTTTTTTCATAGTTTGGCCGGGGGTGCGACTTATACTCAGGAGCGACTTATGGGTGAAATAGGTGAGGGCCGACATCCGGGCAACTGAGCTACATACGGGTTCTTCGAGCCATAGCAACCAGACTGGCGTTGAAAACAAACCGTTGCCATTACTCTTTAACCTGTCGACCTACGCTGGTTAAACCCGTCATTCTGCCTCCAAAATGCCGAAAAACTGTGTTGTTTTTGGTTGTGCTAACCACAACCGGAAACAGGGAAAACAAAGGTTGTATTTTGTTCTGCCAAAGCGTGATAAAAGCCCACAGAGATGAGACAAATGGCTCGCAGCTTTACTCCGGGAAAACGAGGACGGTTCTCACTGGAGTCCCCCAAAGTCCCGGGTCGTGTGTTCGGATCACTTTGTTTCTGGTAAATATAAGGAACAAAAATCCACCTTCTTAACCACAACTTGGCTATACCGTCCGGGCTAATGTTGTACTTGTTGAATTTGTACCTTATAACGTTCGACAGCTGAAGTTGTTGTTGTACAAAAATAACATGCGGTATATACTATATAGTCTATAGCCTAGCTATCTATTTTCGAAAACCGGTTTCGTTTAAATTTGCACTTAACAGTTGGGTTTTTAAAAACCAATAAACCCTATAATTTTCATGTTGCCATTTAATCAACTTTTCAAGACAGTTGCAAAATGCTGTCTGCAAGACTTTTCAATACAAAGACATATATTTTGTACATTATTCGCCTGCTGTACTGCGCCTTCATAAGGCTACAACTTACAAGGACCGGGCTACTAGAGGTCAGTCTGCTTTCTTTTGGGGTTTTTTGCCGGACATTCCAGTATTATTTAGCCGTAATCTTGGTATTACTTTCCTTATTAGGTTATTTTGCCACCTCCCCCTTCTCTGTTTAAACTCTCCTTTGTTGTACTTAAACAATACATGTAGCCCTCAAATTTCTCAATATTTTATACACTAACACTTGATCTTGTTGTTGATAACTTCCGCGTCTCTTTCTTAGTAGCGCGCAGGCTAAGCTAACTAGCAAGCTAAGCTAAGCCTGAGAAGCTTTAAAGTTCACTGAGACGAGTCTTGACGCAAATAATACATTTTCGTTTTTTCACACGATATGCGAATAAGTAAAAATGCGTAAATGAAGGATTTAACGCCGACTTCCAAGCCACAACGCTCGTTAAATGTTTTTTCTGTCAATGCTGTGTTCGCTGTGAGCTGGTTTGTTTTCAACGAATTCCCGGTTGCTAGGGGATTGGTAGGCGGAAGTGACGTACGGGTCCGCCCTCACCTATTATTAACACATTACCGTAAAATATCAAATAATATTATTTAGCTCATTTACGTAAGAGACTAGACCAGGGGTCGGCAACCCAAAATGTTGAAAGAGCTATATTGGACCAAAAACACAAAAACAAATCTGTCTGGAGCCGCAACAAATTAGAAGCCATATTACATACAGATAGTGTGTCATGAGATATACATTGAATTGAGATGACTTAAAGGAAACTAAATGAGCTCAAATATAGCTACAAATGAGGCATAATGATGCAATATGTACATATAGCTAGCCTAAATAGCATGTTAGCATCGATTAGCTTGCAGTCATGCAGTGACCAAATATGTTTGATTAGCACTCCACACAAGTCAATAACATCAACAAAACTCACCTTTGTGTATTCACGCACAACGTTAAAAGTTTGGTGGACAAAATGAGACAGAAAAAAAAGTGGCATAAAACACGTCCTAGAAAGTCGGAGAAAGTTATACATGTAAACAAACTAAAGGTGAGTTCAAAAACCGCCAAAATTAGTAGGACAAAACGGCGCTCGCCAAATACTCGAATCAGTGAAGCATGTTTAATACAAACAGTGTGCTTTATAACAATTAGGGAGGTTTGTGTCATGTTTGTCCTCCTACAGAAACCATATTAAAACAAAAAATGTTTTTCCCCTCATCTTTTTCCATTTTTCATACGTTTTTGAAAAAGCTTCAGAGAGCCACTAGGGCGGCGCTAAAGAGCCGCATGCGGCTCTAGAGCCACGGGTTGCCGACCCCTGGACTAGACGTATAAGATTTCATGGGATTTATCGACTAGGAGTGACAGATTGTTTGGTAAACGTATAGCATGTTCTATATGTTATATATAGAACATGCTATACGTTAACTATAGTTATTTGAATGACTCTTACTAACATAATATGTTACGTTAACATACCTTGCAGGTTCTCAGTTGGTTATTTATGCGTCATATAACGTACACTTATTCAGCCTGTTGTTCACTATTCTTTATTTATTTTAAATTGGCTTTCAAATGTCTATTCTTGGTGTTGGGTTTTATCAAATAAATTTCCCCAAAAAATGCGACTTGTGGGCAAAAAAATGACCTCCTTCTTCAGCCTTCACAAACTGTTGTCAGCTCATTCAGCCTGCAGTTCAGGAAACTGTGAACCCACACCAAACAAGAATGACAAACACATTTTGGGAGAACATCCGCACCGTAACACAACATAAACACAACAGAACAAATACCCAGAACCCTTTGCAGCACTAACTCTTCCAGGACGCTACAAGGTGTGTGTGTGTGTGTGTGTGTGGGGGGGGGGTATTTTGTAGCGTCCCGGAAGAGTTAGTGCTGCAAAGGGTTCTGGGTATTTGTTCTGTTGTGTTACGGTGCGGATATTCTCCCGAAATGTGTTTGTCGTTCTTGTTTGGTGGGGATTCACAATGTGGCGTGTATTTCTAACAGTGTTAAAGTTGTTTATACGGCTACCCTCAGTGTAACCTGTATCGCTATTGATCAAATATGCGTTACATTCACGTGTGTGTGCGTACAGAAGCCGCACATATAGAAACTGCAGATGGAAATTAGCTATTTAGCTATAATCTGGTACAGAACGTATCTGTTTTTGGGCTTAATGTTTCTGTGCATTGTCCCTTCAAATAAAGACTAAACTAAACTAATATCTTGTGACTGGGCCGGCACGTTGTTAGAATGGATGAAAAGCGGACATGACGACAGCTCGTAGAGGACGTTAAAGGCAGTGCCTTTAAAGCACACCCCCGAGACTGTGGTCCGGGTGGACTACGAGATATAATGACTGATGAACACCTTGGTTCGATAATGAAGGTTGCCTCAGCTCAAAGCCTGAGCCCCGACATTAATGAACTAGCATCCAAGAAAAGATGGCAACACATCAGATTAGATCAGTGTGTTGCAAACTGAGCAGTTTAAAGTCCTGAATGGTTGGTTTATTCATCCATCCATCCAGCCATCTTCTTCCGCTTATCCGAGGTCGGGTCGCGGGGGCAGCAGCCTAAGCAGGGAAACCCAGACTTCCCTCTCCCCAGCCACTTCGTCCAGCTCCTCCCGGGGGATCCCAACGTGTCGTGGGTCTTCCCCGTGGCCTCTTACCGGTCGGACGTACCCTAAACACCTCCCTAGGGAGGCGTTTGGGTGGCATCCTGACCAGATGCCCGAACCACTTCATCTGGCTCCTCTCGATGTGGAGGAGCAGCGGCTTTACTTTGAGCTCCCCCCGGATGGCAGAGCTTCTCACCCTATCTCTAAGGGAGAGCCCCGACACCCGGCGGAGGAAACCCATTTCGGCCGCTTGTACCCGTGATCTTGTCCTTTCGGTCATAACCCAAAGCCCATGACCATAGGTGAGGATGGGAACGTAGATCGACCGGTAAATTGAGAGCTTTGCCTTCCGGCTCAGCTCCTTCTTCACGGATCGATACAGCGTCCGCATTACTGAAGACGCCGCACGGATCCGCCTGTCGATCTCACGATCCACTCTTCCCTCACTCGTGAACAAGACTCCGAGGTACTTGAACTCCTCCACTTGGGGCAAGATCTTCTCCCCAACCCGGAGATGGCACTCCACCCTTTTCCGGGCGAGACCCATGGACTTGGACTTGGAGGTGCTGATTCTCATCCCAGTCGCTTCACACTCAGCTGCGAACTGATCCAGTGAGAGCTGAAGACCCTGGCCAGATGAAGCCATCAGGACCACATCATCTGCAAAAAGCAGAGACCTAATCCTGCAGCCACCAAACCAGATCCCCTCAACGCCTTGACTGCGCCTAGAAATTCTGTCCATAAAAGTTATGAACAGAATCGGTCACAAAGGGCAGCCTTGGCGGAGTCCAACCCTCACTGGAAAAGTGTCCGACTTACTGCCGGCAATGCGGACCAAACTCTGGCACTGATCATACAGGGAGCGGACCACCACAATCAGACAGTCCGATACCCCATACTCTCTGAGCACTCCCCACAGGACTTCCCAAGGGACACGGTCGAATGCCTTCTCCAAGTCCACAAAACACATGTAGACTGGTTGGGCAAACTCCCATGCACCCTCAAGGACCCTGCCGAGAGTATAGAGCTGGTCCACAGTTCCACGACCAGGACGAAAACCACACTGTTCCTCCTGAATCCGAGGTTCGACTATCCGGCGTAGCCTCCTCTCCAGCCCACCTGAATAGACCTTACCGGGAAGGCTGAGGAGTGTGATCCCACGATAGTTAGAACACACCCTCCGGTTGCCCTTCTTAAAGAGAGGAACCACCACCCCGGTCTGCCAATCCAGAGGTACTGCCCCCGATGTCCTCCTCTCTGAGCTGCCACCTTACCGTGGTAGAGGAGTTTGCGTGTCCCAATGATCCTAGGAGCTATGTTGTCCGGGGACTTTATGCCCCCTGGTGGGGTCTCCCAAGACAAACTGGTCCTAGGTGAGGGATCAGACAAAGAGCAGCTCGAAGACCTCAATGAAAAATAAAAACAAAGGACCCAGATTTCCCTCGCCCGGACGCGGGTCACCGGGGCCCCCCTCTGGAGCCAGGCCCGGAGGTGGGGCACGACGGCGAGCGCCTGGTGGCCGGACCTGTCCCCATAGGGCCCGGCCGGGCACAGCCCGAAGAGGCAACGTGGGTCCACCCTCCAATGGGCTCACCACCCATAGCAGGGGTCATATAGGTCGGGTGCAATGTGAGCTGGGCGGCAGCTGAGGGCAGGGCACTTAGCGGTCCGATCCTCGGCTACAGAAGCTAGCTCTTGGGACGTGAAACGTCACCTCGCTGGGGGGGAAGGAGCCTGAGCTAGTGCGCGAGGTGGAGAAGTTCCGGCTAGACATAGTCGGACTCACTTCGACGCACAGCAAGGGCTCTGGAACCAGTTCTCTCGAGAGGGGCTGGACTCTCTTCCACTCTGGCGTTGCCGGAAGTGAGAGGCGACGGGCTGGGGTGGCAATTCTTGTTGCCCCCCGGCTCAGAGTCTGCATGTTGGAGTTCAACCCGGTGGACGAGAGGGTAGCTTCCCTCTGCCTTTGGGTGGGGAAACGGGTCCTGACTGTGGTTTGCGCTTACGCGCTGAGCCGCAGCTCAGAGTACCCACCCTTTTTGGATTCACTCGGGGGAATACTTGAGCGTGCTCCCCTGGGTGATTCCCTCGTTCTACTGGGGGACTTCAACGCTCATGTTGGCGGCGACAGTGAAACCTGGAGAGGCGTGATTGGGAAGAATGGCCGCCCGGATCTGAACCCGAGCGGTGTTATTGGACTTTTGTGCCCGTCACAGATTGTCCATAACAAACACCATGTTCAAACATAAGGGTGTCCATATGTGCACTTGGCACCAGGACACCCTAAGCCGCAGTTCCATGATCGACTTTGTAGTTGTGTCATGGGATTTGCGGCCTCATGTTTTGGACACTTGGGTGAAGAGAGGGGCGGAGCTTTCTACCGATCACCACCTGGTGGTGAGTTGGCTGCGATGGTGGGGGAGGATGCCGGACAGACCTGGCAGGCCCAAACGCATTGTGAGGGTTTGCTGGGAACGTCTGGCAGAGTCTCCTGTCAGAGAGAGTTTCAATTCCCACCTCCGGAAGAACTTTGAACATGTCACGAGGGAGGTGCTGGACATTGAGTCCGAATGGACCATGTTTTTCGCGCCTCTATTGTCGAGCCGGCTGATTGGAGCTGTGGCCGCAAGGTAGTTGGTGCCTGTCGTGGCGGTAATCCTAGAACCCGTTGGTGGACACCGACGGTGAAGGATGCCGTCAAGCTGAAGAAGGAGTCCCATCGGGTTCTTTTGGCTAATAGGACTCCTGAGGCAGCGGACAGGTACCGACAGGCCAAGCGGTGTGCGGCTTCGGCGGTCGCGGAGGCAAAAACTCGGAAGACACTTCACCCTTGCCCCTGATGGGTGCTGGTTAGCGGCTTGCATGGCAGCTCCCTCCATCAATGGGTGAATGTGGAAATACTGTCAAAGCGCTTTGAGTACCTTGAAGGTAGAAAAACGCTATACAAGTATAACCCATTTATCATTTATAATCCCACCAACACGTCTTCCTATGAGGAAGCAGTTCCTGGGGAGTCTGTGGTGGGCTCTCCTATTTCTGGGGCTGAGGTTGCTGAGGTAGTTAAAAAGCTCCTCGGTGGCAAGGCCCCGGGGGTGGATGAGATCCGCCCAGAGTTCCTTAAGGCTCTGGATGCTGTGGGGCTGTCTTGGTTGACAAGACTCTGCAGCATCGCGTGGACATCTGGGGGTAGTTTATTAATTGTTATTTTATTTTCAAATTTATTAGCCTGTGGAAAAAGTTAATGTTGATATTTACCTCAGAAGGGTGCAAATAGAAAAGAGGCATTCAATTTTTATTTAAATTGTATTTGATATGCCATTGATATTTTTTAATTATTATTATTATTATTATTTGAAACTCGATTTTGCATGTCACTATAAAGTTATATAAGCCCTGCTTGTTCAATATTCAATGAGAAACTTGTTTGGGTCAGTTTTAAATTTTGGCCCACTCTGTATTTGAGTTTGACACCCCTTCTTTAAATAGTCTGAAATAGAAAACTTGGATATATCTAAACATAGCCCAGGCCTAGGAGAAACAATGTAAATATGGCCATGAATGGGTGCAACAAAAACAGAAGTGCCAAATATGTGGAAACAAAGTGGTTTATTGTCAACACAAATTGTCTAATCGAAAGAACAGGATATATTTACCATTCTAACCCAACACTTGAATAATATTATCCTTGTAATCCCAGTGTTGATGAACCAAAAATAACTACAAAAATAGGCGCTGAGAAAAAGCAATTGCTAGACACCAATAGAAAGAATAAATAACGTTACATGGAATAAACAGAAGAATCTTGTTACGAATGTCCTGTGTCAGAAATCCCCCCCACACAACACGTGTTTACTTGTCAGTAATTAGGATAGAAACCAAACTAAAGTGCATCAAAGGGTACACGCTTTATACGTGTAAATAGATGTACACACTTTTTTTACTAGCCCTTGAACACTTGAAGTGAGGCAATACTTGGTGATACAGCAAAAACTTACTTGTAAAACCTGGTTTGACTTGGGTTCTCCCATACCAAGTACTGCACGAAAGGTGCCAAACTGGTTTCAAAACCAGCTCTCCACCTAAAAAACGCATTGTTGTCTTTAGGACTGTAAACTGGGGTGCGTGGAGGGGGAGGATGTCTCGCCCCTCAACATTCAGCAGGCTGGGCGGCCGGGCGAGCCCTTTGCATTTACAGAGAGAAAAAACGACTATGTACACGCCATGTTTCTCCATCCTCTTTGGTCAGTCTTTACATTATGTACAAGGAGCCACCATTGTCGGCACCTTAGTTAGCGCGGGCCATGCGCGTTTCGGCGCTCAAGTAGTTGAGGATCGTCTGGACGAGCTCAGGCAGGTCGTAGTCGTGCTTCCAGGTCCAGTCCCTTCTGGCGTTGGAGTCATCGAAGTTCATCGGCCAAGAGTCGGCTAAAGAGGAGAAACACGTCATTAGTTTAAGTTCGTCTGTAGGTTAGTGATATTTCCCACTACCGGATATTTTCAGCTTCTTTGCATTTTCTATGTTAGCCCAGATAAAGACATACTGTATTTTTCGGACTATAAGTCGCAGTTTTTTTCATAGTTTGGCCGGGGATGCGACTTCTACTCAGGAGCGACTTATGTGTGAAATTATTAACACATTACCGTAATATATCAAATAATATTATTTAGCTCATTCAAGTAAGAGACTACACGTATAAGATTTCATGGGCTTTAGCGATTAGGAGTGACAGATTGTTTGGTAAACGTATAGCATGTTCTATATGTTATAGTTATTTGAATGACTCTTACCATAATATGTTACGTTAACATACCAGGCACGTTCTCAGTTGGTTATTTATGCGTCATATAACGTACACTTATTCAGCCTGTTGTTCACTATTCTTTATTTATTTTAAATTGCCTTTCAAATGTCTATTCTTGGTGTTGGGTTTTATAAAAAAAAAATTTCCCCAAAAAATGCGACTAATATGTTTTTTCCCTTCTTTAGTATGCATTTTTGGCCAGTGTGACTTATACTCCGAAAAATACGGTAGCTAAGTGACCATTTTCTGTAAATTTTACACAATTCCAGCATATACAGGATTGATCGAGATATTTAACAGAATTTGGCAATCTAGAAAGGTTTTTGGTGCGGTTACAAATTATGATTTTCACAGAAATGTTTTTTTTTATGTAAATCTACATAAAATTCTATTATAAACCCTGCTAAAAACAATTTCAACAATAAGGTATGGAGGTCCAAGGAAGGGTCGAGAAAGAACACATTGAAGGTCGGTTTTGGATAAAAGGTGTGTCTACTTTTTTTTTTTTTTTACAGCATCCGTACACTTTTTTTTTACCAATGACTTCTCCAAAACCTTTTACTGTATTTAAAATAATTTTATCTCAATGGGACCACCAAAAACTAATTATCGTAACACTAATGCTAATTAATATGCACATATTCTTGTTCTTTATAAAAATATTTAAAAGTGCATAGCAAGCCCAAAAGCACAGACTTAAGCACACTTGTTATCGCCAGTTACATGTATTATTTATTGCGTATTTGTGGTTTTTCGTTGCATTTGGCTTTTGTTGCTGTATGCAGATATGGCCCCACTGAAGTGGCAGCTGGTTGCAACAGCTCTGTGCTCATTTATTTTATGCCCTTTGTGTTCTTTAATGTTTCCTTTTTGTTTTTAAACTTATTTTTTGTGGAATTTTTAAAACTGCACTGCAGCCACATAATTTTCCCTTTGTGGGATAAATAAAGGTTTATCCCAGTTCACTGTAATCTGTGAAAAATGGCAGTGAAAAAGTGGCTTGCGTCCTCATGACTTGAATGATTACGGTAGTATGAATTCACACATGGGCATACTGAATCTCGGCTTTGAGGACTTCATCTTTTGCATAAAATGTCCAAAGTTGGCTTTGTTGCAGGCGTTCTTCATAGTGTTGTGGGTATTGTGATGCTAGCAACTGTGGCTAAAGTGTTCTGCTTTTTTTCTCTATGTAAGTGAACTTTTAAATTTGTATGTCTAATAATGTGCATTGTGCCATTAACCAAATAAAGATTAAAGACACAAACGAGTGTCGCCTGGACCATATTCAAAATGTCATATATTATTTAAACTGCACTTTGCTTGCATTTTTTCAGGATCGTCACTTCGGTAGCAGATGTAGCTAGTAGAGATGCGGATAAACCGCGGTTCGGGCGGTGACATGACGAAAAAAATAGATTTTAAATAGATTCGGGCGGGTGGCGGTTGAACCAATTCGGAAATATATATACATAGTTAAATGTTGTTACCCACATACGAAATACGAGCAGCACTCTTTGAAACAGTCTGAGTGCAGTCTGATGGGTTTGATTTCCCCCCTTCAGCTATTTGCCTGGGTCAATAAGTTGCAGGTAATTTATTATTATTATTTATTTAATTTATTTTTGTTTCAATAGGGATGACATACATATGTTATTGTATAATTTAAGTTTGTGCGCGTGATTGACAGCCTAAGGCTTATGAGGCACATTTTTTATTAATTTTTTTATTTCAACTTAAAAACGTATGCCTATGCCTACAACATAGGCTATGTGTTTATCTTTATTTTCCTGCCTATCGTTGACAATGGAGATTGTCTGATATTTTGTCATGGCTGCAGATCAATCAATAAAGGTTCATCTTTGTCGCAAAATTGTTTACTGTTTCACTGTGCAACCCCGCACTCGTCCCTATTTGAGCATTATAACGTTAACAAGTTAATTCATTGAAATAAATTCAGAACATTTTTTTTACCTAGCGAAAATATAGGCCTAGTCTTTCTGAAACATTTTTTTAACTTCTTAAAAGCATCGTTCTGCTTGCTGAAACTGCGCACACAAAGTGTGAGGAACGCACTCCTGATCTGAGGGCATTGGCAACAATAGTCAACACTTTCTTAATGGAAATGACAATAATATTTTAATAATGATAAATAATATTATCACGCATTAATTTCTCTTAGCCACTAATGCGTGGCCAAGAGATAATGCGTGGCACGCATTGAATGTCTCTGCTGCATTGGATCAGTCTCCTTTCTTTAACAGGCAAAAGCTTTCTAACCTCACTAATGCCTTGCATCGTCTATATTAGATATATAATGGGCAGGTGTGGTTTTGATAAAATGTTGGTTCAAGTGGATGACGACTTTTGTGATGCGGTTGCGGATGAAATAATTGCCTATCCGCGCATGTCTAGTAGCTAGCTCATGGCCCTGCCACGCCGCATGCTTACACAGACTAGACTGAAGGAGGTCTGCACTCTTTCCTGAGCACAATATAGCTTCTTCCACCGACTGCTCTGTTTTCATTGCATTTTTCAATTCACAGGATTACGTTAAAAATTAATGATTAAACAACTTACTATACAGTACTTTATAAAAAGGGGATGTGGCATGAGCAGAGAACAACAAGTTAAAAGTTTGGATTCGAATAAAAACGCATGTTTAAATTAGTCTGACTCTTGTCGAGTCGAGACAAAAAAATTGCGAAGTTGATACTGATTATTTACAGATTATTTTTTTTTTATGTAGTTTTTGCCAACTAACAAATAGCATTTATCGTTTTTAGGAAAACTTCAGGATTTTCTATTGGTTAAAGTGGAAGCATTACATAAAAACGATTTCCACGACATTTTGTGCATCATGAGCAACAACAACAAACTATACGAGTTTGTATTAAGATAAAGCTGCAGTTTAAGAATATGTATTACTACTATTTTTATGCTTTACAGATTTTTTTCAAAATCTTGAGTCTGATGTTTTGGTTTTACTCCAAATTAGGATTTTTTTCAGAAAGCAGTTTTAATGTTTTTATTCACCCACACCTAGACTCAATCCACACAAGGTTACTATTTGTTATCTTATTTTTTTTATATACTGTTAATTTTGTTTGTTAATTTACTGATTTAGGTGAGAACCTTGCATAAGCCTTTTTGGGTTTCTTTTCTCACCTGCACTTATTTCTTGTCTCTGTTTTTTTTTTTTTACAATGTTACCTTTTGTACTGTTTATATTGTGCAAATAAATAAATAAATAATTCAGCTTACAAGTAGTTGGTCCATAATACTTTACGGGAACTTTTTTTAACATTGTGAGAGGTACTTTTTATAATTTCCTTAATTTGTAGTATTTTGTACGACAATTTAACGAGCTGTGAAAATGTAAATTTTAGCGATTTAGGTCTTCACGAGTTTCATTTGCCTAGCCAATCGATATTTGTCAGCGGAAGAAGGAAAATACTACTCTATGTATTTTCACAAAACCTAAAACTTAAGAGTGGAGTACAAGCCATGCGATAGATAACACCGAATTTGTGCATGGATACAGTCATTTTCAAAAATCATATTACAATCGGATTAATTGGCTAGGTCAGACCTGAGCAAATTAAGGCCCGAGGGCTGCATGCGGCCCATTAAGCTTTTCAATCTGGTCCATCGAACATCCCCAAATATTTTTTTAGATCTTTAAGAAGGAAACTGTAGCTGCCATTATGATATGCAGTGAGGATTTCAGATTACTGTAGGTCTTGAACTATACAAAGTATTTAAATGGTTGGAATCTGTGCTTTTGCATGATATACTAGTTACTATTGTAATCTAATTAGTTACTATGGTAATCTAATTAGTTACTATGGTCTTCCAATTAGTTACTATGGTAATCTAAGTCACACAGCAGCTCAGACGAGGCACGAAGCGGCGTGGGCGTGATTTGTTTCCAGAGTGGCCAGCCTGAAATGCAGGTGTCAGGGACAGATGCGGAAAGAGATTTTTATAACAAAGTTCTAAAGCTTAGTGATATATCAGATTGTAGGTGGATTTTTTTTACTTCGCGTTCATATTTCGCTGTGTTTGTTGCATCTTTGTTGCGTTTCGCTTGATTGTAAAATATGTTGATCGAGAGGGGGTGTGACGTTCATATGTTGTCAATAATCAGTGTTTTATCATTCATGGTTAATATTGTAAATCCCACATTCTTTATTTTATGTACATTCTGGGTGTCTCATTCAGTAAAAAAAAATAAAAAATTCTGTTCCGTTTTTTAAGGCGGTCTGTCATAATGTTTTTAGCATTCAATAAGACATTATTGTGAGGTTTTGTATTAGTGTTCCTAAAAATAAATCTACTGGCCCCCAGACACATTTTTTTCTCTAAATTTGGCCACCGAGTCAAATTAATTGCCGAGGCCTGGGCTAGGTGATTGTAACCAGTTCAAAATAGTATTACTGCCATCTATAGGACTGGAGTGCACTACAAGTGACTTTCCAACCAGACAGTCATTCTATTAATGGACACAATGTTAAGATATGCAGTGGTAATTTACCAATGGCTTGGCGGACGGGGTCCACGTTGTACGTGACCTCCAGCTCGGGTACGTGCTTGCGGAGCTCCTGCACCAGCTCCTCGGGTGTGAAGCTCATGGCATTGATGTTGTACGTCCTCATGCTCAGGGTGTCGACTGGTGCCTCCATCACCTCCAGCGTAGCACGCAAGCAGTCGTCGATGTACATCATGGGCAGACGCGTGTCGGGCCTTAGGAAGCATTCAAACTTCCCAGTCTTGATGGCATCGTGGAAAATCTGAACAGCGTAGTCTGAGGAAAAACGGTTCGAAAGGGCAAATGTTTTAAAGAAATGGAGTGTGCAAGCCTAAAAATAAAAGTGGTTACATAAGCGTAAGACAGGAAGGGTCCCGGAATAGACATCTATTAAAACTGATATCTCTGTTAATCGCTGACCTGTTGTGCCGCCACCGGGCATGGAGTCAGCTGAGATGATTCCTGGGTAGCGAAGACAGCGGAAGTCGAGTCCGTAGCGGTGGTGGTAGTACTGTGTAAAAACAATTTGTTTTCATTTTAAGACAAAGACAGCAACGAGACAAATGCACCAAAATGGAGACCTACCTCCCCCATGAGCTCAGCATGGACTTTGGAGACGCCATAGATGGTGCGTGGCCTCTGGACGCAAAGGTCAGGCGCGGGGTCACGAGGAGAAGTGGGCCCAAAGGCGCCGATGGTGCTGGGGACGAAGAGCCGAAGGCCGTGCTCGGCGGCGATGTCCAGGATGTTGTGAAGCCCTAGCGACCAGAAGAGGTCTCGAGACGTCAGGGGAAACATTTCGCAGTATGTGATTAGGCGGGATTCCACTCACCGGTGATGTTGACGGATCTCGCTAGGGCCACATTGGCCTCGCCGACGGCACTGAGGAGCGCGCTGTAGTGCACCAGCCAGGTGATGCGGTTGTTCACCACGATTTCACGCAGGTTCTTGTAGTCCAGAATGTCAGAGTAGATAAACGGGCCTGATGGAAACAGGACAAAACACATTTTTATTGATTAATGCTGTTTTGTCAGCATTTTGTCTTAAAAACGTAAAGTAACTATCCATCGATCCATTTTCTACTGCTTGTCCCTCTCGGGGTCACGAGGGGGCTGGAGCCTATCCACGCTGTACTCGGGTGGAAGGCGGGGTACACCCTGGACAAGTCGCCACCTCATCACAGGGCCAACACAGATTGATAACCAATCACACACATTCCCACACTAGCGACAATTTAGTGTTGCCAATCAGCCTATCACCAGGTGCATGTCTTTGGAGGTGGGAGGAAGCCGCAAAACACAAAAACATAAATGTTAATAAAATAAGTAGAAAAGTAATATGTAATATTTGACCAAATAAAATATAAAATAAAATGACTGCTATTATGAAATATTGAATTTACGTTTTATATAAAAATAATACAGCATTTTCGAAAAATGTGAAAACATTTTTTGTATAATAATATTTTATAATAAGTATACAAAAACATTATAAATATTTTGATTGCAAATATTCTTTTTTGAAATTATTATCATTTTAAACATTAAATATTAGACGTGGAAATCTTTGGGCACCTCACGATTCAATCTGATTCTTGCAGTGCCAATTCGATTGGGAATCAATTCTCGATTTAACACGATTCTCGATGTGTATTGTTATAGCAATTATAATAAAAACCTTTTCAAAACAGGTTACAGGTTCAGGCATGCGAGCACCCTTTGAGAAAAAGAGGAATATTTCTATCAGCACAAAGTGCTGCCACGCAAACCCCGAAAGAACATTTTGAAAGTCAAGACTACATTACCTGCATTTGGGTGCATTTCTACACTATATTTTACTTTTAGATTTATTCCAATCTATACCAACCTCTTATGGCTGTCTTTTTGACATTTGCATGTCCCATGTAATTAATGTACCACAGAATGTTTTGTTTTAGTACAAACCCCGTTTCCATATGAGTTGGGAAATTGTGTTAGATGTAAATATAAACGGAATACAATGATTTGCAAATCATTTTCAACCCATATTCAGTTGAATATGCTACAAAGACAACATATTTGATGTTCAAACTGATAAAACAATTTTTTTTGCAAATAATCATTAACTTTAGAATTTGATGCCAGCAACACGTGACAAAGAAGTTGGGAAAGGTGGCAATAAATACTGATAAAGTTGAGGAATGCTCATCAAACACTTATTTGGAACATCCCACAGGTGAACAGGCAAATTGGGAACAGGTGGGTGCCATGATTGAGTATAAAAACAGCTTCCCAAAAAATGCTCAGTCTTTCACAAGAAAGGATGGGGCGAGGTACACCCCTTTGTCCACAACTGCGTGAGCAAATAGTCAAACAGTTTAAGAACAACGTTTCTCAAAGTGCAATTGCAAGAAATTTAAGGATTTCAACATCTACGGTGCATATCATCAAAAGGTTCAGAGAATCTGGAGAAATCACTCCACGTAAGCGGCATGGCCGGAAACCGACATTGAATGACCGTGACCTTCGATCCCTCAGACGGCACTGTATCAAAAACCGACATCAATCTCTAAAGGATATCACCACATGGGCTCAGGAACACTTCAGAAAACCACTGTCACTAAATACAGTTGGTCGCTACATCTGTAAGTGCAAGTTGCTCTACTATGCAAAGCGAAAGCCATTTATCAACAACATCCAGAAACGCTGCCGGCTTCTCTGGGCCCGAGATCATCTAAGATGGACTGATGCAAAGTGGAAAAGTGTTCTGTGGTCTGACGAGTTCACATTTCAAATTGTTTTTGGAAATATTCAACATTGTGTCATCCGGACCAAAGGGGAAGCGAACCATCCAGACTGTTATCGACGCAAAGTTCAAAAGCCAGCATCTGTGATAGTATGGGGGTGCATTAGTGCCCAAGAC
Source organism: Entelurus aequoreus (assembly GCF_033978785.1). Classification (NCBI taxonomy): domain Eukaryota; kingdom Metazoa; phylum Chordata; class Actinopteri; order Syngnathiformes; family Syngnathidae; genus Entelurus; species Entelurus aequoreus. The sequence continues at coordinate 34,165,740 of NC_084734.1, forward strand.
ATGGGTAACTTACACATCTGTGAAGGCACCATCAATGCTGAAAAGTACATACAGGTTTTGGAACAACATATGCTGCCATCTAAGCGCTGTCTTTTTCATGGACGCCCCTGCTTATTTCAGCAAGACAATGCCAAGGCACATTCAGCACGTGTTACAACAGTGTGGCTTCGTAAAAAAAGAGTGCGGGTACTTTCCTGGCCCGCCTGCAGTCCAGACCTGTCTCCCATCGAAAATGTGTGGCGCATTATGAAGCGTAAAATACGACAGCGGAGACCCCGGACTGTTGAACGACTGAAGCTCTACATAAAACAAGAATGGGAAAGAATTCCACTTTCAAAGCTTCAACAATTACTTTTCTCAGTTCCCAATCGTTTATTGTGTGTTGTTAAAAGAAAAGGTGATGTAACACAGTGGTGAACATGCCCTTTCCCAACTACTTTGGCACGTGTTGCAGCCATGAAATTCTAAGTTAATTATTATTTGCAAAAAATAAATAAAAGTTTATGAGTTTGAACATCAAATATCTTGTCTTTGTAGTGCATTCAATTGAATATGGGTTGAAAAGGATTTGCAAATCATTGTATTCCAATTATATTGACATCTAACACAATTTCCCAACTCATGAAAACGGGGTTTGTAGATAATTTACTAACATTATTATTATTGAACATGTAATGTAAAATTTTATAACATGAATGCAAAGAACTCAGAAAACATTTCCCATTTGGCAACTCTATTCTGCAGTCCTGCCCCCTCAGGTAATTGACTTCCGGTGTTGTGACCTCTGTTTACAATCGGTCACTATAAAAATATACCTTCTCGCTGAATACTAATAAATACTCTAGAACAACAACTGGTTTGGAACTGACAGTGTTCGAACTGTAATCATGTAAATATGATTACCAGCAAAGTGACCTGCAAGTACCTGCGGTTGAGGAGAGCATTCAACAAAATTTGTTTGCATCGTATTTTTATTGTTATTTCATTTCAAAAATGCAGAAGTGATACTTTGACGCAAAAAATGTATGTTTTTTGCGGACATTTCACATGCCTGCAGATTACAAAACCTCCATTTGATTGCTAAAGTATGACATGTACACACAGCGACGAAGCAGGGAGGTGGCCAATAAACGTCTCTTTTTTAAATTATTAATACATTTACAATTGGTTATGTAAAAATCACGATTCGGATGCGAATCTATTTTTTTTGAGCACTCCAACTAAAGGGGAACTGCACTTTTTGGGGGTATTTATACTAATACTACTGGCGTTATTTTTTTCCAATAACGAGTAATCTAATGAATTGCTTTTGCCATCTTTGCAACGCTGTTGCCGTTACTGAGAATGTGAAGTGGCGCGTTACTACTGTTTGGTTTAATGAAGCACAAAGTGTCTAGTTTCGGCACACATTCTCTGCATGCAGAGAGCAAGGGTGGAGATGATAAGATTATTGGCAGTAGCAGATACATACGCTGAAAAAAGGACACAATAAACTAGTATCAGCTTCCCTCATCGCTGTCAGGCTTTGTGAGCCCGGGGGCACACAAACCCCCCCCAGCCCTCAGTAAACCAGGGTCAACGAAAATGTTGACATACACGAAGTCCAATCATATTCCATTTAATTTTGTCGATGGGTGGGACAACTTCGGAGTATATCTAAATCAAAAAATGTTTTATATGAGAGAGGGTGAGGATTGGGGGTTAGCAACAATGTAAAGCCAATCAGATACTTTTCCTTCCTTGTTTAGGAAATTTAAATTCTCCAGCAACGCCAAAACAAAAACGTGTGGATGTGAACAGTACAGTAAAGAGGGCACCTTTTATTTTTGACTCCATCAGCCAGCAAGGCATTGTGAAATTTACAGACTGTAATTTAGCTATGTGTATTTGCTGCTTCTACAGCACTCAAACAAATTATGATGAAGGCATACATCGTAACTCTGTTTCACGACACACATACATGCCTGCTTATCTAGAGGCGTAGCATAAAGAAACTTTTAAAGTTTCTCTGTGTAATTAAGTGGACAATACAGGGACGGCGTGGCGAAGTTGGTAGAGTGGCCGTGCCAGCAATCGGAGGGTTGCTGGTTACTGGGGTTCAATCCCCACCTTCTACCATCCTAGTCACGTCCGTTGTGTCCTTGGGCAAGACACTTCACCCTTGCTCCTGATGGGTGCTGGTTAGCGCCTTGCATGGCAGCTCCCGTCATCAGTGAGTGAATGTGTGTGTGAATGGGTGAATGTGGAAATACTGTCAAAGCGCTTTGAGTACCTTGAAGGTAGAAAAGCGCTATACAAGTATAACCCATTTATCATTTATTTATTTACATAAACTGAGACATGATGCAGCTGACTTGATGATCATCTTCGGTAAACTAGTCTGAGAAGAATGTTTTTGTATTATTCATAGGACTACAAGTTTTCAGTTTTGTAAATATTGACTATTTTGTGTAAAGTCCTACATAAAGTTACATTTCATTTTAAGAATTAGACCATCAAGTTAAGACAAATGTGATGATTGAGCAAATGTGGATAAATTATACTTTATATTATTTATTTTACTTGTATTTTTTTTTATTGCATTACACAAAGGCTAAGTGCTCTTTTGTGTCTTTTTTACCTAAATTCAATATTTAATTACCTTACTTTCTGGATTTTTTAAAAATACATTTTTATTGCTATGCATATCATATGGCACACTGCAATCTATTGAGTTCAGAAGAATGCCAAATGTTCTAAAATATTGTATATAGTGTTTTTATTCTTCAATCAGTTAATATAAATATCTTTGACGGTAAATTTTTTGTCGAACGTAACAGCGTAGGAAAAAATTATGAAAAATAACTTCAGTTACCTACTCAGTGGCTTAGTGGTTAGAGTGTCCACTCTGACATCGGTAGGTTGTGAGTTCAAACCCCGGCCGAGTCATACCAAAGACTATAAAAATTGGACCCATTACCTCCCTGCTTGGCACTCAGCATCAAGGGTTGGAATTGGGGGTTAAATCACCAAAAATGATTCCCGGGCGCGGCACCGCTGCTGCCCACTGCTCCCCTCACCTCCCAGGGGGTGAACAAGGGGATGGGTCAAATGCAGAGGACAAATTTCACCACACCTGGTGTGTGTGTGACAATCATTGGTACTTTAACTTTACTTTGCTGAGTAACTAGTTACTCTTACAATAAAATAACAGTGACTAACTCAATTACTTTTTGGGAGAAGTAATTTGTAACTATAACAAATTACTTTTTTTTAAAGGTAAGATGACCAACACTGTTTATGAAAGATAAGAACGTATATTTTTTTACCCTGCATTCTAATATGTAATAATTGGCTCGTTCTAGGTGGTTAACAATTGTGCTAATGGGAGTAAACCATTTGACCTCCAAATCATTTTAAAAATGCACCCAAAAAGTGCCATCACTTCTCCATTTACATCTCGTGACCTGAATATCAACCAAGTATTAGCAATATTGTTATCATAAGCGTTTACGCAGACAAACTATTTTTATCCACGCCGTGATCTAACTAGCTTGTGCAGCTGCAGTGTTGACACGATCATGAACTGTCGCTCATGATCGTCTATTAGCTGGTAAAAGTTAATTGTAGATAATAAATCATGCCTCTCACGTGGATAGATAAAGGTTGTGCACATAAACAGAGAAGTTGGTCAGCCGTGACATTCAACTTAGACCCAGAGATGGCGAGAAAAACACAAAAAGACGCCAGTTTATGGCACCGGCGTTCTAACCCTTCGCAAGGATTATGATTAATTCTTCATCTAAACAGCAAGATTTGAACATCCCCATCAGTCGGAATTCTAGTGACAGCAGACATACAGTAAATTATTGTTTTATTATGTTTGTTGTCATAATTGGTAGTGTTGTTGTTGTTAGCTGACTTTCATTTATGTTTCTTAACAAGTACAGAAAGCATACAAAATAAAAATGTTAACCCTTCGCAAGGGTTATGATTAATTCTTCATCTAAACGGCAAGATTTGAACATCCCACCAGTCGGCATTCTAGTGACAGCAGACATCAGAGGTGGGACCAAGTCATTGCTTTGCAAGTCACAAGTAAGTCTCAAGTCTTTGCCCTCAAGTCTCGAGTCAAGTCCCGAGTCAAGACAGGCAAGTCCCGAGTCAAGTCCAAAGTCAAGAATGGAAAGTCTCAAGTCAAGTCACAAGTCCTGCATTTTGAGTTTCGAGTCCTTTCAAGTCCTTTTAACCACAGACTAATATTTTTACACAGATTGTGTATGCTTTTAAACCGCTGTATTTATTTATTAAAACAAGTGCATTTGAAATAGCAGGGGGAAAAAAGTACTGACATAGCAATTCATAATAGCACTATTAACCAGTCATTTTAATAGTTTAAACAATTTTAAACATTTAACTCATTCCTTTACAGAATAAACACATTTGCAAAAACAAGTGCAACTGTACTTATTTGTACAAAAGTGTTAACATTGTATTTCCATGGCATATTGCATTGTAACTACCGGTAGTTTCACAGCAGTTTCTATTCTGTTCTTACCTTATCTCATTGATCTCATCTCATACTGTATGTGTATTTATGTGTGCGTACACATGAAAAACATAACAAATACATGAACATAACAATGAACAGAGTTGTACTTTTTAGATGTCAGGGCCCTATGCAATATGTACACATTCTTAATATACTATACATTTTAACTGACCTTTATTTGACTATGTTTGTCTTTTTGTAGGTGGCTAAAATATGCGGTGCTGCTGACCGCCGTCTAACGTTATGTTACTGTGTGTGATACATTGATTAACGTAACGTTATTGTAGGTACCTCATGCAACCCTGCTTAAAAAAATCACTTGACAAAAAGTATGAATAAAGTAGCAAACTGCAGTGGACGCAACATATTGCCGTGTTAGCAATGACGTTATAACCATAGACATCTTATAAGTAGACGCAGCATTGGTTGCTGTCACGCGAGCAATTTGCATCTTGAAGTGGTGATGAGGAGCCGGCGAGCAGCCTAAACTGACAGTTGACAGGTAGAAAACAAAGATGGTGTTCAGCGTTTTCCTGCTCAAATGAGCGGACTGTTGAAAATAGGAATCGGGGGATTACTTTTCACAAGTAAGATTTAACATTAATGTACTATTGGTTGTATTTTATGAAAATAATATTACCACAGAGTTGAGAAGGAGCAAAGATCTTCAATATTTGTATTTGAAAATCACAAAGAAATCTTCTGGGGGAGGATGACGCCCCTACAGGGGTTTGGTTTACAAACTTTCTGCCCCACCTAAAACTAAATTCACCAGCCGCCACTGATTATGATGCATTCTCATTTTAGGCAAAATATAAGACAATACTTTCTTAACAGTATAATTGTAACCAGGAATAAGTCTTCAAGTAACAATATTCAAATACTAACATTGTTGGGTAAGACAGCATTTGATTTGATTCTGAATCCAGTGAAACAGATTGGTGGTTTTAGCTAATATAAAGACTTTCAGGTGTTTATATATGTTTAAGTATTTGGCAGACGCTTTTATCCAAAGCGACATAAATAAAAAATACATATAAAACAAACACTGTAAACATGATCATTTAAGGGAAGAATGTAATACAAAATATCAATACAAAGTGTCAAGACAGAATAAACTCTCTGCTGCTGCAGCAACAGAGATACAGTCTATAGATATATAGATATCTAATGTATTCATACATTGTTTATGTAGGATATACGCATGTATATATAACGTAATCATATTGTTTCTTCAACTTAAAAATAGCTGACCGTTTTTTTCCCCCTTCTCTGGGCTTATATTCCCAGTTTTGATCTCGGACGTCTGGTCACTTATAGCATATAAGAATATTCTATTACTGTTAAGCAAACTATGAATAATAAAACATGTGTCCGTTATCATAGCTACACGTATGACAAAAAAGCGCCTGAAAATGAGTGGTATTCAGTGAGGTAAAATGAATTAAATGCGTTGACAGTTCATTGCTCCTGCCAAATGAATTGCACTGAGTGGAGCGGATCACCACTCCAAGATGGCGGCGCCGCGTCTCGTCTGCGCCAGTAGGCAGTAGCGCTCAATGCTGCGTACCCTTATAAGATGTATATGGTTATAACGTTAGCAGTGAGTTTACAGCCTCACTGATTTAACTACACAGCAAATAAAAGTCATGTTACTTAGCCAATAAACGTTAGCTTACATTCAAAACTTACCCTTCTTTGTGCAACTTCAAATGTCGAACGAAGTTGGAAGTTGTTGCGTCTCCGTCTGTAATATTCGAACTGCGTGATTTGCATACGGCAATTCGTTTTTTGTTGACCAAGTCGTAGTTTTTATACCCGAACGAAACCAACTTTGGTATAAATCTTTCTCACTGGCGCGTTGTTTGACAACTCATGTTCGGTGGTTGTCCTGCAATTTGATTGGCTGAATGCTGTGTGATGAAAACAATGTAGATCTAATCTGATTGGCTGTTGTACTGAGAGCACACACGCTGACACGCAGCACACACGCTGATAGACAGACACGTACAAAATGAAAGCTACGGAGCGCTCCCAAATAACTTTTTAAACTTTAGGTTTTGGGGAAAGTAGCAAGTCATGTCAAGTCAAAAGGCTCAAGTCCAAGTGAAGTCACAAGTCATTGATGTTAAAGTCTAAGTCGAGTTGCAAGTCTCTTTACATTTTGTCAAGTCGAGTCTAAAGTCATCAAATTCATGACTCGAGTCTGACTCGAGTCCAAGTCATGTGACTCGAGTCCACACCTCTGGCAGACATTATACAGTAAATGATTGTTTTATTATGTTTGTTGTCATGATTGGTAGTGTTGTTGTTAGCTGACTTCCATTTATGTTTCTTAACAACTATAGAACGCATAAAAAAATAAAACCGTTAACCCTTTGCAAGGATTATGATTAATTCTTCATCTAAACAGCAAGATTTGAACATCCAATCATTCGGCATTCTAGTGACAGCAGACATTATACAGTAAATGATTGTTTTATTATGTTTGTTGTCATGATTGGTAGTGTTGTTGTTGGCTGACTTTCATTTATGTTTCTTAACAAGTATAGAACGCATAAAAAAGAACACCGCATACGTGGTTACCTCACGTAAGAATTGTGAACGACTGGCAAATGTCCAAAAAAGTGCGGTTCCCCTTTAAGTATATTATCACTGGTTGCACATTTGGACAGAACACAAAAAAGTGCACCTGGATTTTTTGCGTTCCATTTTGTTGTTCTTATTGGTCATGATATATCAGTGACACATTAGCCTAGTAATCCAGCGTTTCTCAAAGTGTGGGGCGCGCCCCACTGGTGGGGAATAGAGACATGACAGGTGGGGCGCGAGGAACGGGAGGAAATTTAACTTTAATTTTTTTTTTAAATTATATTCTTAGATTTTCTTTTTTACTATGCTTTCATTTTCTATACACACTGTAAATCCCTTTGTGATTCTGTCTGTGAAATCCGCTATATAAATAAATGTAAATTACTTATTTTTCCTGTAGGCTTTACATTTCTAGGTAGGAGCGAAAGTTTGACAGACATAGCAACAGTAACTAATGGGGGCAGGGCTAAGCGGAAGCTTTGTGAATGGCGAGTCACTGTGCGAGGATTTGCTGTTTTGCAAATACATAAAAAATAGAGCCACTGCTGATGAGCTGTTCGAGATAATGGACAGTTTCCTCAAAGAACACAACCTTAAATGGGAAAACTGTGTGGGCTTTTGCTCTGATGGCGCACAGACCATGGCAAAGTCAAGAAACGGGCTGCAGGCTCTAATAAAGAGGGTTGCGCCAAATGCGCATTGGACACACTGTGTCATTCACCGGGAAGCACTCGCGTCAAGGCAGCTCAGCCCCAAACTCAATGAGGTTTTAACAGTGGCAGTGTCAAGCCTGCAACCCCGATTTGAAAAGCTGTGCAGTGCAAAACAGGCTCATTGCAGCCACTAATGCTAGAGTACTGTAAAACTCATGTTCACTTGCCCTGTCTTGCCAAATGCATATAGCTCCTCCTTTTTTTTTGCAAAGATTGCAAAGTGGCGCTTTTATTTCTTTATTATTGAACTTGATGCAAGTTATAACACTTTTTTTGATTTATTATTGAACTTGATGCAAGTTATAACACTTGTTTTATTTATGATTGAACTTGATGCAAGTTATTTGATTTATTATTGAACTTGATGCAAGTTATAACACTTTTATTTGATTTATTATTGAACTTGATGCAAGTTATAACACTTTTATTTGATTTATTATTGAACTTGATGCAAGTTATAACACTTTTTTTGATTTATTATTGAACTTGATGCAAGTTATAACACTTTTTTTGATTTATTATTGAACTTGATGCAAGTTATAACACTTTTATTTGATTTATTATTGAACTTGATGCAAGTTATAACACTTTTTTTGATTTATTATTGAACTTGATGCAAGTTATAACACTTTTATTTTATTTATTATTGAACTTGATGCAAGTTATAACACTATTTGATTTATTATTGAACTTGATGCAAGTTATAACACTTTTTTTGATTTATTATTGAACTTAATGCAAGTTATAACACTTTTTTTGATTTATTATTGAACTTGATGCAAGTTATAACACTTTTGTTTTATTTATTATTGAACTTGATGCAGTTATTTTATTTGATATTGAACTTGATGCAAGTTATACCACAGCTGCACAGTTATTTTATTTATTATTGAACTTGATGTTATTTTATGTTATTGAGTTTGAATGTATACAACTTGATGTTCAATAAATTTGAAAATGTTAAGCTTGGCATTAGCGTTCTGTTGGGGCGATGGGGGCAGGTGGTGCTTGAAAACTCCCCCTTGTCCAAAGTGGGGGATGACAAAAAAAGTTTGAGAATCACTGTACTAATCTATTAACAAACCTGATGCTGTATGTTATTGTTATGGTGACGCATCAATAGTGTTTAAGCAGGTGGGGAGTGAGATGAGCCTATACGCACCGCTGTGGAAAACGTTGCTCGACGGCTTCCTGATATCAGACAGAATGACACTGTTCTTTCCAAATCGCTTCCTGTGAATCAACAAGTGATTGTTGTGACACACAATTTTTAACCGGCAGTTAACTTTGCCTAATAAGGACAAGAATGTGAGTTCTTACCGTAACAGTTTGGCCAGCCCCACGCCAAGCTGTCCAAGGCCACCTGCAATTGACAGAACACAATGATAATGCTGCACGTTTCCATGGAGCTTCAAGTAACCAAGGAGGACGCTTTGGGAAGGGAAAGGTCAAAGTATTTCCCCCCTACTGGCATCTTACTTAGGCTGTGTTGCCAACCATGTTAGCAGTCCCAGCACATTTTGTAAAAAGAGTTCCATTTATATTCCTTTTAAAGTGACAGAAAGAAAATCGGCACGACTCACCTGTGATGAGCACCTTCGGATGGTCTGTCTCAGAGAAGGACACAGAGTGGAAGCTGGCGTCGGACGTCACCTGGCGAGGCGAGAAGCTGATGTTGCGCACTGCCACCACCAAGGGCTGGCAGCTGCACGTCGAGCTACTGAGCACGGCCTGCTTGGCTACCTTGCTGAGGGTTCTGATGACTGGCATGATTGGTACCTAGGAAAAAGCCACAATTACTTGTTAGATGAGTAGTTTAACCTGTGGAGGGGGGCACTTTTTTTTTTTTTAAAGCTATTCCATGTAATTTTGCAATTGAAAACGGTTGTATCATCCTGGGACATTTGTTTTGGTCTGTTTTGTCAGAGTTACACATTTTCAGAAAAAGCCTTGTTATGTTAAAGATAGAATACAATAGTTTTTATTGTCATTATTACAGTGAAAAGGGTTCAAAGAACAACGAAATTGGAGCAGATCCCCTAAGTATAGTATAGTAATATAAATAGTAAAAAAGAAGATATAAAATATATCTCCCTCTCTCTCTTATATATATACATATATATAGTGTCAGACGTGTAAGGTGACAGGTTATTGCACATTATTCTGTTTCACAGTCCAGTATTATTGCACTTATCGAGAGGCCATTTAGGATATATTGCACAGTCCAACATTATTGCACATTATAGTCAGATAAATGCCCACTTCAGAGGACACTGGCTATTTAGGAAAACATGTACATTTGAAGCCTGCTACTTTGTGATCCATCCCATCCATTTTCTACCGCTTCTCCCTTTCCGGGTCAGGGGTGGGGGGGGGGGGGGCTTATTAGTAACTATCAACATTCAAGTATTTTCTGTTTACATTGTGCTTTATTCCCCTCATTTTTTTAAAGAATAAGGGGATTCATTTGTTCTTTGTTTAAAACTTTAATCCCTGCCCTGTGCTGCCAGCAAAAAAAGCCACACCTTGAACACGCCTGAAGGCTTGAAATAAATATTGACATACCTGGCTGGTTTGAGCCAGTGTTTCGTCGGCATAAGTAAAAACCCTCTCTTAAATTCACTATTTCTGCATATTTCCTGGCCTCAAGAGTGCAATCCTTGCCCATGTAAATATGACACAGGCACAGAACGACAAAGAAGCAGTGTAGACACGTACGCACTCTTAAACGTAAACATAAACATTACACTTAAGTTTCCTCGTATTTAGAATAGAATAGAAAGTACTTGATTGATCCCTGGGGGAAATTTACCGAGTGTTAAAGTTAATGTACCAATGATTGTCACACACACACTAGGTGTGGTGAAATTAGCCTCTGCATTTGACCCATCCCTTTGTTCCACCCCGCTCTGTAATCATTTTGGTGATTTAACCCCCAATTCCAACCCTTGATGCTGAGTGCCAAGCAGGGAGGTAATGGGTCCCATTTTTTTTTTTTATAGTCTTTGGTATGACTCGGCCGGGCTTTGAACTCACAACTTACCTCTGAGGCCACTGAGCATCATCCGTTTTGGTCTGTTTTGTCAGAGTTACACATTTTCAGAAAACGCCTTGCTATGTTAAAGACAAATGGCCCCTTCAGAGGACGCTGGCTATTTAGGAGTGCATGTAAATTTGAAACCTGCTACCTTGTGTTATAAATTACTTCTTAGTAACTATCAATATTCAAGTATTTTCTCTTTGCATTGTGCTTTATTCCCCTCATTTTTTAATAGAATAGGGGGATTCATTTTTTCTTTGTTTAAAACTTAATCTATCCAATCCACTTTATTTATATAGCACATTTAAACAACAAAAATGTTTCCAAAGTGCTGCCCAACAATATTAAAAACAATATTCAAATATCCTTAGCTCCACCAATGACTGAATAAAAACAAAAAATAAATACATATAAAACCAATCACTGTACTGCCAGCAAAAATAGCCCCACTGGCCACACTATGACCACGGTTGAAGGCTTAAAATGGTAAATGGGTTATACTTGTATAGCGCTTTTCTACCTTCAAGGTACCTCAAAGCGCTTTGACACTATTTCCACATTCACCCACTGATGGCGGGAGCTCCCATGCAAGACGTGAAGTGTCTTGCTCAAGGACACAACGGACGTCACTAGGTTGGTAGAAGCTGGGGAATCGAACCAGGAACCCTCGGGTTGCTGGCACGGCCACTCTTCCAACCGCACCACATAAACTTCATTGACATACCTGGATGGTTTGAGCCTGTGTTTTGTTGGCATGAGTAAAACCCCTCTCTTAAATTCCCTATTTCTGCTCACTTCATGGCCTCAAGAGTGCAATCCTCGCCCATGTAAATATGACACCGGCACAGAACGACAAAGAAGCAGTGTGTACACGTACGCACTCTTAAACGTAAACATTACACTTAAGATATGTATTTATTTCAAACACAACATAAGCACCTTATTAAACCGTTCCTTTGTATTTACCGAGTGTTAGCAGCCACCTTACCCACAAGAAGGACGAGTGTATTAATACCCTGCCTTGACGAGCAGCCAATCCGCGAGGGAGGGCGTATTTAATTTATTCCGCAGAGAGAAAATGTTGCTTTTTTTTTTTTTTAGGAGGGGCGTGTCAAATCAAACGTTTGTTTTTAAGTATGTCACATTGACAAATGAAAGGGGTGACGTTTGCACACACGACCGTTAGGAGGCGGCATCTCGGGAAGCACACGCTACCATCACCCCTTTGGTTATCCGAGCCTCTCCTCTCGGGCCATGTGGTCCAATTTGTTGTGCCAACAGTAAGGGTTGTGTAACGCCGACCGTACTCAAGTGGCTCCACATCGCTAATATAGACCTCACATCACGCGTGGATGTTATGCACACGAAGGGAGTGGGGGTTGGTCGCTGATAAATGTAGAGCTAAGACACCCGGAAGTGTGAAGAAGTGGAGTACGCGCTGCTATATGCAAATTGCAAAGTCACTAGTCCTAATTGTCTAAACACACTCCGCCATGAACGATAACTCTAGTTTGACTAGTCAAATATCAAGAGACAGGAAATGAATAGGCAAAATAATTTAAAACTTTTAAAAACAAAGCGGGAAAGCCTGCGCGTGGCGAACTAGCATGCACACTTCCTGTAGAAGAAGTTAAACAGCGATTAGTTCACGTTGGAGGAAAAATTAGGGGGTTTGGTGACCTTCTTACCGGCGAGTCCACTCAACGAGGCGCAGTCCTGTTTGGTTTTCTGTGACGTGATGCTTTGGTGTGATGCTTGTTGCGGCGTTATCTCCAGCCAGTGTTGCATCAGCTGCTTCGCGCTGCTATATATCAGCTACCATCTGCAGACTGTAGGAGCCGGTCTGGCTTTTGATTGGTCGATGTGCGGAGGTGCGGCGCTGCCTCGTCAGGCCACGCCCGCTTGACGTCATGTATGTCCGTTCCACTGGCGTTCCGTATCGCAGAAGAGGCCAAGAGTGAGGTTTCACTTGTTTACCATTTACAATCTACACCACATGGCCACGGGGATTTTAAAGTAGGTCAACACTGGACACAAGGAAACCAAGTAAGGAATGAATTAAGAAAACAATTAAATATAACAAAATAAAAAAAAAAAAAAATAAAAAAAAATATATATATATATATATATATATATATATATATATATATATGTATATATATATCAATCAATCAATCAATCAATGTTTATTTATATAGCCCTAAATCACAAGTGTCTCAAAGGGCTGTACAAGCCACAACGACATATATATATATATATATATATATATATATATATATATATATATATATATATATATATATATATATATATATATATATATATATATATATATATATATATATATATATATATACTTATATATATATATATATACTTATATATATATATATATATACTTATACATATATATATATATATATAAGTATATATATATATGTATAAGTATATATATATAAGTATATATATACATATATATATATAAGTATATATATATGTATATATATATAAGTATATATACAGTATATATATATATATAAGTATATATATATAAGTATATATATATATATGTATAAGTATATATATAAGTATATATATATATGTATAAGTATATATATAAATATATAAGTATATATATATATGTATATATAAGTATATATACAGTGTATATAAGTATATATATATAAGTATATATATATACATGCATACATATATATATATATATACATATATATATATACATATATATATATATATACATATATATATATACATATATATATATATATATATATATATATATATATATATATATATATATATATATATATATATATATATATATATATATATATATATATATATATATATATATATATATATATATATATATATATATATGTCTTAATTAGATTATCCAAAAAAAAATTGTGCTTGATACCGTGGTAGAGCGTAATATGTATGTGTGGGAAAAATCACAAGACTATTTAATCTCTACAGGCCTGTTTCATGAGGGGTTTCCCTCAATCATCAGGAGATTTTAATAGATTAAAATGTCCTGATGATTGAGGGAAACCCCTTAATGAAACAGGCCTGATTTTTCCCACACATACATATACATATATATATATATATATATATATATATATATATATATATATATATATATATATATATATATATATATATATATATATATATATATATATATATATATATATATATATATATAAGGATTACGAATGTAAAAAATGATTTCTAAATTAATAGTTTTAGCCTTTTAAAAAAAGTTTGTGTAAGCGAAAGGTTAAACATTTGTCAAAACACCATTACATTTTACTGTGTTGCCTTTGTTATTACTTTTCTGACAAATACACCACCTGATCGGACCCACTGAAACTTTATGGAGTTTAGGCAAACCACGTGTGTAAATTTTGAGCGAGATCGGTTGAAAAACATGGCCACCTTTAAGCAAAATGACTTCGCAACCAATTAATTATCCTTAAATTGTTGATCATTTATCTAATGATTATACAGCTTTATATCTGCATCATATGTATTTTGTTTATTTGATTTTTGCAACAGTGTCGTGTAGCAATATTTTTGGGAGGCAACGCCATCTCGAACAACAGAAGGACGTTGTTTCAAATAGTGTAATTGATCTGATTTAAAGAACAATAATCAGTCATTTCAATTCCAAAAAGTTTTGACATTAATGCTTTGTTTGCAATTGCTAGAGGTCACCAGAAGGGAGTACAAGGGGCAGGATTAAGCTGTTGCACAAGGATATGAGTGGACGAGCCGACACACCCATTTCGATCATAGCAGGGGAAGGAAAAAACCTTGTCAAAGCACAAAGTTAATCAGTAAGCTGACACACTTATTTTATTTACCAAAAACAAAACAATACTAAAACCGCCGTCCTTCATTGTATGAGCAACAAGTTTCATTCATATGTGTAGGAAAGTATGATCCAATGTAAAAAGCAGCAGTCACATGGTGCTTGGAGGCAGCTGATGCTCGCCTATTTATTCCACTGACACATCATCAACACACATAGCACAATATTTCGGGCCGTGGTCCTTGGTGAATTGTGACCCCTGCTACTGTCATGTGGAAAGATATTTCGACACTAAAGTACAATAATATTTCTCCACTGTTGCGATCACATCACAGAGTTTTATTAGAGGACATGATGCATAATTACACTGTATAATAATATAATTCAACTAGACATTTGACATAATGTAAACATTTTGTGCATGCAGGATCTCTTCAAATGTACAATATAAAGCAGTTTAAAGTAGTGGTTGGAATAAGTGAGACAACAATATTAAAGTGTTTTTTGTTGTTGGCATAGCTACAGACAGCCATAAGCAACAAAAGTCTATTTAAGGCTAAATGAAATGATCAGTTACTGTACACATTCTGCAAAAAAACAAGGGATGAGCTGCACTGTATTCATGCTAACGTGAAATAACTTCAGTTTCTTAACACACAGATTACTTTTGATTGAGAAACAGTATAGTATGTTGCAACAAAAACAAAGTGCATTGTTTTAATATGATAATAAAATGCTATTAAGACTTTTTGGTGGGCTTTGTAACCATGGCAATTGTTTTTTTTTTTTGGCCTAAATCATCTCATTACGCTGGCCACCTAAGGTAAAATCGCCTACATGCTCATGATTTGACCCCGTTAACATTATGGCCTATGAAATAAAGAAAGATTTTGGCAATTTTTTTTAACTTAAGGTAAGGTAACACTTTATTTTAAAGGTGTCTACATAAGAGTCATACAAGCTTTGTCATAGCCATGACATGTGATGTGTCATTAACATTAATGCCACTTTGAAGCAACATTATTGCTCATGATTATGGTGTATGACAGGCTTTTGTGACTTATGTAGACACCTTCAAAATAAATTGTTGCCATATCTTGCTGAAAGGGGAACGGCACATTTTGAGGGAATTTTGTCTATCGTTCACAATCATTATGAAAGACATGACGACGGATGTTTTTTTTTTTAATGCATTCAAAATAGCAAATAAATGCAATCAAAAGTCCGCTTACAATGGAGTCTATGAGTGCTGCGCTATTCTGCCTATAAAGCCTTTAAAAACATCCAAGCACCTCCATTGAGGCTTTATATACATGCTGTAAGTACATATGTAATGTAATTTAATATTTACGTATTTTTCTTATTTTTAGCATATGCGGCACATTCATTTAACAAACCCATCACGATGTTCACTTTTTTTTTTAACTACATCACTGAATACTGCTCACTACAGACTGTATGGGAGTGAACAAACATATTAAATCAGCACTTACTCTACAAGGCCTGCTGTCATTAGGATGCCGACTGCTAGGATGTTCATATATTCCCATTTAGATATAAAAGAATGACTCATAAACCTAGTGAGAAAAGGGGGGTGGAACCAAGCGTCTTTTACCAGGTCTAAATTGGCTGTCAAAGTGTACCAACTTGTCGGAATACGTCCTTGTCCTACTACTATCAAGGTATTAATGATCTAAAATAAAGTTTGACGAGCAGGGAAACGAGGAAGCAGCTCATCAGTCGATCAACATTGGCACACAAGCTTGTGATCACGGCGCCGCTTTAAATAGTTTGTCTGCGTTCGGGCTTATAATAACAATATCACTAATACTTAGTAAATATTCAAGCCACGAAATGTAAATGGAGTAAATAAAAGCGGACTTTTACTATTCACTATTTTGAGTGCATACATTTTTTTTTACATGCGTCTTCATGTCTTTCCTAATGATTGTAGATGTTACGCAAAATAAATAAAAAAATACAGTTATCCCTTTAAGTCACAAAGGCATGTTAAAAAAATTGCCGGAATCATTTATTTGTCTTAAGTTACATAATTTACACACAGTGTTAATACTATGCCAATAGCCATACTTTGTTACATCCTTTTTGAGTGAAATGATCAATGAATGTCATGTTACATTTTAGTGAAGTTTTTTGTGTTTTCTGAAAATGTATGCACTAATGCACAAATTAATTAATTAATGCACTAATGCATTAGTATTGTACGCTCACCATACACTTTAAAGTAAACAATGTGATCCAATACAAAAGCTATGTATCTTGTATCTCTAATAATAAACACCTTGTCAAAAGTAATACAGAAACTGAGCAGAGGATGACAGCTCATGTATTGGATATTACTTGCAAGGTGCATAACGCTTCCCGGTTTCAACTTACTGCAAAGCGAAGTAGTGCTTGTGATAAATATTCTAATAACCAGTACGACTGGTCAGTTCCACCTACGCTCATGGTGCCACAGCAACGTGCAGGGAAGCCACGTGCTGCCTTACGGCGCTCTTATTTGTTGCCATAGTTACCTGTGCGGCGCTTTAGCTGCGTATACATTCGGTGGGATACAAGACAAAAGATGTGTATGTCATATGGGCAAAAGTATTTGTACACCTACCTACAGTGGAGAAAAGTTGATTAAGAAGTGTCTAATAATATGTGTGTCCACAGTGTATTTTGAGGGCAAAAGCTTCAGGCATGTGCAACTATGTGATGTAAACATAAAAAAACAATTCAATCCCTCGTATTTGAAATCAATCAAACCAGTCTGCAGATCTGTCTTCTACCTTTTTCGCCTCCTTTGTGCTGGTTCTATGGTGTTTGCAGCAGAGGATCTTCGGTTTCCAGCTGGGCCAGCTGCCTGCGTAGGAGGTTGACCCGGTTCTGCAGCTCCTTGTTGTACTCGATGATGTGCACCATCTCCTCGTAGGCCTCGTCCAAACACTTGGACGAGCGGTTCCAGCGGAGAAAGACTCCTGTAATTAAAGAAAACACTAGTTAAGTCAGGGTGGAAGAGGCATTTGTCATACACAAGCAGCGTCCGTGGCTTCCTGCGCGGTCGACCAAAAATAGAAGGCAATGCATGGGAAGATGCCTTTAGCTTGAAACCACTGTTATTATTATACCGCATTTACATCTGAACACGGTGTAGCTTATGGTTTCTGAAATGTTTATCAATAGGAAAGCTTGTCTGTCTGACTTTTTGCCCTACGATTAGGTGGCGTCTTGTCTTGTAGCCTGCCTTCCGCCCGAGTGTAGCTGGGATAGGCTCCAGCCACCCCACGTACCCGAAAACGACAAGCGGTAGAAAATGGATGCATGGATGGCATTATGAGCATCTGTATAATTACTTGCCAATAACTCGGATGTTTTGCGGTCGAGCAACATACATTGTATTATGGTTTCTTTGTTGAGCTAAATAAGGGACGCAAAATAATAGAAATTATAAAATGGGTGACAACTCTGCAACCAATCAATATTGTGGACTAAGAAATGTTAAGCATACGTGAGAGAGTATTTTTGTTTGTGTGAGTGATAGTGTGTGTGTGCGTGTGTCTGTTAGAGTGTATTTGGATACATTTTATGCTGAGCTGTTTAATAATGTTTATTAAACATTTGCATAAAGGAAACACATTTTCCAGCCCCATGTTGATAGTATTAAAAACTTGATCTGTCTAAGGTTCACTTATTAAAGATTAAAAAAAACTTTTATCAATCTGCGATTCCTGGATTTGTTATGAGCTAATTATTGACAAATGTTATTAGTTGCGATTCAATATCTTAATCATTTGACAGCCCTAATATGAAAGTAGCATAGAGAGCCTTGGATTGGGCAGCAAGGGTCACATACATTTCAAAGTATAAAGTCACACAATACTAGTTGGTTAATAATCATTCAGCTGTGTCTGTCTGCAAATATCTTATATTTTGCAGTTGTCTTAATAAATGTCAAGATAGCAGCAGTTTGAGTGTTTATGATGTGGTTGCATCATCAATAACACCCAGAAATGTCAGCAGTATGCACCCGACAAGTCCAATCTGCGCAGTCGGTCAATTCGGGCTAACCAGGCGTTGTGTGGGGTCGAGTGTATTGGTGAAGGAAGGGCAGCAAGAGCAGCATTTCTTTATTAATTGCTCCACTTAAAGTAAACAGGAAGTGCGATGCAACTCAAAATCACTGTTGCTTTTATCGCAACTTTATGGCGGAATGCAGGTACACAACATTCCTTTTTGTGTTTTTACAGGCAGACCGCGTCCTACTTTATTGAATGAGCACAAATGACAATAAATTAATTTAAACTTTGTGTTGCGCAAGAAACAAATGACAGCACGCCTTGGGACATCATCATAAAAGTGTGCCACACATCTCAGATCAGCACGCATATGACTCCTGACGACTGAAAGGGCTCGGGTGTCACCCGCCGTGCAAGCTATTCGGCAAGCACGCAAGCTAAAGGAATCAGTGACGCGCCATGTGAAAAGTAGAGGTGGGAATCTTTGGGCACCTCATGATTTGATTACGATTACCATTCACGGGCTAAGATTGGATTATAATTCTATTATTTACCGGTATACATATTTTGTTATCATCGTATTGGCACGTTGTGTAAATCGTAAATAAAAACAATAACACATATTGCAAATATTAACTCATTTGGAATTTGATGGCTGCAACATGTTTCAAAAAAGCTGGCACAAGTGGCAAAAAAGACTGAGAAAGTTCAGGAATACTTATCAAACACTTACTTGGAACCTTCCACAGGTGAACAGGCTAATTGGGAGCAGGTTGGTGACATGATTGGGTATAAAAGCAGCTTCCATGAAATGCTCAGTCATTCACAAACAAGGATGGGGCGAGGCTCACAACTTTGTGAACAAATGCGTGAGCAAATTGTTGAATACTTTAAGAAGAACATTTCTCAACAAGCTATTGCAAGAAATTTAGGGATTTCACCATCTACGGTTTGTAATATCATCAAAAGGTTCAGAGAATCTGGAGAAATCACTGCACGTAACATTGAATGGCCATGACCTTTGATCCCTCAAGCTGTACTGCATCAAAAAGCGACATAAGTGTGTAAAGGATATCACCACATGGACTCAGGAACACTTCAGAAAACCACTGTCAGTAACTACAGTTTGTTGCTACATCTGTATGTGCAAGTTAAAACTCTACTATGCAAAGCCAAAGCCATTTATCAACACCCAGAAACACAGCCGGCTTCGCTGGGCCCAAGCTCATCTAAGATGGACTGATGCACAGTGGAAAAGTGTTCTGAGGTCTGACGAGTCCACATTTCAAATTGTTTTTGGAAACTGCACGTCGTGTCCTCCGGACCAGAGAGGAAAAGAACCATCCGGACTGTTAAAGGCGCAAAGTTCAAAAGCCAGCATCTGTGATGGTATAGGGGTGTATTAGTGTCCGAGGCAAGGGTAACTTACACATCTGTGAAGGCACCATTAATGCTGAAAGGTACATACAGGTTTTAGAGCAACATGTTGCCATCCAAGCAACAATTTTCATGGACGCCCCTGCTTATTTCAGCAAGACAATGCCAATCCACATTCTGCACGTGTTACAACAGCATGGTTTCGTAGTAAAAGAGTGCGGGTACTACAGGCCAGCCTGTAGTCAAGACCTGTCTCCCATTGAAAATGTGTGGCGCATTATTAAGCGTAAAATACCACAACGGAGCTGTTGAACAACTTAAGCTGTACATCAAGCAAGAATGGGAAAGAATTCCACCTAAAAAAACTTCAAAAATTGGTCTCCTCAGTTGTTGTTAAAAGGAAAGGCCATGTAACACAGTGGTAAAAAAGCCCCTGTGCCAACTTTTTTGCAATGTGTTGCTGCCATTAAATTTTATGTTAATGATTATTTGCAAAAAAAAAAAATAAAGGCCTACTGAAACCCACTACTACCGACCACGCAGTCTGATAGTTTATATATCAATGATGAAATCTTAACATTGCAACACATGCCAATATGACTAACTTAACTTATAAAGTGCAATTTTAAATTTCCCGGGAAACTTCCGGTTGAAAACGTCTATGTATGATGACGTTTGCGCGTGACGTCAATGGTTGAAGCGGAAGTATTGGGACACATTGTATCCCAATACAAACAGCTCTGTTTTCATCGCAAAATTCTACAGTATTCTGGACATCTGTGCTGGTGAATCTTTTGCAATTTGTTTAATGAACAATGGAGACTGCAAAGAAGAAAGCTGTAGGTGGGATCGGTGTATTACCGGCTGGCTGCAGCAACACAACCAGGAGGACTTTGAGTTGGATAGCAGACGCACTATCCGACGCTAGCCGCCGACCGCATCGACGATCGGGGGAAGTCCTTCGTCGCGCCGTCGATCGCTGGAACGCAGGTGAGCACGAGTGTTGATGAGCAGATGAGGGCTGGCGTAGGTGGATAGCTAATGTTTTTAGCATAGCTCTGTCAAGGTCCCGTAGCTAAGTTAGCTTCAATGGCGTTGTTAGCAACAGCATTGCTAGGCTTTGCCAGGCAGTACAGCATTAACCGTGTGGTTACAGGTCCAGAGTTTGGTAGTATTGTTGATCTTCTGTCTATTCTTCCAGTCAGGGGCTTATTTCTTTTGTTTCTATCTGCATTTAAGCACGATGCTATCACGTTAGCTCCGTAGCTAAAGTGCTTCGCCGATGTATTGTCGTGGAGATAAAAGTCACTGTGAATGTCCATTTCGCGTTCTCGACTCTCATTTTCAAGAGGATATAGTATCCGAGGTGGTTTAAAATACGAATCCGTGATACACAATAGAAAAAGGAGAAAGTGTGGAATCCAATGAGCCCTTGTACCTAAGTTACGGTCAGAGCGAAAAAAGATACGTTCTGCACTGCACTCTCACGTTCCTCATCCACAAATCTTTCATCCTCGCTCAAATTAATGGGGTAATCGTCGCTTTCTCGGTCCGAATCGCTCTCGCTGCTGGTGTAAACAATGGGGAAATGTGAGGAGCCCTTCAACCTGCGACGTCACGCTACTTCCGGTACAGGCAATGCTTTTTTTTAATCAGCGACCAAAAGTTGCGAACTTTATCGTCGACGTTCTCTACTAAATCCTTTCAGCAAAAATATGGCAATATCGCGAAATGATCAAGTATGACACATATAATGGATCCGCTATCCCCGTTTAAATAAGAACATTTAATTTCAGTAGGCCTTTAAGTTTGTCAGTTCGAACATTAAATATCTTGTCTTTGCAGTCTATGCAATTGAATATAAGTTGAAAAGGATTTGCAAATCCTTACATTCTGTTTTTATTTACGATTTACACAGCGTGCCATCTTCACTGGTTTGGGGTTTTGTATAATAGTATTTTATGGTATATTGTTAATAAATTGTACATTATAATATATTGTAACTGTATGTGAATTAATAATAATAATAATAATAATAATAATAATAATATGTCTACAAGGCTCCTCCTTTGGCTACGTGTGCAGTGTCATCCGTATGTGGGCTCTGTGCCGAGGATGTCGTTGTGGCTTGTGCAGCCCTTTGAGACACTTGTGATTTAGGGCTATATAAATAAACATTGATTGATTGATTGATTGATTTCCGTTTTTTGGAAGTGAGCGCGTACAACATTTATTTACAATATGTAAATAATGGATATTTATACATTGCTTGTGTCCTTCTATTGCTGCTCAATAGAGAGTGTGCTGATATACTGCATGTGTGTATGGTATGCCAGCTGCACGGCAGCAGAGAGAAATGCCCCTCAGAGGGTCATAAAAACTGCCTTGAAGATCACTGGCTGCTCTCTCCCCTCCCTAGATGAACTGTACAGTGCCAGGTGCCTCCAAAAGGCCCAATACATCATAAGGGACCCATCCCACCCTGGACATAAACTTTTTGAACTGCTGCCCTCGGGCAGGAGATACAGGACAATAAAATGCCGGACAAACAGACTTAAGAACACTTTTTACCCGAGATCAATAGTGTCGCTGAACACAAGACGACAATAATGACTGTGCATGTGAGCTGTGTGTTTGCTATTTTTATGTATTTTATGTATTTTTATCTATTTATCTATGTTCTTAGTGTTTTCTGTGTTATGAATTTGCACTAAATTAGTTTTGCTTACAATTTCGTTGTACAATGTACAACGACAATAAAGATATATTCTATTCTATTCGTCCAGCTATTTAGAATAGTCCACGTTCTAATCGTGATTCATTGGAAAAATCAATAATTTTTCCCACTGGGGCCCTAAAAAGGTACTGAAAGGAAAAACGAGGGCTTGGCAAAGGTCACAGAGTGTACTCTTCATGTTACTGGTAGTCTGTGACGCAGCATGCTTAGGTTGACTTGCCATATTTAGTATTTTCCTGTTTGGTGTTTCTTCCACAAGGGTAATTGTATTGGTCAGTAGCTTAATTTTCTTATAAAATTCATGGCGCCCTCTCTGGGGTGTTGTCAAGACATGCTAGCATGCATTTGCATGAACATAAATATCCTAAAAGCAGCATAGGCGTTTTGTTTGATGGTGGACATGTTTTCCAACCAATTTTGCTCAAACTTTACACACATTTACTTGACAGAAGGGCTGGAAATTTAATACAATTTTTTACGGTGAAACAGATGAGGAGCAAATGAGTGAAAAAAGAGCATGTTTACTAGAAGTTGGACCATGGTTGCTACTTTTTGACCCAATGCTAATATGCCGAATCAATAATCACTAAACTTAACAAAAAAGTAAGGCATTTGATTTCTGCGTAACCGCGGGCGTAGTCACATAATTGGACAATAAAACCAAATCCGCTGATAAATACAAAATAATATCAGGGAAATTGACACAAATGTAAGTGAAATGTTATCATTGTGGGAAGAATACATTTTTGTTTGGAAAAATAATGTGTCTGTTAGTGCTCATTTATCGCCAACACACTCAACCGACCCGTCCTGAACTAAGCAATGTTGAGACTGTCACTTGAAACAGTAAGTAAACTACGAAGCTAAAGCTATCAAGAACAATCCCTACACCTGCTTGTGAACGACATCATCAAAGTAAAATCAATGTACAAACAGTGTTCACAGCTAGAGGGTCGCTGTCTTTTTTTTTTTTAACAGCCTCAGGTGAGTCACATCTTTACTCGTCAAGTTGAGAACAACAGCACAACACTCTTCCTCTCTTCACAATAACAGCGCGGTGAGCCCCATCCAGTCTGACTGCCCTAACAAAATAAAGATTTCACAAATGTACATTCTATAAGAATAATGTACTTAAAGCACTTATTAACCTAAAATACTGGTCAAATTTGTCTAAAGATGTATTGCACCAATAAATGTGAGAATTTTTGCATTTAATTAAGAAACATTTCATAAAATGTTATTTGACACAAAAGGACACTCTAGTGGTAAAAGACATATAAAAGGTAAAAGACTGAATTAAAAACAATTAAAACGGAATAACTGATTTTTTTTAATTGCTATTGTTATTTAATTGTATTGTCATTGCAATTATTATTATTATTTTACTTGCAGGGGTTTATTCGTTACTAATTTGTATCCAGGTTGTTTTTTTTAAACTATATTTAAAGTTGAGTTTTGGTGGTACAATAAATATTAATGTTTTCAATTTAATGAATAATCGTGTACTTAATCTTGATTACAAAATCTATCAAAATAACCGTGACAGTCCCATAAAATTGTGTAATTTTGTGGCTATTCATCAAAACACCATAAAGTTACAGTGGGTGTGTGCAGCCGTTTAGGTGTAGGAGTAGAAGAGTGAACACAAACAAGTACTGCATATTATTACATTACACAACATTTTCACTGTTCTTTTTTTGCACTGACTAATCTATGTTCACACATGATTACTGTCTTTTAAGTATGTTCGTATGGACACTGCCCGTCTAAAATAGATTTCGTGCATCTGTTTTGTCTAAGTAAAGGGAAACTAGCAAAGTAAGAATGTAATTGCTCATTGCTGCGAATGTTTTTCTACTGTTTCGGGACCTTGAATAATATGGAATAATAGCAGAGCGTTAAACCAGAGCCCTGTATAGAAAGCATATGGACAACTCAGTTTTTCAGAGTTGGTCTCAAACATGGCGCCCTGTTGTCACGTGGGGGGCTTTTGGCCCATCAGAGAGAGTATGGCCAGACAATCTCTCAAAAGATTGGTCAAAAGCCCTTCACGTGACTACAGAGCGCCATGTTTGGGACCAACTCAGTAAAACTAAAATAATGCTATTCGGTAACAGCAAAAGAGAAAGTCAAAACACAAATAGACAGTGTAGATATTGAAACAATAAAATAAATCAAAATTTGGGGTGTAATAAGAGATAATAAAATGAAATAAAAAATATACAGCACAACATGGAGAAAAAATATTTTAATAATAAATCTAAATATGTTGTGGACCAAAAATCACTCCATAGTCTCTACTGCTCCCTAGTGTTAACAACATATCTGAGTTATTGTGCAGAGATATAGGGAAACAACTACATATGTACACTTTATTAATCAACTGTATTACAAAAAAGGTCAGTTAGAATAAGCCATAACGTTGGATATGGAGACCCTTCATTGAATCAAAAATATTAAAATTCAAAGACTTGGTGTATTTGCACACAGCTAAAATCATGTACAAAGCAAACTATTTGCTACTCAAGAATGTACAAAAATTCTGCTCAACAACAGAGGAAAAATATAATCTCAGAGAAAAATGTAAATTAAAACATTTGTATGCAAGCGTAACACTTAAGAACTTTAGTATATCAGTATGTGGAATTAAATAATGGAATGGATTAAGAAAAAAAGTAAAACAATGTATTCATGTGATCCATCCATTTCCTACCGTTTGCCCCTTTCAGGGTCGCGGGGGGGTGCTGGAACCTATCTCAGGTGCATTTGGGCGGTTTGGGAAATTACTGGTAAAAATGTTGAACCTAATTAATGAATGACACGCAACCTATACCTATCTATGTGAACTGTATTGACATTTATTTATTCATTCATTGTTGTTGTGTTTGAGATAAAAAAGAAGTGAACAATTGTGTTAGAAATTATTTCCAGACAAGAAAGGGATATGATTAAATAAGCGCTGCTTCTTTCTAATCCTTTTCGGACATGTTGGAATGTGAAACTGTAAACATGCAACTGTAAACTAGTTTGAAAAATCACTAAGTTGTTATTTATTTTACTATTATTTTCTTGTATTATTAATTTTTGTTGTTTTGTTTTCCTTTTTTCCCCCAATATAAATAAATATTTGGCTTGGTTGGTAGAGCGGCCGTGCCAGCAAACCTGAGGGTTCCTGGTGGGATCCCCGGCTTTCGCCATTCTTGTCACTTCCATTGTGTCCTTGAGCAAGACACCCTTGCTCCTGATGGGTCATGTTTAGAGCCTTGCATGACAGCTCAGTGTATGAATGTGTGTGTACATGGGTGAAAGTGGAAATAATGTCAAAGCACTTTGATTACCTTGAAGGTAGAAAAGCGCTATACAAGTATAACCCATTTACAGTACAATACAACTCTGAAATTGAGTTGTCCCTACACTCGCTGAGGCGGCTGTGGTTCCAACATGACAATACTGCCCCCTTCTGGTAACGTATCTAAAATATAGGCCAAAGCACACTCGTATTTCAGATTTGAGTTGGTTTGTCTGTGTTTTAATTGACTAAAAGCCACCTGATATGGTTTGTAATTGTACACACGTGGCCAAAATGGATGGTAGCCTTACGCCAGGGGTAGGGAACCTATGGCTCTCGAGCCAGATGTGGCTCTTTTGATGACTGCATCTGGCTCTCAGATAAATCTTAGCTGACATTGCTTAACACGATAAGGAATGAATAATTCCGCTGGTAATCACAGTGTTAAAAATAACATTCCAAATATAAAACATTCTCATGCATTTTAATCCATTAATCCGTTTTGTACCGCACCTGTTCAAGAAGTCGTATTAATGGTAAGAAGTATTTTATTTATTATTGGTTAGCTTCAGAATAACAGTGTTATCAAAAAGAATAAGAGACTTATTATACTCTAAAAATGTTGGTCTTACTTAAAAATGCATGCATTTAGTTGTATTCAGTATTAAAAAATATTATATGGCTCTCACGGAAATACATTTTAAAATATTTGGCTTTCATGGCTCTCTCAGCCAAAAAGGTTCCCAACTCCTGCCTTACGCCAACTGAAATTCTCAAATAGCCCCCTGCACTTATCCAAGTCTGCATGTGTTCTAAGATGATAACTAGGTATTGATATCTGTCGGATATTAGCAACAAAAATCTGATTATATCGGCTTGTATCTCAAATCAATACAGTATAAACATTAAAATACAAGCAGTCAATTGCAGACCTCGCTCCAACACTTCTATCCAGCATCGCAAAGATCCAGCACATATCCACAACACTATTGTTTTTTATTTGAGTAGAATTACTTTATCAAGCCTTTGTTAACATTCCTCACAACAAAATAAGTAATCAAAGTATGTATGATTCGTGCTTATTGATATTGACCTATACTCAAAACTCAAGGCTGCAATATCGGTCTAGTACTGGAAGTAAAAAAGTTTTATCAGGACACTCTTAATTATAAAGCTCAGTTTCAGTTTGTTTATTTGGTGTGCGAGAGGTGCGACGTGTATGTGTCTTACCCTCCCACAGCAGTAGACTCTGAGGGGCCACCGAGGGCCAGATGACAAGGCTGTTGGCCTCATAGAGTGGGTTGGTAAGGCGCTCAAGCTCCTGGGGCCGATTCACCCATGACCACAGGGAGACCGTCTTCTCAGCCACCGACAGTTTTGACCTGTAGGGAGGAGGTGGGTTGGTAACGTTAGTGCAGCATGGAGTTGCCAAAGTGGAAATGTTCTAGATGTTTTGACTTTAGGGTTGTGCTCGGCTAGCCTGCAGTTAGTCTTTCATTAATTACAAAACACGAGACGCAACACAAACATGATATTATAAAAGTAACCTGATAACAAAATAAACTGTAGAGTCAATTATTTTTGGTAAACACTACCATGGTGATGCATAACATGGTGCAAGAGTTGGATTAAAAATTACTGTTTGATAATGTATTCAATTTCATAAAACTGTTTATAATTATGGTAGTGGTTTTCAGAAGTGTAGAGCTGCGCTGCATCTTACCCTAAGCCGTACTATTATTTAAGCGATTGAAAAATGTTAAAAACAGTCACTACAAACTACAACCTCCATTATAAACATTGCAAAATTATTACATGACAAATGTGAGTAATATCGTCTTTGTAAAAGGAAAAATTGATGACATACTGTATCTACTGTAATTAGGGGTGCAACAATACATGTATTCGTATTGAACTGTTCGATACAATGGTTTCTGTTTGGTTAATCAATTTCTGACGGTGCGTTCTGTGCTGAAAGCTCAGTGGATGTACGCCCAACTATGCAGCCTAAGTTGCGCTTCCCACTTTCATTCAGACCAAAACAACGCAGCTACCACAACTCAACTCGATCTTTGAGGCCCTAACGGTCAATCATGAAAATATTAGGGCTGCAACAACTAATCGATTAAATCGATTAAAATCGATTATAAAAATAGTTGGCAATTAATTTAGTCATCGATTCATTGGATCTATGCAATGCGCATGCGCTGAGCCTACGTTTTTATTTTAATTTTATTTTTTTTAACCTTTATTTATAAACGGCAACATATACAAACAGCTGAGAAACAATAATCAAAATAATAGGGGTGTAACGGTTCGTGTATTTGTATCGAACCGTTTCGGTACGGGGGTGTACCGAACGAGTTTCCACACAGACATATTAAATAGCGTACTGCACGTTGTGTAAACAATACTCAAAATGCCGGACATTTGAGGCATTTAAGAAACTCCGCCCTGACAGCTCCGCAAAAGAGGACATGTCCAGTGAAAAGAGGACGTATGGTCAGTCTATCGTAGCCCGTTAGCTAAAATCAAAACAAATTGTGCGCGCAGCAGCATTCGTGAGGGAGGGGGAGAGACAGAGAGAGCGAGAGAGTTGTGATAAACGCGCATGTGTCGTCAGGCTCTGCTTTTTATCGATATATTTATCAGATTACATTTTTTATCATCCATAGCAGGGGTGTCGAAAGTGTGCATTTTTGTAACATTTTCCTTGTTTTATTTGGCAAGTTGAAAGAACATGGCACCAGTATGCTGGTTTTTTTCAATAAAATACTGGAAAGGATAGAAATGTAGTTTGTCTCTTGTATCTGATTATTAATCGATTAATCGAAGTAATAATCGACAAATTAATCGATTATCAAATTAATCGTTAGTTGCAGCCCTAGAAAATATTAGAAAAAAAGTATTAATATGACATCAGTGACACCCCCACTCGGAGAATGACTAACAGACCCGCAAACAGGCACGTATTTTAACTCCTGAACACGCCCACAAGCCTCTGCTTTCAGATTCTCATCCAGCCGCTCTCGACACCCCGGCCACACCCCCGCGGCACGCTACACCTGCTTGTCTTGCAAACGCGCATTGCATGATGTGCTCATAAATCATCGAGCTGCAACAATGACTGAATGTATGACTGTTGCAACAAATCTGCCTTTTTCTAACATCCAACATCAAACAACTCTTCCCTCAACCACTAGTAAATGACCATCATCGCTCACCTGCGACGGGAAGCTATACGAGACTCCGTGAACATTGTGTCCAAGTACGGAATTTGTGTTGATTTATTGTGCATACAAAACTAAGTATTGACATGTGCAAAGGCAGTAATATATTATAAAATAAGAAGGCAGCTAAAGAAGGACTTCCCCATTTATCCCCTCTTTTACCACACAGGAAAAACCTGCCAAGTGAACAGCTGATTTTACTACTTCCGATGCTGACGTAAAAACCATAGCTTTGTCTTTAAAATTATATATTTTATATATATATATATATATGACTGCGTGGGATCCCTCCGGGTACTCCGGCTTCCTCCCACCTCCAGAGCGATGCACATGGGGATAGGTTGATTGGCAAAACCAAATTGGCCCTAGTGTGGGAATGTGAGCGTGAATGCTGTGTTGGCCCTGTGTTGAAGTGGCGACTTGTCCAGGGTGTACCCCGCCTACCGCCCGGATGCAGCTGAGATAGGCTCCAGCACCCCCCGCGACCCCGAAAGAGACAAGCGGTAGAAAATGGATGGATGGATATATAGTTGACGCAGGGGTAGAGCTTTCTTTGGTTTTTGGCTGAGACCAGGGATTTTGGGCTCGAAAAAGTTGGTGACCACTGCATTAGCACATGATTCAAAGAGGGCAAAAGAAATCAATCGGGCAATTGCTACTTTTATGGCTGTTGACATGCAACCCTTTTCTGTTGTGGAAAATGTAGAGTTTGCTGCGGACACTTGAGGCTCGTTACAAGATCCCTTCACAAACCTATTTTACTGAAACCATAGTTCCTGTTTTGTACAACAAGACAAAAGCCCAATTAGAGACAGCAGTTTTTGTATTGCACCCGCTGTTACTCTGCTGCTAAGAATGCATCACAGAAGATGGGTGATTTATCAGATTCATTTTGTAAATTTCATTATTTTTATTTTTTACAAGCTGCTGTTTTGGTTTTATATGGTGATAAGTATGCACAGCAGAAAATGGGGCAGGTACAGCTGCACCAGATACATTGAATTTAATCAAAAAACTGTACTTTTAAGTTTAAACAAATGTTGATAATTTCAATGAACTACAAGTACAAAAAGGCTTGGAAATGTCTCTTTTTTGGTATTGAAAATATATCAAACCGTGACACTAAAATACATACTGAACCGAACAGAGAATTTTGTGTATCATTGCACCCCTACTTGTAATTGACCTCTTTAGACTGCACCGAATATTGTGGTTGCTGATTTACCTCTCCGCAGCACTGTTGCCCAGAAAAGTACCAAACTGCGAAGCGTAGGCATGCTCAAAAAGCAGCACCAGGAAGCTCTCGCCAAACTCAAAGGAGCACGGAAACTGCCGCAGGATCTGCCACACGCAGTCCAAGAAGAGGAGGAAGACGGGAGCCTCTTGGCGAAGTTTGCCACTCGAATAGGCCGACTGGGCACAACGCTGCTGGAACGGGTGACCCGCCTTGAAAGATGAAGAGAGATAAAACAATTATAATTTTGTATTATTTAAAATGCCAGGTTTACTGAGCTTACCTGGAGCCACTCACGCTCCACCAGGCCTTGGAAGCCTCTGATCGTCCGGCAGGCTGGATCCAGAATGATCTGAGCCAAGGAGGTGACCTGCAGCGTAGAGTCTGTGCCTTCTGTTCCGTGGACAAGTACAGACGCTCCCTCCCTGAGACACAACATGCATTATGCCTCACTGATCCACCTCATCACCAAAATTATCCATTCTTCTTTCACTACTGGAATTGTTCCCTCTGCTTTCAAAACAGCAGCCAAAACACCAATTTTGAAAAAACCAGGCTCAGATCCAAATCATTTTAATAATCTTCGTCCAATTTCAAATCTGCCATTCATCTCAAAAATCCTTGAAAAAACTGTCTCCTCCCAGCTTCACTCCCACCTACAGTTAAATAACCTATATGAACAATTCCAGTTTGGTTTCAGCCCCCTGCACAGCACTGAAACAGCACTGGTAAAAATCACAAACGATCTCCTCTGGCAGCTGATTGTGGTCTTCTCAGTATCCTAATCCTCTTAGATCTCACTGCAGCCTTTGACACTATTTCACACACTGTCCTCCTCCACGGATTGCACAGTATTGGCATCACAAGCACACCCCTTCACTGGTTTAGAATAGATCACATCTCTCCAACCGCACTCAGTTTGTTCAACTCTGTTCACTCAAATCCCCTCCGTCTCCTGTTTTCTCTGGTGTCACCCAGGGGTATGTTCTTGGTCCCCTGCTTTTTATCATTTGCATTCTTCCCCTTGGCAATATTTTCTGTAAATTTAAAATACATTTTTTACTGTTATGCGGATGACACCCAGCTCTACATCTCAACCAAACCAACTGCCTCTCTTCCTCCTTCCTCCCTTACAGACGGCCTTAGTGAACTCAAGCAGTGGTTCCCATCCAATTTCCTTCAACTTAATAGTAATAAAACCAAAATCTTACTTGTCCAAAACCATTCTCGCCAAAACCAACAGCTTGTCCGTCACATACTTAAAATACTCAGATGACACAACCATTCTTGCACTCCTCTCCAACAGTCAATCCATCCTGGACTATCATAACACAGTCAAACATTTCATAGAGTCATGCACAGCCAGTTATCTGGAAATCAATGCCAATAAAACAGAAGAAATACGGTTCAACCCCCCCTCACCTCAGAACCCCATCATCATAAACACACAAACAGTTAAAACAGTTGACACTTTTAAATACCTGGGCGTAACCTTGGACAATAAACTCACTTTTGATCAGCACACCACGGACATTCAAAAAAGAAGTCAACAAAGACTGTCAGCCATCCGAAAACTTAAAGGACTATACGTTGCACCTCATCTCCTGTTATTACTTTACCAAAGCATTGTACTTCTGTACTGTTCCACATGTTTTTTCACCATGCTTTCTGTAACCAACCGGACCAAACTCACACGCATTACAAACATAGCAGCTAAAATCATCGGCCTACCCACACCCAACATTTCAGATTTAAACCACAGGTCCATCACTCGACTGGCAAACACAATAGTCCAGGATATCACTCACCCACTACACCAATACATCATCCCACTACCATCAGGGCGCAGGTATAGAACCATCGAATTCCGGAGGGCCCGCCTCAGGAAAAGCCTGATCCCTGCAGCTATAGCCGCCCTTAACAGCAGGCCCGGCCGACCTGTCTTGACAAGCCCATAAATGTGTTTGTCATTTATGATGTATTTTTGTTATTTTTGTTTTGTGATGAGTTTTTGCCTCCGCGACCGCCGAAGCCACGCACCGCTTGGCCTGTCGGTACCTGTCCGCTGCCTCAGGAGTCCCATGAGCCAAAAGAACCCGATAGGACTCCTTCTTCAGCTTGACGGCATCCCTCACCGCCGGTGTCCACCAACGGGTTCTAGGATTACCGCCACGACAGGCACCAACTACCTTGCGGCCACAGCTCCAATCAGCCGCCTCGACAATAGAGGTGCGGAACATGGTCCATTCGGACTCAATGTCCAGCACCTCCCTCGTGACATGTTCAAAGTTCTTCCGGAGGTGGGAATTGAAACTCTCTCTGACAGGAGACTCTGCCAGACGTTCCCAGCAAACCCTCACAATGCGTTTGGGCCTGCCAGGTCTGTCCGGCATCCTCCCCCACCATCGCAGCCAACTCACCACCAGGTGGTGATCGGTAGAAAGCTCCGCCCCTCTCTTCACCCGAGTGTCCAAAACATGAGGCCGCAAATCCCACGACACAACTACAAAGTCGATCATGGAACTGCGGCCTAGGGTGTCCTGGTGCCAAGTGCACATATGGACACCCTTATGTTTGAACATGGTGTTTGTTATGGACAATCTGTGACGGGCACAAAAGTCCAATAACAAAACACTGCAGTTTGGCGCGTAACTCGGACATGGGAGGAGTTCGGGGAAGCCATGGAAAACGACTTCCGGACGGCTTCGAAGCGATTCTGGACCACCATCCGCCGCCTCAGGAAGGGGAAGCAGTGCACTATAAACACCGTGTATGGTGAGGATGGTGTTCTGCTGACCTCGACTGCGGATGTTGTGGATCGGTGGAGGGAATACTTCGAAGGCCTCCTCAATCCCACCAACACGTCTTCCTATGAGGAAGTAGTGCCTGGGGAATCTGTGGTGGGCTCTCCTATTTCTGGGGCTGAGGTTGCTGAGGTAGTTAAAAAGCTCCTCGGTGGCAAGGCCCCGGGGGTGGATGAGATCCGCCCAGAGTTCCTTAAGGCTCTGGATGCTGTGGGACTGTCTTGGTTGACAAGACTCTGCAGCATCGCGTGGACATCGGGGGCGGTACCTCTGGATTGGCAGACCGGGGTGGTGGTTCCTCTCTTTAAGAAGGGGAACCGGAGGGTGTGTTCTAACTATCGTGGGATCACACTCCTCAGCCTTCCAGCACACCTATTCAGGTGTGCTGGAGAGGAGGCTACGCCGGATAGTCGAACCTCGGATTCTGGAGGAACAGTGTGGTTTTCGTCCTGGTCGTGGAACTGTGGACCAGCTCTATACTCTTGGCAGGGTCCTTGAGGGTGCATGGGAGTTTGCCCAACCAGTCTACATGTGTTTTGTGGACTTGGAGAAGGCATTCGACCGTGTCCCTCGGGAAGTCCTGTGGGGAGTGCTCAGAGAGTATGGGGTATCGGACTGTCTGATTGTGGCGGTCCGCTCCCTGTATGATCAGTGCCAGAGTTTGGTCCGCATTGCCGGCAGTAAGTCGGACACGTTTCCAGTGAGAGTTGGACTCCGCCAAGGCTGCCCTTTGTCACCGATTCTGTTCATAACTTTTATGGACAGAATTTCTAGGCGCAGTCAAGGCGTTGAGGGGATCTGGTTTGGTGGCTGCAGGATTAGGTCTCTGCTTTTTGCAGATGATGTGGTCCTGATGGCTTCATCTGGCCAGGATCTTCAGCTCTCGCTGGATCGGTTCGCAGCTGAGTGTGAAGCGACTGGGATGAGAATCAGCACCTCCAAGTCCGAATCCATGGTTCTCGCCCGGAAAAGGGTGGAGTGCCATCTCCGGGTTGCGGAGGAGACCCTGCCCCAAGTGGAGGAGTTCAAGTACCTCGGAGTCTTGTTCACGAGTGAGGGAAGAGTGGATCGTGAGATCGACAGGCGGATCGGTGCGGCGTCTTCAGTAATGCGGACGCTGTATCGATCCGTTGTGGTGAAGAAGGAGCTGAGCCGGAAGGCAAAGCTCTTAATTTACCGGTCGATCTACGTTCCCATCCTCACCTATGGTCATGAGCTTTGGGTTATGACCGAAAGGACAAGATCACGGGTACAAGCGGCCGAAATGAGTTTCCTCCGCCGGGTGGCGGGGCTCTCCCTTAGAGATAGGGTGAGAAGCTCTGCCATCCGGGGGGAGCTCAAAGTAAAGCCGCTGCTCCTCCACATCGAGAGGAGCCAGATGAGGTGGTTCGGGCATCTGGTCAGGATGCCACCCGAACGCCTCCCTAGGGAGGTGTTTAGGGCACGTCCGACCGGTAGGAGGCCACGGGGAAGACCCAGGACACGTTGGGAAGACTATGTCTCCCGGCTGGCCTGGGAACGCCTCGGGATCCCCCGGGAGGAGCTGGACGAAGTGGCTGGGGAGAGGGAAGTCTGGGCTTCCCTGCTTAAGCTGCTGCCCCCGCGACCCGACCTCGGATAAGCGGAAGAAGATGGATGGATGGATGGATGGATGGATGGATGGATGGATGTTTTGTGATGTGTAATGTCTATTGTTTAAATGTACAGCAGTGAAAATGAATTTCCCCAAGGGCACCAATAAATCTATCTACTCTCGGCAATTCCTCGGTCTCACCCTCCTCCTAAGTCAAGAGTCTGGGTGTCATCCTCGACAGCACACTCTCCTTTCAAGCCCACATAAACAACATTACCCGGTCTGATAACTTTCATATACGAAACATTAATCGTCTTCGCCCATCCCTTACCTCACATACTGCTGCCATACTAGTCCATAGCCTGGTCACCTCTTGCCTGGACTACCGCAACTCTCTCCTTTTTGGTCTCCCTCACAAGTCACTTCACAAACTTCAGCTTCTCCAGAACTCTGCAGCCCGGATAATCACCAGAACCCCTTCAATCCAGCACATCACCCCTGTTCTGCAGCAACTCCACTGGCTACCCATCAAACATTGTATCCACTTTAAAATAATTCTCCTCACTTTCAAAGCCATCCATAACCTCTCTCCGTCATATCTCTCTGACCTGCTCCATGTTGCCACGCCCTCACGTTCTCTAAGATCTTCTTCATCCATCCATCTCACTGTCCCCTTATTTAAACTGTCCACCATGGGTGCCCGAGCTTTCAGTCGCTCTGCCCCACATCTTTGGAACTCTTCACCACCAGACCTTCGTAACTTGGACTCAATATCCCTCTTCAAATCAAGACTCAAAACACACCTATTCCTGACTGCTTATTCATTGTAATCATCTTATCTCCTCTATCTTTGTTGTTGTTGTTTTTATCCAATTTGATTTTATTGTTTTGATTTTGTACGGTGTCCTTGAGTGCCCAGAAAGGCGCCTTATAAGTAAAATTTATTATAATTATTATTATCTCTATTATCTCGTCTCGATTACTGTAATGTATTATTTTCGGGCCTCCCTATGTCTAGCATTAAAAGATTACAGTTGGTACAAAATGCGGCTGCAAGGCTTTTGACAAAAACAAGAAAGTTTGATCATATTACGCCTATACTGGCTCACTTGCACTGGCTTCCTGTGCACTTAAGATGCGACTTTAAGGTTTTACTACTTACGTATAAAATATTACACGGTTTAGCTCCAGCCTATCTCGCCGATTGTATTGTACCATATGTCCCGACAAGAAATCTGCGTTCAAAGAACTCCGGCTTATTAGTGATTCCCAGAGCCAAAAAAAAGTCTGCGGGCTATAGAGCGTTTTCTATTCGGGCTCCAGTACTCTGGAATGCCCTCCCGGTAACAGTTAGAGATGCTACCTCAGTAGAAGCATTTAAGTCCCATCTTAAAACTCATTTGTATAATCTAGCCTTTAAATAGACCCCCCCTTTTTTAGACCAGTTGATCTGCCGTTTCTTTTCTTCTCTCCTCTTCTCCCCTGTCCCTTGCGAGGGGGAGTTGCATAGGTCCGGTGGCCATGGATGAAGTGCTGGCTGTCCAGAGCCGGGACCCCGGGTGGACCACTAGCCTGTGCATCGGTTGGGGACATCTCTGCGCTGCTGACCCGTCTCCGCTCGGGATGGTTTCCTGTTGGCCCCGCTGTGGACTGGACTCCCGCTGATGCGTTGGATCCACGGTGGACTGGACTTTCACAATGTTATGTCAGACCCACTCGACATCCGTTGCTTTCGGTCTCCCCTAGAGGGGGGGGGTTACCCACATATGCGGTCCTCTCCAAGGTTTCTCATAGTCATTCACCGACGTCCCACTGGGGTGAGTTTTTCCTTGCCCGTATGTGGGCTCTGTACCGAGGATGTCGTTGTGGCTTGTACAGCCCTTTGAGACACTTGTGATTTAGGGCTATATAAATAAACATTGATTGATTGATTATTATTAATACAAAGAGACCTTTCAAAAGGGGTCATCCACAATCAACTCTGACCTATCGATGCACTGGGCCGCCAAGCAGGCCGTGGTCAGGATCTCCTTGATGTGGGCCAGCCAGCTGGACGCCTCCAGCTTACTGAGCCAGCGGTCCATGTTGTGGGACTGGTCGTTGCACGCCTCCACTATCTTGATGAGGCTCTCCTGCAGCACGTTGGATCTGTTTGACAACAATGATAATTCATTACATTTGCAATCGTTAGGGCTGTTCCAATCAGGGTTTTATGCTGCCAATTCTGATAACCAACATCCATAAGTGACTACTATCTATTTCCCTTTTAAATTAACTGTTTTTTGCCCTCAACGTCTTCCTTTGTCCAGGGAATAATTCCCAGAGTTAAAACAAAAACAACCAAAAAATGATTTTGAGAAAATAAAAATACTAACCTAATCACTACAGTATCGATCATATTTTAACACTGCCCTTCGTGTCGTCGATACTACCAATTTATGGATCGATCCGCCTATCCTCTTATGCGTCATGTAGTGACTGTGACAATGGTGACACAGCAGCAGTTATGGTATTTTCCTCCATGTAGACTCTTATTAATTGCAACCCTTTGAGCACCTGTGATTAAGGTCTGTATAAATAAACTTTGATTGATTGATTAATCTAATTGTAAATTTCTTGTTATACGCTTCTTAATTATTGCTTTAACACGTCTCCATGATATATATGAGTTGTGTTGGAGAAGACATGTAGGGGCTCTTATTTGATTAAATTAGCCATACAGTGCGGATGCATATGGATTTTCATATGGTCCTGATGAAATACCTTTCCCAGGCTACAAATGGCCCCAGTTTTGACACTTGATGTACGTTGACCTAAATTGGCACTTTTTTTTAGATGGGTTGTCGACATAAGCACTCCTACCTTAAGCAAGTTCCAATGTATAAAAATCAAATGATTACTTTTCCCTATAGTTGATCAGTTTCACAATATAATCTGTTGTGGTTATGTGAGATCTATTTCAATCAATCAATGTTTATTTATATAGCCCTTAATCACAAGTGTCTCAAAGGGCTGCACAAGCCACAACGACATCCTCGGTACAGAGCCCACATAAGGGCAAGGAAAACTCACCCCAGTGGGACGTCGGTGTGAATGACTATGAGAAACCTTGGAGAGGACCGCATATGTGGGTAACCCCCCCTCTAGGGGAGACCGAAAGCAATGGATGTCGAGTGGGTCTGACATAATATTGTGAAAGTCCAGTCCATAGTGGATCTAACACAATAGTGAGAGTCCAGTCCATAGTGGGGCCAGCAGGAAACCATCCCGAGCGGAGACGGGTCAACAGCGCAGAAATGTCCCCAACCGATTTAAATTTTGTCGACTACAGCTAGTAGGATTTACTGTATATCAGTGGTGCCCAATCACCGGGCCGCGGCCCGTTACCGGTCCGTGGATCGATTGGTACTGGGCCACACAAGAAAAAAAATAAAAATAAATAATTTTTAGTTTTTTTTATTTTAATTTTTTATTAAATCAACAGAAAAAACACAAGATACACTTACAATTAGTGCACCAACCCACAAAACCTCCCTCCCCATTCACATTCATTCGCACAAAAGGTTTGTTTCTTTCTGTTATTAATATTTCTGGTTCCTACATTATATATCAATATAGATCAATACAGTCTGCAAGGATACAGTCCGTAAGCACACATGATTGTATATTTTTATGAAAAAAAAAAAAAAAGAACATAACCTCCCCCCCGGTCCGTGGGACACATTTTCAAGCGTTGACCGGTCCGCAGTTACAAAAAGGTTGGGGACCACTGCTGTATATGGTTTGGGAGAGTCAGGTTACTTTAATGGAAATAAATAAATGAATAATTGTAGTATGCCCCTCTGGACCTCTGCCTTATAAGGACATCTCTTTACCTCTCAATGGCCTTATGGATCCTCCTCCACTGGGGGTAATTTGCCTCAGACTCAAAGCCTCCACCTTTAGCTTTGGCCTGCTGGGCCAAGTTGATGGCACGGGTGTCTATAACGTAGCCACGTTTCCCAGGCCTCAGGGTGGCATTGATAAGCTTCTCATCTTCCTTGCACCGCCGCCCGTTAGTGCCCGTTAGAGGCTGAGATGCTCGCATCATCACCTGACAACACAAAAGAGATGTCACACTGTGTTGCTAGAGAAGCCGAGTCACCACTCGATGCGCTCACCATGCCATTCTTCTTGTGGTAATAGCTGAGCACGGGGAAGCGGCCGGCGTAACGAAACGTTGCTATTTTCCTCAGGGCGTCATCATCGATACCCTTGGGCACGGCAACAAGGGGAGGGTAGGATGGGCACACACTAAAGTCATTGTTGACTTCACTCAGCCTCCATTCATCCGTCTGATAGAAGAAAGTAAATGTTAGGCTGTTAATACATTTTTAGTCCGCGTTTCCCTTAGATCAATTTATTTGTTGTGGCCAGCGCATTAACACATGAGAATACGTGGACAAAGCAGAAGAGATCAATATTGCCAAATTAGCAACGTTGCCACTATATTATTAAATTTTATACAATATATAACAATATTTAATCAATATATTTAGAAATTAAAATACGTATTGGTCATCTCAACATTTAGCCTTACTTATGGCTGTAAGGTTTAATAGTTATTTCATACCATAGACTCAAGGTCTTTAAAGGCATCTTGTGGTCTAAAACAATACCATCCATCGTCTATGACCTCAAACATGGGCCGGTAGAAGAAAGGGTACATCAGGGACACAGAATCCAGCGTGGACAGAGCCTAAATGGGCAATAAAGCATATTTAAAACACTACAATACCTTTTTTCTAAGTCTAACCTTTTACCTCAGTTGAACTGACGATGTTGAGGCACTCCTCCAAACCAGGAATGTCCAGCTGGATCACTCTTAGGTCTTTACACTTTACAATGATCCTGCCCAGGGAGCCAATAAACCTGAATGATAACAAAACAAGATTATTTATTGCAATGCTTATTACAGTCCAGTCCAGTGCAGAAATTCCACATGTTGGTACCATCTCAGGAAATTATGATTTTTAAATTGGTGTGTAATATATATATATATATATATATATATATATATATATATATATATATATATATATATATATATATATATATATATATATATATATATATATATATATATATATATAAATGTATATCAATACTTTGATACTTTTCCAAATAAAGGGAGCTACGAAAAAGTGTCAATTTTGGCTTTATTTTAACAGAAAATTTTGCAATACAATAAATATGTTTCCTATTCCCCTCAAATAACAATTTTAGAAGGTTAAAATATAATTTAAAGGGCATTAAACACATTGTGTTTTTCTTGTTGCACTCAAAGAACAATTTAAATTTTCCATATTACATATGGTCTGCCATAATCAAGGATTAGATTAGAATATAATAAAAATGATTTATTTACATTATATTAAATGCTTCATGTTTTATGGTTGCCAATCCTGGTATCTGCTTTACGAAAAATACAATAATTAGTAAGTACTAAAAACAAAACTATGGATAAATGCACCCAGATAAGCCATATAGCAGGTAAAACACACATCTGTTAAAGATAAAACACAAATTGTAGCAATTAGTTACTAAATTCAGCCATTTTAATTGCACTACTTGATGTTAGCTGGGCGGTCTTAACTCCGCTAATATTTGGCCTCAATCCAAGGAGCTGTGTGCGCGTCTACGTATATACATGTTTGATATCTACATATTTTGTATATACTGTACATGTTCACAACAGAGGAGCTGTCAACTCATGAGAGTAGCGTACAGTATGTGTGTTTGTCAGAATGTCAACGTGTTGTTTGAGTGACATCAGTGAGTGAATGGGCGAGTACAGAGAGAGAGAGAGGAGCGCGCGCAATGCGTGGTAAAGTGATGAATGGGTCTGGTTGTGTCCTGCAAAACTAATAATAAAGTAACCTGATTGTCACAAATCGGCAGCCTAGAATTCTGACCGGAAAGCGGATATTAGCAGACCCATTGCGGGGTAAAGTGAACTGAAGGGAACGTCTCCCCTGCGCTCCTCTACTACGGTCTGCACCGGAGCGAACAGCGGGACAGGTGCAACAACTACATTATTACCTGTCACTCTTTATAATCAATCAATCAATCAATGTTTATAACTCCTTGTGCAGGTCTAAATGCTTATTATTTAAATGTTTACCTAAGTTTGAAGCAAAGGTGGTAATACTAATCGCCACATTTGTCGAGGTGCGTTTTAAAGCAACACTTGAAGCGCAGCGCTTCCTTGTTTAAAGTGTCACCTTTACTGTTTGTTTTGAAGGCCAAATATTACCATATTGTGTTTCACGCACCCTCTTTATTAACCAATAAATTGTCGTTTTTTGCCATTCTTCCCCATCACGATGTTATTGCTTGTATGCACTGTTTGTGTGCATTTTGACACACTCAACATCACGCGCCTCGCCGCATCACACAGCGGCACTTAGATGAAAGAACGGTACCAGTACTTTTCAAAGGCAGTATAGTACCGATTTCAATCAATTAGTATCGCGGTACTTTATTAGTACCCGTTTATGGAACAACCATAATATTAGGGCTGCAACAACTAATCGATTAAATCGATTAAAATCGATTATAAAAATAGTTGGCGATTAATTTAGTCATCGATTCGTTGGATCTATGCCGCTGCGCATGCGCACAGGCTACTTTTTTTTCTTTCTTTTTTTTTTAATAACCCTTTATTTATAAACTGCAACATTTACAAACAGCTGAGAAACAATAATCAAAATAAGTATGGTGCCAGTATGGTCCCAGTATGCTGTTTTTTTTCAATAAAATACTGGAAAGGATATAAATGTAGTTTGTCTCTTTTATCCAATTAGTAATCGATTAATCGAAGTAACAATCGACAGATTAATCGATTATCAAATTGTTGTTAGTTGCAGCCCTACATAATATATACATATATATATATATATACATACATACATACGTACGTACGTACGTATGTGTATATATATATATACACATACATACTTACATATATATATATATATGTGTGTGAATATAAATATATATATACAGTATATATATTTATGTGTATATATATATATATTTATGTGTGTATTTATGTGTGTATATATATTTATGTGTGTATATATATTTATGTGTGTATATATATTTATGTGTATATATATATATATATGGCCTATTATTTGCGCACTATTGACAAGTGATGTATCACAAACTTGAACACCAAAAAAAGACTTTGATCACACAAAACCACGCTACCGAAACCAGATGTAAACAAAAAGCACGCCATTGTGGCGTTGTCAGCATGTCTGCAATGTGGACGTAATTTTTATATATATTGCAGATGTACCCGTGGACAGCCATCTACAAAATGTGCAAATATTTAGAGGACAGTGGTGGGTTTTATGAAACGAGAGTCCAACTAGAGTAACAACGGCAAGCAAGTGTGACGTCATGCTCGCTGCAGCGAGCCTCTTTCGTCAGCGACATCAAACGACAGAAGTAGTCTCTAAACATGAGTACATTCTATAATAACACAGTAAGAAGTTCATAGATTTTTTGCTAGTTGTTTTAATATAAAAAACCCATAAGTGATTAAAAGTCTGGAAACATTTTAAAATCTCAACAAAGTACATAGTACAAAAAGCAGCAACAATTGAAAATAAGTCAAATTGATTAAAAAAATTGTGTATATATACATTTTTTTTTGCCTTTTTAAAGAAAATCATATCATCATAGCAAATTACTCAATGACGTCATGGTGACCACACCCACAACTACGCCCCCACCGCCACTGGTATCTTGGCAGTTTAGGGGAAACCCTGGGTACTATACTGCCTTTGAAAAATACCTGTACTTTTTTTCATCCGCATGCTGCCGTTCTGCGGTAACATTGCTGAGCTGAGGAGCATGTTGAGTGTGTCAGCGTGCACACACTCACAGAGCGCACAAGAAGAAACAGTGAGGAGAGGAAAACAAATAAAGTAAATTCTACTGGTTGATAAAGAGAGTGCGTGAAGCGCAATTAGGGCTTCAAAACTGTCGATCAATGTGATGCTTTAAATACGGGAGCGCCACGATGCAAGCAGTGCTTTAAAACATGCCTCACCAAATGTGGCAAAACAACCTGCACTTTAAAATTAGATTAACATGCAAAATACATACAATAAGCTGCTCTTCTGGAACGGTTATCCCATATTGAAATGATCATACAGTTTGTAGCCCTAAAGTGTGGTTTCCTCTGATGCTGTCCATATCGGTCCGGGTCCATGGACTATTACAAGGGTGTCAAACGTATGGCCCGAGGGCCGGACCAGGCCCGCAAACAGGTTTTATTCGACCCGCAGGATGAGTTTGCTAAGTATAAAAATTAACCTGAAATTTTTGAATGAAAGAAACAGCTGTTTTAAATGTGTCCACTGGATGTTGCAATAGCAATTCTTTGTATTTTTGTAGATGATGCTACATATGTACAAAATAAACCACATGATGTTAGTACATCAGTCGAGGAAAATGATCAAACTACATAAATAACATACTGTAATTTGATTTTGATATCATTTTTTTATCTTGATAGATTGAAAATTAACACCAATGAGTTGACTGATGAACATTATCACATCATTTATTCAGAAAATAAAAATAACGACAAATAAAGATAGAAT
Organism: Entelurus aequoreus; assembly: GCF_033978785.1. Taxonomy (NCBI): domain Eukaryota; kingdom Metazoa; phylum Chordata; class Actinopteri; order Syngnathiformes; family Syngnathidae; genus Entelurus; species Entelurus aequoreus. Next base: position 34,209,383 of record NC_084734.1, read on the forward strand.
ACTATTACTAATACTAATACTAATAAACTAAATACTGGGGACGGCGTGGCGCAGTTGGGATAGTGGCCGTGCAAGCAACCTGAGGGTTCCTGGTTCAATCCCCAGGTTCTTCTCCTACTCAGTGGCTTAGTGGTTAGAGTGTCCGCCCTGATATCGGTAGGTTGTGAGTTCACACCCTAGCCGAGTCATACCAAAGACTATAAAAATGGGACCCATTACCTCCCTCCCACTCAGCATTAAGGGTTGGAATTGGGGGTTAAATCACCAAAAATGATTCCCGGACAGCGCCCACACCTGCTGCCCACTGCTCCCCTCACCTCCCAGGGGGTGATCAAGGGTGATGGGTCAAATGCAGAGAATAACTTCACCACACGTAGTGTGTGTGTGACAATCATTGGTACTTTTCTACCAACCTAGAGTCACGTCCGTTGTGTCCTTGAGCAAGACACTTCACCCTTGCTCCTGATAGTTGTGGTTAGCGCCTTGCATGGCAGCTCCCGTCATTAGTGTGTGTGAATGGGTGAATGTGGAAATAGTGTCAAAGCGCTTTGAGTACCTCGAAGGTAGAAAAGCGCTATACAAGTATAAGCCATATTAGCCGCAACATTTAAGTGTAAAAAAACCCATTATGATTTGTACATTTTCATAATGTGCTTGTTCTATTTTTAAACAAAGAAAACAATCTGAAGTTGTCTTTATTTTTAAGTTATTGTGCTGTGATTTTACCAGTCCGGCCCACTTGGGGAGTAGATTTTTCTCCATGTGGCCCCCGATCTAAAATTAGTTTGACACACCTGGACTATTACAAGTGTGTGCTCAGAGTTGTTTCTCATATTTTGACCCCTATGTGTAGTTAACTAGGGATAATCAAATAAATATCTACCTTTTCTCTATGGAGTCAATATTGGCATGAAGTAACCACAGCTCCTCTGCATTGTCCTGCCTGGAGGACAGAATGAGGTGATGTCCCGTCAGGCATAAAGTGCCCTCCACGGTGGGCATAAAAGGCCTATGAAGGACCACGCCATCCACTCTGGGCGTCTTGATCAGCTCCGCAAACTCCATAATGACACCTGGCAGGGTACAGTAAAGCACACTCACCACAAATCCTTACAGAAACAGTGTTAATTGTGGTAGTCACGCTTATCCAAACACGCTATTTTGATTCAAAAGGTGTTCCAGGAGGCATAAAACCCATAAATGACCGTTAAAATAATTAAACTGGCGATGTTAACCAGCGGTGGCTAAATACAGGAAGTCTGGTGGCTAACTACTATCTAGCGAGTGAGCGAGCAATGACGGAACGGTATAACAAGTAGAACGAATTATCTCTCGTTTGAATGTAAATAAATTAAATGTCTACAGTGTGCCTAAACGCTCATTTTAATGATTCAGCCATTCATAGTGCAATTCATTACCTGGCCGGTTTTGTTTGTTTGCTCGAACGAGCCAAGTGCGTCTTCAAAAATACACCGACTGGAAAACTATGTTAGGAGGAACTGAAGATGCGGAACTCAAGTTTGTGTCAATAATACAATCTACATTTGTTCAAATTTAAAAAAAAAAAATCAACGTCGGCTTGTAGGGGTTTCCATTTACGTACAATTAATATATTTGTTTATTTTTAAATACATTTTATTTAAAATCTCGCCATGGTGATACCAAACATGTACACTACGTGGTAGCATTGCTACTCTGTTACTCAGAGCCGTGATTGATTGATTGAGACTTTTATTAGTAGGTTGCACAGTGAAGTACATATTCCGTACAATTGACCACTAAATGGTAACACCCGAATAAGTTCTTCAACTTGTTTAAGTCGGGGTCCGCTTAAATTGATTCATGATACAGATATATACTATCATATATACTATCATCATAATACAGTCATCACACAAGATAATCACATTGAATTATTTACATTATTTACAATCAGGGGTGTGGAGGGGGTGGGGGGTAGGATATGGACAGCAAGTGGTGGACATATATAGAGAGAGAGAGAGAAAGAGAGCGAGAGAGAGAGAGAGAGATCAGAAGGCATAAGAAAAAGTATCTGCATTTGATTGTTTACATTTGATTATTAGCAATCCGGGGAGGGTGTTAGTTTAGGGTTGTAGCTGCCTGGAGGTGAACTTTTAATGCGGTTTTGAAGGAGGATAGAGATGCCCTTTCTTTTATACCTGTTGGGAGCGCATTCCACATTGATGTGGCATAGAAAGAGAATGAGTTAAGACATTTGTTAGTTCGGAATCTGGGTTTAACGTGGTTAGTGGAGCTCCCCCTGGTGTTGTGGTTATGGCGGTCATTTACGTTAAGGAAGTAGTTTGACATGTACTTCGGTATCAGGGAGGTGTAGTGGATTTTATAGACTAGGCTCAGTGCAAGTTGTTTAACTCTGTCCTCCACCTTGAGCCAGCCCACTTTAGAGAAGTGGGTAGGAGTGAGGTGGGATCTGGGGTGGAGGTCTAGAAGTAACCTGACTAGCTTGTTCTGAGATGTTTGGAGTCTAGATTTGAGGGTTTTGGAGGTGCTAGGGTACCAGGAGGTGCATGCGTGATCGAAAAAGGGTTGAACGAGAGTTCCCGCCAGAATCCTCAAGGTGCTTTTGTTGACCAGAGAGGAGATTCTGTAGAGAAATCTCGTTCGTTGGTTAACCTTTCTGATTACCTTGGTTGCCATTTTATCACAGGAAAGGTTAGCCTCTAGAATGGAACCTAGGTAGGTGACCTCATCTTTCCTGGTGATAACAATGTCACCCACTTTTATGGTGAAGTCATTGACTTTCTTAAGGTTGATGTGGGTCCCAAACAGGATGGATTCTGTTTTACCCAAGTGTATGGATAGCTTGTTGTCAGCGAGCCAGGTGCAAGTTCTACACAGCTCAGCACTGAGGATTTTCTCCACCTGTGACTTGTCCTTGCCGGATACCAGCAGGGCAGAGTCATCCGCAAACAAAAACAATTCACAGTCGCATGCCGATGACATGTCATTTATGTATATTAGGAACAGTAAAGGTCCCAATATACTGCCTTGGGGGACTCCACAGCTCACCGAGAGGAGGGGGGGGGGGGGGACACGGTGCCGTTCACCTCTACCACCTGCTCCCTCCCCTCCAAGTAAGATTGCATCCAGCTCCATGAGGTTTTGTTAAATCCGATTGCTCTGAGCTTATCCAACAGTATAGCGTGGTTAACGGTGTCAAAGGCCTTCTGAAGGTCCAGCATGACCATGCCGCAGTATTTGCCCGCGTCCACCTCATGTTTGATGTGGTCGGTCAGATAGAGAAGACATGTGTCAGTGGAGTGGTTAGTTCTGAAGCCGGATTGGAATTTGTACATGAGTTTATTAGTGGCAAGGTAACTATCGACCTGTTCATAAACTATTTTCTCCATTACTTTCGAAATGGAGCTGAGAATAGAAACAGGTCGGTAGTTGCCAGGTTCCAATTTGCTTCCTTTTTTAAAGAGGGGAGTTACTCTTGCTATCTTGAAATCTTTTGGTACTTGGCCTTGTGTAATTGATAGGTTTATTATGTGCGTGATGATCGGGGCAATGATGGAGGCAGAGTCCCTGAGGAATCTGGAGGGAATATTATCAAGGCCAGTGGCCTTGTTAGGGTGGAGCGCGCTCAATTTTTTAAACACCTCATCAGCTGTGACCATTTCTAATTTGAAATCATCGTTGGATACTCCTAGCTTTCTGTAGAAGGCTTTAATGTGTTCTACACCAAAGCGACCAGAGTGGTGGGACAGCTTGTTGACAAGAGTTGCGGCTATGCTGGTGAAAAAGATGTTAAGTCTGCTAGCTACCTCCATTTTGTCTGTAATGAGGGAGTCACCCTCCTTGATGCTGATGTTCGTGAGTCTTGTTTTAAGTTTCTGGCTGCAACCAGGAAGCTGGTTGTTGAGAATTTTCCAGAGCTCACGTGGCTTATTTGTGTTTTCCTCTATTTTGTAGTTAATGTAATTTTTTTTTAAGGATTTAGTCAGGTTGGTTGACTTATTTCTTAATTTATTGCATTGCTTTTTGAGAGTTGAAAGGAGTAATTTGAGGTTGATGTTATTGGGTTGTTTATCTACTTCTGTTTTACATTTTTGGTATTCAGAGTATTTTCTGTCTCTGTCTTTAATGGCAGCTAATAGGTCCGGATTCATCCATGGTTCCAAGCGGGCTTTGATCCTGACTGTTTTCACGGGAGCCATGTCATTTAGTATCTTTAGGAACGCCGTTTTGAAGCGATCCCAAGCAACATCGACCAGGTTGCTCGCGAGCACAGGGGACCAGTCCCACTCATCTAATTTTAAATTGAAATTGTCATTGGAGTATTTTTTGAGGGATCTGGATTGGGCTGTTATGTGGCCATTGGTTTTGGGTTTAGCTATTTTGCGGGTGCAGAAGGTTAGATAGTGGTCGCTAAGACCACAGATCATGACCCCACTATTTTTTATTTTAGGCCGGTCTGAAGTGAGAATGAGATCTATGGTTGATTGGGTGGAATCACACACCCTTGTAGGTAGCGCTATTAGCTGGGAAAGACCGTGCAGATTACAAAACTTGCTGAAGGATCTGAAGACAGGCGCATCTTTGCGTTGAATATCTGTGTTCAGATCCCCAGTTATAATTTTCTCCACGTTGTCTGTCCCTGCCAAGCATTCTTCCAAAGCCCCATAGGAATCACTCTGATTAGGGGGTCTATAAACAGTCCCTATTAGTACCGGCTTAGCGTTTTTAAATTTGATTTCCGCCCACACAGATTCCAGGTCATTGTGGTTAAGATCAGTGCGAGTTATGTATTTTATATCTTGGTGAATATACATACAAACGCCCCCACCGTGTTTATTCCGATCCTTTCTGATAACCGAAAAGTTTTCTATTTCTATCTCTGAGTCAGAAATACTTTGATCAAATTTGGTTTCAGAGAAACACAAAATTTTTACCTTCGTGTTGAGGAACATTTCTCTGATTTGGTCGAGTTTGGCTCCAGAGAGGCTGTTCACATTAAGGTGGATGATGTGTAGTCCACTGGAACCAAAAAGAGCATCAGAGTCCGCTGTGTTGTGGTACTGACCAGAAAAATTCTTGGTTGTTATTGCTGTTGAAGTTGAAGAAGAGAAGGGAGAGAGAGGAGAGAGAGAGAGAGAGATGTTACTCTTGAGCATAACTGCATAGCTAAGAAAAATCTATAAAAAACCGAGATCAGTGAGAAAGAAAGCGGGAAGGGGACAAAAATGAAGGTTAAAGAAAAAGGGCAGCCAGATAGAAGGAGGCCCACCTGGATCCTTGATGCATGCATCATTCTGGTCAGTGTGTGTGTGTGTTGCACCCCTGCAGCCTGTCTGGGCTTCACAATAATGTGTCCCCCCTCACATCATTGAGGATTCCTGAGCTTGATTGACAGTGAAAGCCACCTCTTCCCTGGACGCTAAAGATGCTTTGCCATGGTGATTTTCTCTGAAAAAATACTTTTAAAGCAAATTGTCCAAAACCTTCACTATAAGATGTTGCAACATGCAACATCCAACGTTTTTGACCAGGGGTCACCAAACTACGGCCCGCGGGCCGGATCCGGCGCCCAAGCATCCAAAATCCGGCCCACAGGAAGTCCCAAGTTAAAAAAAAGTTTTTTTATTTTTTTTATTTTCTATTTTATTTTATTTGTAAAAAAATTTTATCTTTCCTTTCTAATCCATTTTCTACCACTTGTTACTCTTGGTGTCTCCTAGCCGCTCAGGCAAATCATATTGTTTAAAAATGAATTTTCCCATCGATAATGTGACAATGTTAAATGTTGATGAACATCAATGTTAATTGATGTTAAATGACAAAACGGATTATAAAGACAATGTATATATGTATACCGATGATGTCGTTGTGGCTTGTGCAGCCCTTTGAGACACTTGTGATTTAGGGCTATATAAATAAACATTGATTGATTGATTGATTGGTATTTATATATATATATATATATATATATATATATATATATATATATATATATATATATATATATATATATATATATATATATATATATATATATATATATATATATATCCCCACCTTCTACCATCCTAGTCACGTCCGTTGTGTCCTTGGGCAAGACACTTCACCCTTGCTCCTGATGGCTGCTGGTTAGCGCCTTGCATGGCAGCTCCCGCCATCAGTGTGTGAATGTGTGTGTGAATGGGTGAATGTGGAAATACTGTCAAAGCGCTTTGAGTACCTTGAAGGTAGAAAAGCGCTATACAAGTATAACCCATTTATCATTTATATATATATATATATATATATATATATATATATATATATATATATATATATATATATATATCCATCCATTTTCTACCGCTTATTCCCTTCGGGGTCGCGGGGGGCGCTGGAGCCTATCTCAGCTACAATCGGGCGGAAGGCGGGGTAAACCCTGGACAAGTCGCCACCTCATCGCAGGGCCAACACAGATATACGGACAACATTCACACTCACATTTACACACTAGGGTCAATTTAGTGTTGCCAATCAAACTATCCCCAGGTGCATGTCTTTTGGAGGTGGGAGGAAGCCGGAGTACCCGGAGGGAACCCACGCAGTCACGGGGAGGACATGTATGTATATATATATATATATATATATATATATATATATATATATATATATATATATATATATATATATATATATATATATATATATATATATATATATATATTGTCCAGGGTGTACGCCGCCTTCCGCCCGATTGTAGCTGAGATAGGCTCCAGCGCCCCCCGCGACCCCGAAGGGAATAAGCGGTAGAAAATGGATGGATGGATGGATATATATATATATATATATATATATATATATATACACAGCCTGGCCCCCGGCCAAATTTTTTTAACCCTATGCGGCCCCCGAGTCAAAAAGTTTGGGGACCCCTGTTTTTGACGTTGATTCCAGAACATTTGAAAGGCTTGCAGCTAGTTTTCATGCGCACCTGTTGCTTGCCTTCACTTTTCTGTGAGTTCTGGTGGTTTTTAATTGTGTTTAAAGAACAAACAAAGACATGATGAGCAGAGAGAGGAAGACACATTGAATGCATTTAGGACCAAAATAGATCATACAATTGTCAATTTTTTGTCTTTGTTTCGTTTTGCTATTCACCCATATTTCCACATTATTTACCCACAATATGTGTGTTAGCTGGGGTCAAAGGTCACTCTGCTAGACACATATCCATCATCATCAAGGCTTTGAAGTTCAAGTGATTGTCAAACTTAGCGCGATCATTGCCCATTATTCTAACAACAACTTTTTTGTATTTTAATGGCACTGCATCCAAGACGTCCGCAAAAAGCAGGGGGTCAAAGGTCAGAGTGCTAGTCTCATGTCCGTTGTCGAGGCTTTCCACTGTTTCGTGATAACAAGTACCAAATGATAATTAATGTGGTGGGTTTGTCCAGTTTGATGCGATTGTCATCCGTAATTAAAATAAAAAACCTATAGATTTTACTTCCAGGATGTTTGAAGGGGTCATGGGGTCAAAGGTCTGACCTCTAGTCCCTTATGAAGGTTTAGCAGTCCTAGAGTAATCTTCAAACTTTTTACCGTTATCGCTGAACATCAATGCAATAACAAGTATTTTATTGTTTTTTCTCAATAATTTCCCAATTATTTGATGTTTTGGGGGTTAAATATCATATATAATATGTTTTATTGTTAAACGAGCCAATTGAGGAAACAAGGTTGAAGGGCCGGACTGTAGTGTCTCTTGTCAAGTCATTACTCTTTTCAACTGAGCTAACTGAGGTCAAAGCTCAAATTATATTACGTTGTTGTCCACTAAACTTTCTGCAATTATTTTTCAATATCCTAACAAGTACCCTATTGATTTAAAACATATCTGATCCAACATATTTAAAGTTTCGGGGGTAAAATTGTTGTTCGTCATATATGCCTGCATCAAGAAGTTCTCAAGTGATCGTCAGATTTTTTTGTAACAAGAACTATTAAGATTTTTAACATAACGATATTTGAGCGAGCTGGGTTCATTTATTATCATATGTAATGCAGTACAACTATACCTTAACTTACATGCTTAATCGGTTCTATGACAGAGCTCTTAAATCAAAACACTTGTATCTCTAATCAACTCTGCCCTCTGAATTTAAATCCATTTATTTGGTGCTTCCCCCCAAAACAGCACAATTTTGACATGTGACATGCTCTTTAAAAAGAAAATCTATTAATCTCCCAACATGAAGTTTATCCAACGGCCTGGAGCACAGATTTGATGATCCTACAAAGGCAGTGGACTTTGTGGTTAAAAACATTAAAATGGGAGTTGCCCCAGATTCGATCTTGGAGGCATGTTAGCATGCTCGCTGACCGCCGACATTTTGGAGCTAGAGGTCTACAAATACCTGTAGCGTGAGATATCTTGCCTTTCTTATCGTTTATGTCCTACCTTATTCAGATGATAGTTCCTGAGTTCGGTCAAAATGACTGCTAAGAATTTTTTGTATTATTTTATTGACTAATTTACCGGTTGTATACCGGTCTTCTTCTAGGTTTTGGTCGTAAGCTGTAATTATACGGCCTCTTTTCATCTTACTCAAACATATACCTTAGTGCACTTTATTTGCTTACTGGATGTCACATTTTGGCGCATACTATGTTGTTTGTCAGTGTAGAAGAGGCGCGCGCGATTGTTGTTTTTGTGCTTTGGGATGGGGGGCCACTGTTTTGTTTTTCTTTTCTTTGCATCAGTCAACCTTAATTTTTTTGTAGTTTTACCACAGCCTTACATTGTCGTATACTGTATATTTGATGTTTGTATCATTTTGCCATGACCCAGCCTAATCTAACAGCGATGTCCGGCGGGTGTGGCATCGGGTTTACCATTTTTAATTGCAAAGGGCTTAATAATCCTATTAAACAAAGTAAAATATTACATAATCCCTGTCATCTGGGCGCCCAAGTAATCTTCTTGCAGGAGACTCATCTTAAACCTTCTGATCACCTGAGACTGAGGAGAAGATGGATATGACAGACTTACCACTTTTAATTTTTGGGCAAATCGAGGGGAGTTGCAATTTTGCTACATAAATCTGTTTGTTTCGTTCACTCAAATGGTATTTCTGATCCCAATGGGAGGTATGTTATCGTCACTGGCCAGATTTCCAACACCCCAGAAGCCCTCGTAAATGTTTATGCTCCCAACTATGACGATGACACCTTTTTTTAACATCTTTTTCTGAATCTCCCTAACTTGGCAAAATACCAGAGGTGGGACCAAGTCATTGCTTTGCAAGTCACAAGTAAGTCTCAAGTCTTTGCCCTCAAGTCTCGAGTCAAGTCCCGAGTCAAGACAGGCAAGTCCCGAGTCAAGTCCAAAGTCAAGACTGGAAAGTCTCAAGTCAAGTCACAAGTCCTGCATTTTGAGTTTCGAGTCCTTTCAAGTCCTTTAAACCACAGACTAATAGTTTTACACAGATTGTGTATGCTTTTAAACCGCTGTATTTATTTATTAAAACAAGTGCATTTGAAATAGCAGGAAAAAAAATAGTACTGACATTGCAATTCATAATAGCACTATTAACCAGTCATTTTAATAGTTTAAACAATTTTAAACATTTAACTCATTCCTTTACAGAATAAACCCATTTGCAAAAACAAGTGCAACTGTACTTATTTGTACAAAAGTGTTAACATTGTATTTCCATGGCATATTGCATTGTAACTAGTTCCACAGCAGTTTCTATTCTGTTCTTACCTTATCTCATTGATCTCATCTCATACTGTATGTGTGTTTATGTGTGCGTACACTTGAAAAACATAACAAATACATGAACATAACAATGAACAGAGTTGTACTTTTTAGATGTCAGGGCCCTATGCAATATGTACACATATTCTTAATATAGTATACATTTTAACTGACCTTTATTTGACTATGTTTGTCTTTTTGTAGGTGGCTAAAATATGCGGTGCTGCTGACCGCCGTCTAACGTTATGTTACTGTGTGTGATACATTGACTAACGTAACGTTATGTTTGGTACCTCATGCAACCCTGCTTAAAAAAATCACTTGACAAAAAGTATGAATAAGGTAGCAAACTGCAGTGGACGCAACATATTGCTGTGTTTGAAATGATGTTATAACCATAGACATCTTATAAGTAGACGCAGTATTGGTTGCTGTGACGCGAGCAAATTGCATCTTGAAGTGGTGATGAGGAACCGGCGAGCAGCCTAAACTGACAGTTGACAGGTAGGAAACAAAGATGCCGGGCTGGTGTTCAGCGTTTTCCTGCTCAAATGAGCGGACTGTTGAAAATAGGAATCGGGGGATTACTTTTCACAAGTACGATTTAACATTAATGTACTATTGGTTGTATTTTATGAAAATAACATCACCACAGAGTTGAGAAGGAGCAAAGATCTTCAATATTTGTATGTGAAAATCACAAATAAATCTTCTGGGGGAGGATGACGCCCCTACAGGGGTTTGGTTTACGAACTTTCAGCCCCACCTAAAACAAAATTCACAAGCCGCCACTGATTATGATGCATTCTCATTTTAGGCAAAATATAAGACAATACTTTCTTAACAGTATAATTGTAACCAGGAATAAGTCTTCAAGTAACAATATTCAAATACTAACATTGTTGGGTAAGACAGCATTTGGTTTTATTCTGAATCCAGTGAAACAGATTGGTGGTTTTAGCTGATATAAAGAGTTTCATGTGTTTATATAAGTTTAAGTATTTGGCAGACGCTTTTATCCAAAGCGACATACATAAAAAAATACATTTATAACAATCACTGTAAACATTATCATTTAAGGGAAGAATGTAATACAAAATATCAATACAAAGTGTCAAGACAGAATAAACTCTCTGCTGCTGCAGCAACAGAGATACGGTCTATAAGATATATAGATATCTAATGTATTCATACATTGTTTATGTAGAATATACGCATGTATATAACGTAATCATATTGTTTCTTCAACTTAAAAATAGCTGACCGTTTTTTTCCCCCTTCTCTGGGCTTATATTCCCAGTTTTGATCTCGGACGTCTGGTCACTTATAGCATATAAGAATATTATATTACTGTTAAGCAAACTATGAATAATAAAACATGTGTCCGTTATCATAGCTACACGTATGACAAAAAAGCGCGTGAAAATGAGTGGTATTCAGTGAGGTAAAATGAATTAAATGCGCTGACAGTTCATTGCTCCTGCCAAATGAATTGCACTGAGTGGAGCGGATCACCACTCCAAGATGGCGGCCCCGCGTCTCGTCTGCGCCAGTAGGCAGTAGCGCTCGATGCTGCGTCTACTTACAAGATGTCTAAGGTTATAACGTTAGCAGTAAGTTTACAGCCTCACTGATTTAACTACACAGCAAATAAAAGTCATGTTACTTAGCCAATAAACGTTATCTTACATTCAAAACTTACCCTTCTTTGTGCAACTTCAAATGTCGAACGAAGTTGGAAGTTGTTGCGTCTCCGTCTGTAATATTCGAACTGCGTGATTTGCATACGGCAATTTGTTTTAAGTTGACCAAGTCGTAGTTTTTATACCCGAACGAAACCAACTTTGGTATAAATCTTTCTCACTGGCGCGTTGTTTGACAACTCTTGTTCATTGGTTGTCCTGCAATTTGATTGGCTGAATGCTGTGTGATGAAAACAATGTAGATCTAATTTGATTGGCTGTTGTACTGAGAGCACACACGCTGACACGCAGCACACACGCTGATAGACAGACAGACACGTACAAAATGAAAGCTACGGAGCGCTCCCAAATAACTTTTTAAGCTTTAGGTTTTGGGGAAAGTAGCAAGTCATGTCAAGTCAAAAGGCTCAAGTCCAAGTGAAGTCACAAGTCATTGATGTTAAAGTCTAAGTCGAGTTGCAAGTCTCTTTACATTTTGTCAAGTCGAGTCTAAAGTCATCAAATTCATGACTCGAGTCTGACTCGAGTCCAAGTCATGTGACTCGAGTCCACACCTCTGCAAAATACTATTCAGTGTACTATTTAGATTTATACAATGACAACCTTTTGCCTCTTTCCAGCAACTTTGTAATACATTTAAACTCCCTTTCAACACTTTTCTAGATATCTAGGTCCGCGGTTTTGTTCGTAATACTTTTCCCAGTTTTCAAACTTACCGACTGACAGTTTTAGATGCTTTTTTGACACCACTTCCGACTTTAAAAGGATCAGTTACACGTATTTAAAACCAAAATGTTCTTTTACTCCCTGAGTCTCTGCATTTAGTTACCGTAAGTAACTTTGGGAGGGTGACTTAGAAGTGACCCTATCTGAGGAGAGCTGGACAGAGATCTTAAGTAGAGTTCATAAGTCTTCTATATTTGTGGTAGACACAGCTTTATTCAATGCAAGCTAATACATCGTACCTATTTTAGCAGACCTGGGCAAATTAAGGCCCGAGGGTTAAGTTTTTCAATCTGGCCCGCCGGACATTCCCAAATAATGTTTTTAGATCTTTAAGATGGAAACTGTAGCTGCCATTATGATGTGCAATGATGTTTTCAAATTACCGTAAGTCTTGAACTATACAAAGTATTTAAATGGTTGAAATCTGCGCTTTTGCATGATATACTAGTTACTATGGTAATCTAATTAGTTACTATGGTAATCTAAGTCACAGCAGCTTAGACGAGGCACCAAGCAGTGTGGCCGTGGTTTGTTTCCACAAAGTGTTTCCAGAGCAACCAGCCTGAAATGCGGGTGTCAGGGACAGACACGGAAGGCGATTTTTACAACAAAGTTCTAAAGCTTAGTGATATATCAGATATATTAGATTGTAGGTGTTGTTTTTTTATCGTTTGCGTTCATATTTCGCTGTGTTTGTTGCATCTTTGTTGCGTTTCGCTTGATTGTAAAATATGTCGATCAAGAGGGGGTGTGATGTTCATATGTTGTCAATATTCAGTGTTTTATCGTTCATAGTTAATATTGTAAATCCCACATTTTTTATTTTCATTTACATTCTGGGTGTCTCATTCAGTAAAAAAAATTTAAATTTCGTTCCGTTTTTTAAGGCGGTCTGTCATAAAGTTTTTAGCATTCAATCAGACATTATTGCGAGGTTTTGTATTAGTGTTCCTAAAAATAGATATACCGGCCCCTAGACACATTTTTTTCTCTAAATTTTGCCCCCGAGTCAAAATAATTGCCCAGGCCTGTATTATACCAAGGTCTGGCTGGATAAGATGTATGATGGAATATCGGTAGTATGTGATCGGGGTCAACAGTCTCCAGCTAACTTTATACATATGTTTTGGCTTTGTCCATCCATGTACAGTTATTGGACAAATGTCTAATACTTTGTCTTTAGGAATTGGCGAAAAGATGGAACCGAATCCTCTAAGTGGACTATTTGGGGTAGCCCCTCTGTTCGGCTATATAGCGAGGCGTCAAAGGTCCTTGTCCAGGCGGGAGGTTGAGATCAAAGAGGTAGTCAGGGAAGCTGAGGGAACAAGGGGAGATGAGACACACAGCTCGTCACGCGGGAACGGAGGTCTGCTGTTGGAACGACAAGGAGATAACGAGATAAACACGGCGGGGGAGAAAACACAGAGAGAGCAGGTTTGCATAGAGTAGATCGGCTTACTGTACAGCAAAAAAAAAAATTATTTCTTGCGCGGCCCGGTGGTTGGGGACCACTGCTGTACAGGACAGGTAGCTACGTACTGGCACGGGATAGCAAGTTGTGCAGGCTTATGAAGGCAGGTCCTCTCATTAGCAACAGGTGCGTTGATTGCAGGAGATGAGCGCCCGTGGGCTTATTGAGGAAAGCGCAGCGGCATTCGCTTGCGCCGTGACATCTTATCTCAAAATGCTCTTAAGTTGGAGCTCTCTTAAATGGAGGTGCCACGTTTGACTAATCTTAAGACATTCTGCAATGAGTTTCAATTATCAGAACAAGAACCCGATACATTTACATTATGATCTGTAAGTAAGCAGTGGGCCAAAGGTCCCAGCACCAGTCATGTCTATTGTACTATACAAAACAGTTTTCCACTGTTGTTCGATACTCTCACTATACAGTCGTCCCTCATTACATCGCACTTCAATGTTTGGGACTTCAATCTATTGCTGATTTATTTAAAAAAAAATTGTCACATGATTTGGCATGCTTTTCAGTATTGTGGCCACTGATTGGCTCAGCCTCAAGCAGAATTACTATATTGTATTAAAAGAGTGTTATGGTGACTTTGTGTGCATGCGATTTAATTTCTATAGTGTTCTCATAATGTGAAAAACTGCGTTTAGATTTACAAAACCCAAAACCAGTGAAGTTGGCACTTTGTGTAATTCGTAAATAAAAACAGAATACAAATATTTGCAAATCCTTTTCAACTTATATTCAGTTGAATAGACTGCGAAGACAATATATTTAATGTTCGAACTGAGAAGAACTTTTTTTTTGTGCAAATAATAACTAACTTAGAATTTAATGGCAGCAACACATTGCAAAAAAGTTGGCACATGGGCATTTTTACCACTGTGTTACATGGCCTTTCCTTTTAACAACACTCAGTAAACGTTTGGGAACTGAGAAGACCAATTTTTGAAGTTTTTCAAGTGGAAATCTTTCCCATTCTTGCTTGATGTACAGCTTACGTTGTTCAACAGTCCGGGGGTCTCCGTTGTGGTATTTTAGGCTTCATAATGCGCCACACATTTTCCATGGGAGACAGGTCTGGACTACAGGCAGGCCAGTCTAGTACCCATACTTTTTTACTATGAAGCCACGCTGTTGTAACACGTGGCTTGGCATTGTCTTGCTGAAATAAGCAGGGGCGTCCATGATAACGTTGCTTGGATGGCAACATATGTTGCTCCAAAACCTGTATGTACCTTTCAGCATTAATGGTGCCTTCACAGATGTGTAATTTACCCATGTCTTGGGCACTAATACACCCCCATACCATCACAGATGCTGGCTTTTGAACTTTGAGCCTAGAACAGTCCAGAAGGTTCTTTTCCTCTTTGTGCCAAAGGACACGACGTCCACAGTTTCGGAAAAAAATATTGAAATATGGATTCGTCAGACCACAAAACACTTTTACACTTTGCATCAGTCCATCTTATATGAGCTCGGGCCCAGCGAAGCATTTCTGGGTGTTGTTTATAAATGGCTTTGGCTTTGCATAGTAAAGTTTTAACTTGCACTTACAGATGTAGCGACCAACTGTAGTTACTGACAGTGGTTTTCTGAAGTGTTCTTGAACCCTTGTGGTAAAATCCTTTACACACTGATGTCGCTTTTTGATGCAGTACCGCTTGAGGGATCCAAGGTCGTTTACATGCAATGATTTCTCCAGATTCTCTGAACCTTTTGATGATATAGCGGACCGTAGATGGTGAAATTCCTAAATTCCTTGCAATAACTCGTTGAGAAATATTGTTCTTAAACAATTTGCTCACACATTTGTTCACCAAGTGGTGACCCTCGCCCCATCCTTGTTTGTGAATGACTGAGCATTTCATGGAAGCTGCTTTTATACCCAATCATGGCCCCCACCTGTTCCCATTTAGCCTGTTCACCTGTGGGATTTTCAAAATGAAGTGTTTGATGAGCATTCCTCAACTTTCTCAGTCATTTTTGCCACTTGTGCCAGCTTTTTTGAAACAAGTTTTCCAGTTTGAACGTTAAGTACCTTGTCTTTGCAGTCTATTCAATCGAATATAGCTTGAAAAGGATTTGCAAATCGTTGTATTCTGTTTTTATTTACCATATACACAACGTGCCAACTTCACTGGTTTTGGGTTTTGTAGTTTATAAACATGTTGTTTACGATTCTATGAAAATATTCGATTTATAATGAATAATTCCTATACTTTGTGGACATTTATTTACCATCTTCAGGTCCCAAACCAATAACAGCAACAATGAGGGATTCATGTAATAACTATATCGATTTAAGATACACTATTATCATATTGGACGACATGGTAACTTATGTGCCTTTTGTGTTGACACACTATATTTACAATACCACTCCAAAGTGAAAATGAGTACCCCTAAAAGTGTAAGTATGTGCTTTTTTGTAACTCTTGGGGGATAAAGTGTCCAAAACCTGCTCTGAATGCTGCATCGGACATGAAACGAGACACTAGATGGCAACCAAGTTGAGAGCGAGTGTGTGTGTGTGTGTGTGTGTGTGTGTGTGTGTGTGTGTGTGTGTGTGTGTGTGTGTGTGTGTGTGTGTGTGTGTGTGTGTGTGTGTGTGCGCCTGTGTTCTTGTATTTCTACCCTTCTTGAGACACCAACAAGGAAAAGTACCTACCGTATGAGGACCGGTGAACAAGTTAGGACCGAAATCATGGTCCCAATACGGAAAACCATATAATAGAGAGTGTCTCATTTGCACCCCTGGTGGTGAAATCTATCAAAATTAGGGTGGTCTCAAAAAGGAGGGATTTTTCAAATAGACTGTGTGTCGGTTTTAAAAGTGCTCCCCCTCTGGTTAACATATGAAATAACAAGTGTCCCCTTTGGCCAAAATTAATAAAACAAATAAAATAAATATGTATCTAGAGACATACTGTAATAACTTGAAGTAAATAATGAAGATTAAAAACCAATTACAAAAAAAAAATATATAAAAAAAACAAAAAACTAAAAGCAGTCTTTTCCTCACAATGTGTTGATTGTTTTCTTATAAAATTGGGAACAATTTCTCATATTCTTTCTGCTTCTGTAATATTGCAATATTTTCTCGTAAAATTATTACTTTTTAATGTAAAATTGTTACTTTTTAATGCAAAATGGTGACATTTGTCATATAAACTTCTGACTTGTATCACAATATTGCCAATTTTTTTGTTGTTCTTGTAAAACAGTGACATTTTTTGAGTAAAATTATGACCTTTGTCATAATTTTGCCAAGTGAAATTCCGATTGTTATGCAGTGCGCTCTGCTGGTTGTCCAGGGGAGTGTGTAAGTCGCATTTATTTGTGCATCTGGTTTGTGGGAGGAATGTCTCATTGACACAAAAGCAAAAAAGCGATCCACATATGCAAATTCAATACAAATACAAAATCAAACATATTTATATTAAAATCTCAAAAATATATTTACAAATACACGTTTATTTATACAAATTCTTGATTTATTTGTATGTCACATTTTTATATTTATACATTTTATTTGTATATATTTTCAAATCTCAAAAATATATTTACAAATATTATTTATACAAATTATTCATTTATTTGTATATCACATTTGTATTTGTATTTGTATATTTATTAATATATGCATATGTATTAATATCATATTGATATATATATATATAAGTTGATGTGAGACAATTCAACTTCCATACTGAAGAGGTAGGCTTTTTTCGGAGGTCTCAAGGAGGTAACAAATACAAGAATGTGTGTGTGTGTGTGTGTGTGTGTGTGTGTGTGTGTGTGTGTGTGTGTGTGTGTGTGTGTGTGTGTGTGTGTGTGTTCGTAAATGAGCTAGGATGGGAGGGGGCAGAGGTAGGGATGAATTACGTCGGTGAGGGCCAGTGGAGGGACGCGGTGCAGGCTTGCAGCTGCAGGAGGAGGAGGGATACGGGGAGGGTCGAAGCGGCGGGGATGAGATTAACGCACATGCTAAATAACAACAACAAAATCCTAAAATAGATTGTTCGATTACAGCTGGATGGATTGAAAGTGTTTAAAGTCAGCAGATTAGATGACCGAGGGACCGAGGGACGCCGGGAAGATGCGCTGCGTCCGCGGGGCTTGCGGCTGCTTCTGCGGCGGCGGCGCGCCCTCCGAGCCCGGGGTGAGCAGCGGCGACGCGCAGCCACCGCGCGCGTAGATGGCCAGCGCAGGTGTCCGGGAAGTGTCGTCACGAGTGGTCGCCGGGCGGAGGGGGCAACGTCCGCGGAGATGATGGCGGCCAAGTCCGACGGCCGAGGGGTCGTCACCGGCTTCGCCCAGCTGCGCAACCTGGACGAGGTGGTGGGCACCGGGGAAGAGGGCCGCGACAACAGCAGCTCCTTCCACATCTGCCACTGCTGCAACACCTCGTCGTGCTACTGGGGCTGCCGGAGCGCCTGCCTGCACTACCTGCGCTCCAGGCGGAGGGACGCGGCGCGGCCACCGCAGGAGGAGCAGCGCCTCTGGCTGGACTGCCTGTGGATCGTCCTGGCCCTTCTGGTCTTCTTCTGGGACGTGGGGAGCGACGTGTGGCTCTCCGCGCACTACTACCGCAGCCAAGACTTCCTGTGGTCGGGCATGACCCTGTTCTTTGTGCTGGTGCCCTCGGTCCTGGTGCAGATCCTCAGCTTCAGATGGTTCGTGCAGGATTACACGGAGGGCGGACTGGGCTCCGTGCAGGGCTTGACGAGTCGCAGAGCCACGGCCAGTCTGCACCGGGACCGCTGCTGTCGCCTCTCGGTGTGGGTCTGGCAGAGCCTCCTGCACGTCTTTCAGATGGGACAGGTGTGGAGGTAAGGCTTACGTCATCCGTCACCTGGTGTAACCTGCGTGCATGACTGGGGTGCAAAGCAGCATCACGTGACCACTACAGTATTTCCATTTTAATTGAGATACAGAATGTGTGCTCCATTCTGCTGCAACATTCTCCAGTCATCTGCTCTACACTAAGCCCCACGCATGCACACCCCTCCACCACGACCACCAGCGATGCACAGACATGATGTCATTGATTCTTCTGCATTGCTCGGCATCTTTGACCCCCGCCGCCATCCCCCCTCCCAAACAAATCTAGCCACGCAAATTAGGGCAGATGTGCTGCCACTCAGATGCAAAACAATTGTGTTTTGTGTGTATTTTTTTAATGGCAGCATCACTGCAGGTTATACTGGACTAAGAAGACTTTATGCATCATGCTGTTGTTTACATTCTGTATACTTTGCTTGCTGCTGGATGCAGTGTTTGTGGGTTTACTGATGCAGCTATCCTGTCAACGCACCTCTTGCCGGAAACTATAGACCAGTTTTTAATAGTGCCATATTATGCAAAAGTGACTTTAACAATGTTTTAACAGTAGCCTGTAGCTCTACGCTTTTTGTGGCCCTAAACAAACAATGTGTTGGGCCCCATTTTGGTCTTTAATATTACTATTGTAACATGCTATGGGGCAGGGGTCCCCAAACTTTTTGACCCGTATTCGGTTAAAAAAAATTTGGCCGGCGGCCGGGCTGTTTGTGTGTGTATGAGTGTATGAGTGTATAAGTGTGTGTGTGTGTGTGTGTGTATGTATATATATATATATATATATATATATATATATATATATATATATATATATATATATATATATATATATATGTATATATATATATATATATATATATATATATATATATATATATATTAGGGGTGTGGGAATGAATCGATTCGAATTCGAATCGCGATTCTCACGTTGTGCGATTCAGAATCGATTCTCATTTTTCAAAAATCTATTTTTTAAAATGTATTTATTTTTTAATTTTAATATTTATTTTTATTTTTTTATTTTTTTTAATTAATCAATCCAACAAAACAATACACAGCAATACCATAACAATGCAATCCAATTCCAAAACCAAACCCGACCCAGCAACACTGAGAACTGCAATAAACAGAGCAATTGAGAGGAGACACAAACACGACACAGAACAAACCAAAAGTAGTGAAACAAAAATGAATATTATCAACAACAGTATCATTGTTAGTTACAATTTCAACATAGCAGTGATTAAAAATCCCTCATTGACATTATCATTAGACATTTATAAAAAAAAAAAAAAGAACAATAGTGTCACAGTGGCTTACACTTGCATCGCATCTCATAAGCTTGACAACACACTGTGTCCAATATTTTCACAAAGATAAAATAAGTCATATTTTTGGTTCATTTAATAGTTAAAACAAATTTACATTATTGCAATCAGTTGATAAAACATTGTCCTTTACAATTATAAAAGCTTTTTACAAAAATCTACTACCCTGCTTGCATGTCAGCAGACTGGGGTAGATCCTGCTGAAATCCTATGTATTGAATGAATAGAGAATCGTTTTGAATCGGGAAAATATCGTTTTTGAATCGAATCGTGACCCCAAGAATCGATATTGAATCGAATCGTGGGACACCCAAAGATTTTTTTTTTTAATTTAAAAAAAAAAAATTTTTTTTTTTTTTTTTGGGCATAAAGAAATACAATCATGTGTGCTTACGGACTGTATCCCTGCAGACTGTATTGATCTATAATGATATATGATGTATTTAATGTGTTTTTTATGTTGATTTAATTAAAAAAAAAAAAAAAACATTTTTATTTATTTATTTTTTTTAATTTCTTGTGCGGACACCCAAAGATTCACAGCGGCCCGGTGGTTGGGGACCACTGCGGTATAGTACTGAATAAGATTCATTAGTATCGCGGTACTATACTAAAACCGGTATACCGTATAACCCTATAGTGGACTTAGCAGACTTTATGCATCATGCTGTTGTTTACATTCAGTATACTTTGCGGTCTAATTTGTAGTCGGTGCTTGCTGCTGGATGCAGTGTTTAATTAGCATTTGGTGGTTTACTGATGCAGCTATGCTGTCAACGCACTTCTTGCCGGAGACTATAGACCAGTTTTTAAAAGTGCCATATTATGCAAAAGTGACTTTAAAGGCCTACTGAAATGATTTTTTTTTTATTTAAACGGGAATAGCAGATCCATTCTATGTGTCATACTTGATCATTCGCGATATTGCCATATTTTTGCTGAAAGGATTTAGTAGAGAAAATTGACGATAAAGTTCGCAACTTTTGCTCGCTGATAAAAAAAAGCCTTGCCTGTACCGGAAGTAGCGTGACGTCACAGGAGCTAGTATTCCTCACAATTCCCCATTGTTTACAATGGAGCGAGAGAGATTCGGACCGAGAAAGTGATGATTACCCCATTAATTTGAGCGAGGATGAAAGATTCGTAGATGAGGAACGTTACAGTGAAGGACTTGAGAGGCAGTGATGAACGTATCTTTTTTCGCTCTGACCGTAACTTAGGTACAAGCTGGCTCATTGGATTCCACACTCTCCTTTTTTTATTGTGGATCACGGATTTGTATTTTAAATCACCTCAGATACTATATCCTCCTGAAAATGAGAGTCGAGAATGCGAAATGGACATTCAGTGCCTTTTATCTCCACGACAATACATCGGCGAAATGCTTTAGCTACGAGCTAACGTGATAGCATCGTGCTTTAACTGCATATAGAAACAAAAAAATAAACCCCTGACTGGAAGGATAGATAGAAAATCAACAATACTATTAAACCGTGGACATGTAAATACACGGTTAATGCTTTCCAGGCTGGCGAAGGTTAACAATGCTGTGCTAACGACGCCATTGAAGCTAACTTAGCAACTTAGCAACGGGACCTCACAGAGCTATGCTAAAAACATTAGCTCTCCACCTACGCCAGCCAGCCCTCATCTACTCATCAACACCCGTGCTCACCTGCGTTCCAGCGATCGGCAGAAGGACGAAGGACTTCACTCGATGCGTTTGGCGGCCCGGAGACGTAGGAAGTCAAGGTGAGGTCGGCGGCTAGCGCGGCTAGCGCGGCTAGCGCGGCTAGCGCGGCTAGCGCGGCTAGCGCGGCTAGCGCTCCAACAAAGTCCTCCTGGTTGTGTTGCTGTAGTCCGCTGCTAATACACCGATCCCACCTACAACTGTCTTCTTTGCAGCCTTCATTGTTCATTAAACAAATTGCAAAAGATGTCCAGAATACTGTGGAATTATGAAATGAAAACAGAGCTTTTTGTATAGGATTCTACGGGGTACCATAACTTCCGTTACTCTGAATTCGTCACGCGCATACGTCATCATACCGCGACGTTTCAGCCGGATATTTCCCGGGAAGTTTTAAATGTCACTTTATAAGTTAACCCGGCCGTATTGGCATGTGTTGCAATGTTATGATTTCATCATTGATATATAAACTATCAGACTGCGTGGTCGGTAGTAGTGGGTTTCAGTAGGCCTTTAACAATGTTTTAACAGTAGACTGTAGCCTACGCTTTTTGTGGCCCTAAACAAACAATGTGTTAGGCCCTATTTCGGTCTTTGATATTAGTATTGTAACATGCTACGGGGCAGGGGTCCCAAACTTTTTGACTCTGGGGCCGCATTGGGTTAAAAAAAAAATTGGCCGGGGGCCGGGGTGTGTGTGTGTGTGTGTGTGTGTGTGTGTGTGTGTGTGTGTGTGTGTGTGTGTGTGTGTGTGCGTGTGTGTGTGTGTGTGTGTGTGTGTGTGTAAAGAACATAATGTTATGGCTGTCTTGAGTTTCCAATAATTTCTACAACTCTTATTTTTTTGTGATAGAGTGATTGGAGCACACATTTGTTTGTCACAAAAATCATTCATGAAGTTTGGTTCTTTTATGAATTTATTATAGGTCTACTGAAAATGTGACCAAATCTTCTGGGTCAAAAGTATACATACAGCAATGTTAATATTTAGTTACATGTCCCTTGGCAAGTTTCACTGCAATAAGGCACGTTTGGTAGCCATCCTGGTTGAATTTTTGACCACTCCTCTTGACAAAATTGGTGCAGTTCAGCTAAATTTGTTGGTTTTCTGACATGGACTTGTTTCTTCAGCATTGTCCACACGTTTAAGTCAGGACTTTGGGAAGGCCATTCTAAAACCCTAATTCTAGCCTGATTTAGCCATTATTTTACCACTTTTGACGTTTGTTTGGGGTCATTGTCCTGTTGGAATATCCAACTGCGCCCAAGACCCAACCTCCGGGCTGATGATTTTAGGTTGTCCTGAAGAATTTGGAGGTAATTCTCCTTTTTCATTGTCCCATTTACTCTCTGTAAAGCAGCAGTTCCATCGGCAGCAAAACAGGCCCAGAGCATAATACTACCACCACCATGCTTGACGGTATGGATGGTGTTCCTGGGATTAAAGGCCTCACCCTTTCTCCTCCAAACATATTGCTGGATATTTTCAATCAATCAATATTTTGGCCAATTAGCTAACATTTTGTTTACTCTGACCACAGAACTTTCCTCCAGAAGGTCTTATCTTTGTCCATGTGATGTCAGTTTAGGGACCCCCGCTATGGGGACTATCACGCTAACTGCAGCGTAGCCTCGTGAGTATTGTAACAGTTGTCCCTCTCCACATCCCGCTTTGAAGTTTGCGGCGTGGAAAGATGACTATGTGGTGTTATTATTTCATGTCAAAAGGACACTAATAAAAATTAAAAACTGTATTTGAAAAGTTGTAAACAGTTTTTTTAATGCTCTAGCTATAAAAAATATTTCGTTTAAAATCAATAATTCTTACTTCCCAGAAATGTATTTACCATGGCCAGGCCTGTTACCAATTAACAGCCAGATGGATGGATGGAAGTTAAAAGTTAAAGTACCACTGATAGTTACACACACACTAGGTGTGGGCAAATTACCCCTTTGCATTCGACCCATCCCCTTGTTCCACCCCCTGGGAGGTGAGGGGAGCAGTGAGCAGCAGCGGTGGCCGCGCTCTGGAATCATTTGGTGATTTAACCCCCAATTCCAACCCTTGATGCTGAGTGCCCAGCTTGGAGGCAATGGGTCCCATTTTTATAGTCTTAGGTATGACTCGGCCGGGGTTTTAACTCATGACCTTCCAGTCTCAGGGTGGACACTCTAACCACAAGGCCACTGAGCAGGTCTTGTAAACTCTAAAAAACTCTCTAAACAAGGGTTTACGGTATTGCTCTGGATGACCAGAAGTAGATTTGGCAATGGGAGCCTGAGTGTGTGCAGAAAAGACAAAACCAACAAAAAAATTGCAGATTATGTATGTTTATAATTAGATATTAAAAAAATAATGTATTATGAAAATTTTTAAAAGTTTGTAAAGATTTGTCTTTACTACAAATAATCACATATTAACAATAAACAAAAAAAAATGTTCCATGTTTATATGAAAAGGTAAAAGAAAATGTTGATAGGGCCTACGACATCACCTACAGCAGTGAAGTCAATTCAAAATTATATGCGGCTTTGTCATTAATTGAAAAAGTGAAAAAAATAACAAAAACAAGCAAACAAAATAAATAAAGCAAAAAAATAAAAAATAAAATAAAAAATAAATAAATATATATACATATATATATATATATATATATATATATATATATATATATATATATATATATATATATATATATATATATATATATATATATATATATATATATATATAAATATCTTTTTTTTTTTGAGTATTTTTAATTTAATTTTTAATTTTTTTTTACACCAGTACTTTTTGTCAGAATGTTGCACAGGAACGTTTTTTAAAAGCTTTGCTCAACATGGTAACAGTTTTATCTACTGTAAAGTCCAGTCAGGGGTCTATTTTGAATTGAAATTGACCGTATAAACAACCCATGCCACTTTTCAGGTAACCATACTGGCTTAAGGTAAAGCAGCATGTACGGTCAATATAAATACCGTGATTAGTCTGCGTGCATGATTAATGCGATAATTGTTTGTGATTAGTCACATGAGTATGAATGTTAATACAAGTAAAAAACAATTTAGGACAAGATAAACATGTGCCTGGTTTGTGTACACCTGAACTACATTTCAAATCCAAAGCGGAACAATTAACCCGAAAAGTGACCCCCAATGCTACGATTCCTTTGAATCGGACTCGTCTCATATTCCAGTTTAGTCGGGCGGCGTGCATGTGCTTGGGCAATTTGTAAATAAAATGTCTCGCAAACAAACGGCTTGCAACTACAAATCCATCCATCCCATTTTCTACAGCTTGTCCCTAAACAAAATCAAAGGATTGCTACAAGACAAACTGTAACCTATTCCAAAGACACTCTACCTGGAAAAAAATAAGTAAAATTGGTTGATTTGATCGATATGAGCACGTCCAACGGACAATAAATTTGAATAAGCTGCCGCCATTGTCGAAGCCAAACTTTTCTATATCTCGTCAACGGAGTCAGTTTTTACCGGTGAAGAATTTCAGAATAAATGTCGGATAAGGCGTGTTGTCCTCTGTTCAAATTCTGTGTAATCTAAGGCTTTCTTACCTTATGTGTCTGTGATGGAGTGAAGAGACCCAGCCTCATTTCATAAGCAGGTTTGAAAAAACAGGTCCATTATTACTTTTAAATAATTTGATCACTGTGCTACTGCTCCGAAAAAAAATCTGAATGTATTTTTGTGCTTACTCAAGACTAAAAATAAATAAATAAAATGCTTTTTTTCAAAATGTTGTACGTTGTTTGTAGCCCGCAAATAGCTCGGCTAATGCTAACAGCCTACTAAATTCTGTGCGTGAAACAGAATAAAACATGCTGTAATTTACCTTACTAGTGTGAAAATGTCGTGAAAACACCAACATGTGGTAGGTGATGGCGTTAAAAGTCATGTTTGATCGTCTCACGGCTGCTATCCAGGCTACTCGCCCTCTCTTTATTAGCTTACTAACCCGGGTTCCTTGGCTTTGCTTTCACGCTGGAATAAGAAGAATAAACCAAAAATATATTTTTTCTCTGAAGCGATAGTTGCGATTGTGGCAGTTAATGATGCTGCACATTCACGCCATGTTTTGAACTTGTCAAAGAAAATAACAAAACTTTAGCACAGTCTTGCATTTAGCCGTGTAAATAAGCCATTCACAGGCTAGCAAGACCCACAATGCATTGTGTTTACTATGTCACACTTTCAAGTCCTATAGCGCAGTGGTCCCCAACCACCGGTCCGGGGACCGGTACCGGTCCGTGACGCATTTTCTACCAAGCCGCAGAGAAACCTTAAATATTTTGTAAACAACTGCATTTTCTCCGACTTAACTTTCACCTGTCCCACCAGACACACCAATAACCAACAAACATCAGTGGCCTTGTGGTTAGAGTGTCCACCCTGAGACTGGAAGGTCGTGAGTTCAAATCCCGGCCGAGTCATACCAAAGACTATTAAAAAATGGGACCCATTACTTCCCTGCTTGGCACTCAGCATCAAGGGTTGGAATTGGGGGTTGAATCACCAAAATGATTCCCGGGCGTGGCCCCTGCTGCTGGAAGTTGCCATTTGTTATATTTGTTATAACTTTGTGACATGATACAATGCGCATTAATGAACATATAAAACATAAACGTGACAGATTGTAGCCAAAGGCTGATTTCCATCTGCAGTCCCCTGCTGGGGATCTCATTGCAAAGAAACAAGCCCAGAGCGCCCACTAATTCAGCGTTATAGTGTTGTAGTATTTTTCATGCACTTATTTTTGCTGTATTTATCTGGCACAAGTGGAAAGCCGGTCCCTGAGAATAATGCCTACATTAAACCGGACCGTGGTGCAAAAAAGGTTGGGGACCCCCGCTATAGAGTATAAAGTAGTATATAATAGAGAGTTTATGAGCAAAATTTTAAATATCCCTCACGTATTTGCTCTATAAGAGAAGATGTACTCAAAAGCTTGCAATAGGAAAAACAGGCTTTACGACATGTCTTAAAATAATACATATAGTCAGCTACAGACATGGGAGCTGTAAGATTATTATTAGGGATTAGGGGCGCCATTAGGGATAATGGCTTTTTGCCGATATCCGATATTCCGATATTGTCCAACTCTTTAATTACCGATACCGATATCAACCGATACCGATATCAACCGATATATGCAGTCGTGGAATTAACACATTATTATGCCTAATTTGGACAACCAGGTATGGTCAAGATAAGGTACTTTTTAAAAAAAAATTGTAAAATAAGATAAATAAATTAAAAACATTTTCTTGAATAAAAAAGAAAGTACAACAATATAAAAACAGTTACATAGAAACTAGTAATTAATTAAAATTAGTAAAATTAACTGTTAAAGGTTAGTACTATTAGTGGACCAGCAGCACGCACAATCATGTGTGCTTACGGACTGTATCCCTTGCAGACTGTATTGATATATATTAATATATAATGTAGGAACCAGAATATTAATAACAGAAAGAAACAACCCTTTTGTGTGAATGAGTGTGAATGAGTGTAAATGGAGGAGGGAGGTTTTTTGGGTTGGTGCACTAATTGTAAGTGTATCTTGTGTTTTTTATGTTGATTTAATAAAAATAAAAAAAAACAGAAAATAAAAAAATAAAAATCCGACACCGATAATAAAAAAAAACGATACTGATAATTTCCGATATTACATTTTAACGCATTTATCGGACATCTCTAATTATTATTTATTATTTTTTATTTTTTTCAGAGATTGTATAGGTTGTATACTGTAATGTCAGTGGAATGTTAGCACTAGGGATGATACTCGAAACCGGTTTTCCCGGTTGTTTGATAAGAAAAGAACCAAGTCCTCGGACTCGAATCCCTTTTTGAGAACCGGTACCCGTTATCGAGACCACTATAGTAAAGGAAAAGAGTTGATTCTTTATTCGAATCCCGTCCCGACCAGAAATGCTCCGTGGGACATCACAAGAAATGACGTCACGTAGCTCAGTCATTAGGCGCAGATAGGGAAAGCAGGAAAACAATGGACGGGAAAAAGCGCTCCAAGGTGTAATAAAGTTTAAAAAAAAAGCTATAATCCATCGAATAACTTTACTGAGAGATTTTAGCAGGGTAAAACACATGACGAACACTTTTACGACCAACCGGAAACATAGCAACTAGGCTAGCAACGTACCTCCTTTACGGCAGCTGTCGCAACGTTCTTAAAACAACCGCAGCACATATATATATACAACATATCTCCCTTTTTTAACTTTTGTTTTTCTTTCCTTGTAAACAAAAAAAAATCACACTGTAGATGTGTTGTTTGTCTAATTATAAATAATGCAGACGAGGCGTGTTGGCTGAGTTCTTGACGTTTACTTTCACAACGTGGCAACATGCAACACTTTTCGGGGCCCCCGCATGCTCGTAACTCCCGTTGCATGCTGGGTAGTGTAGTTGTTATATTCTCTAGCTCATAACATTTTTCCCCCTATAAAGAAATAATGTTAACTCAATAAAGTGTATTTCTTTTTTTAGCTTTAACTTTTCATTTTTTAGCATTGTAACCACATTTGCAAATAACTTTTCTCTTCATAGAATTTTCTTTCAATAAAGAAATAAAATAAAGTGCAAAAATGTCAAAGCATCATAACAAACAGTTATGTCAAATAGCAGCAGAAGTGCACTTTTTGGAGAGCTGTATTATTTTAATTTTTGTGCCCAAGGGACTGATTTTATTTAACACTATATTATTATTTATACACCTATAGTGATCACAGAGACAGGTTGTTTTTGTGTTACTGTATATATTTGTTTTTCTGAAAAATCCCACTTAATATACTTTGGGTAACAACAGTCAATATTTATTTATTTTATTTTATTTTTTGAGGTGGGTAACAGTCAATATGTATTTATTTATCAGATTTTATTTTTTTATTATATAATAAAAGTGAGCTTTTGTTAAACCAAATATTGTGTGTTTTTTCCCATATACAACAACCTATCTGGACTCTATAAGGAATCGGTTCGATAAGAGGATTCGATAATAGACTCGAACTCGATAATTCCTTATCAAACATCATCCCTAGTTAGCACTGTAGCTCACTGTAGCTTATGTCACTAACGTTTGTGTCCTGTTGGCTTACTCTTTAACGGTTGTTGTGTGCAATACAGCATATGGCATCTATTACGTTGGAGTCGGGACAAGTGCAGAGTTAGGGTGTGCATGTAGCTGGACAAACAAAGCTCATTAGCATTGAAGCTACGGGCACTCAAAACGGCGTGTTCCCAGTAGGGCTTACTAACAGCACTTTTAAACTGCCTCATTTCCTGCATTACACACGATTGTTGGACCTCCGAGACTTATTTAAGATGAAAATAAAAAATAGTATAGCTTTCTCTGAAAACCTTATACAATGTGTGAAGTTTTGTAAGAAGATTCCATAGTTTAGTGGACGTTGGTGCATCTTGACGTTTCATCATTGCACACCGACAGGAGCCACAAGTAAAGGTGCTCACATTGATTAGCTGCAACTCTTTTGTATCAACTTGTTACTTCACTAGTCTTCTAACCCTTAAAGATTTAGTGAAAAAATACACAAGAGAGTGCCTTTAAACAAGCTAAACCTCTGCCAAGGTTTAAAAAAATGTCACAAGAAACATCATGCAGTCGTGTGTGTGTGTGTGTGTGTGTGTGCATGTGTGTGTGTGTGTGTTCATGTATTTCTACCCTTCTTGACACATCAACAAGGAAAAGTACCGTCCATATGAGGACATAAATCATGGTCTCAATACGGAAAACCATTGCATCTAATAGAGAACGTTTCATTTGCACCCCTGGTGGTGAAATCTATCAAAACTCGGGTGGTCCCAAAAAGGAGGGATTTTTCAAACTAACTGTGTGTCGGTTTTAAAAGGGCTCCCCCTCTGGTCAACATATGAAATAACAAGTGTGTATAAAAATTTGAAGTGCTCCCCCTCTGGCCAACATATGAAATAACAAGTGTGTGTAAGAAATTGAAATGTGCCCCCTTTGGCCAAAATTAATAAAAAATAAAAAATATATATATATATACACAGACATACTGTAATAATTAAAAACAAATGACAAAAAACAAAAACAAAAATATTCCCTTTTTTATATGTGCATAGTGTGTATGTATTATTAATGTTGTAAATACAAATCTTTATATATCTAGAAAGTGTGGTCCTAAAGAGGTAGGCATTTTTAGGAAGTCTCAAGAATGTAACAAATACAAGAACATGTGTGTGTGTGTGTGTGTTTGTTCTTGTATTTATACCAGTCTTGAGACATCAACAAGGAAAAGTACCTTCCATATGAGGACCGGTGAACAAGTTAGGACATAAATCAGGGTCCCAATACGGAAAACCATTGCATCTAATAGAGAATGTCTCATTTGCACCCCTGGTGGTAAAATCTATCAAAATTTGGGTGGTCCCAAAGAGGAGGGATTTTTTAAATTGACTGTGTGTCGGCTTTAAAAAGGCTCCCCCTCTGGTCAACATATGAAATAAGAAGTTTGTGTAAAAATTTGGAGTGCTCCCCCTCTGGCCAACATATGAAATAACAAGTGTGTGTAAGAAATTGACATGTGCCCCTTTTGGCCAAAATTATGTATACAGAGACATACTGAAATAACGAAGTAAATATTGAAAATTAAAAAACAATTACAAAAAAAATACAAATTAAAAAAAATAACTAAAAGATTACCTTTTTTTGTATTTGCATAATCCATCCATCCATTTTCTATCACTTATTCTCTTTGGGGTCGCGGGGGGCGCTGGAGCCTATCTCAGCTACAATCGAGCGGAAGGCGGGGTACACCCTGGACAAGTCGCCACCTCATCGCAGGGCCAACACAGATAGACAGACAACATTCACACTCACATTCACACACTAGGGCCAATTTAGTGTTGCCAATCAACCTATCCCCAGGTGCATGTCTTTGGAGGTGGGAGGAAGCCGGAGTACCCGGAAGGAACCCACGCAGTCACGGGGGGAACATGCAAACTCCACACAGAAAGATCCCGAGCCCGGGATTGAACCCAAGACTACTCAGGACCTACGTATTGTGAGGCAGACGCACTAACCCCTTTCCCACCGTGCTGCCCTTATTTGCATAATATGTATATATTTTTAATGTTGTAAATACAAATCTTTATATATCAGGAAAGGGTGGTCCTAAAGAGGTAGGCATTTTTCGGAGGTTTCAAGAATGTCACAAATACAAGAATGTATGCGTGTGCGTGTCTGTGTGCGTGTCTGTCTGTGTGTGTGTGTGTGTGTGTGTGTGTGTGTGTGTCTGTGGGTTGTGACCGGACAGCATCTCAAGGGTGAATATGATCATTGTTAGACCCACTGTCTAAACCCTTGGCCATGATCTGCCTGAAAACCCAAGTTTGGGGGTCAAAAGCTGCTGTTGTCTGCTTTTAGTGAGAGTTGACTCGAAGGTTAGCAAGCTGATATGGAGATGATGAGGCTGAGAGACCACACTAACACTGTAGGTTGCAAAATATGACAGTACAAAAGGGATTATACAAGGACACGGCATAGCAATAGGAATACCTGGACTATACTGTATATCCAATGCAAGAACCGTTCAGTAAGCTGTTAAAATAAAATCTAAAAGACATTTGCTGTAATTTAATGTTGAAATTTGAATTGAATACGCTTTAAACAGTGGTGTGCCGACAGGGCCAGCAAGGCCTTCTCTGCTGGCCTAACATAACCAGAAATCATTATCATAATTAATAAATGATAATAATAATAATAATAATAATTAAAGATAAAAGTAATTTTTAATTTACTTTCCCTAAATATCTAAAAGTATTCATATTATTAGTTATATGATATAGTTATGTTATGCTCCTTCCAGCGCTGTTGTTTTTAGGTTAGAGTTTTTATCCAATCAGAATTCAGCTAGCTTATGTTGCCATGCTGTACCAAATCTGCCTGAGGCCTTCAGAAGCAACAATGCGGGCACTGTAAGTGAACGGACACAAACAGTTGAACACAGTTGCGATAGCCAATCAGATCATGAGTTGTTGTCAGTAAAGCCTTCTAGTTGGCCTAAGGCAGATATATAGTGATGTTATGAGCTAGGTAACAGAAGAACTCCATTACCCAGCATGCCACAGTAGTGAAGCGCATGTGCAGTAGCCTCGTTTAGGTTGTTGAATGTAGACATGCCGGCAGCTGGTTGTTATTGATGAGCACGCTGTGGAGTAAACTCTAAGAACTCAGCCAACACGCCTCGTCTGCATCTTTTATGATTAGACAAGACAACACATATATGTGCAAGGCCATTTTCAAGAAGGATATTTAAAGAGAAACTTCATCTTGTGAGACGATGTCGGCCAACCCCGGAAGCTAGCTCAGCTGTCCCGGCGATGAAATGTGAGTTCAGATATTTTATTTCTTTATTTTTTCGCGTTTAATATGATTTTTGCAATTTTAATTTTGACAGTACCACAAAAGATATGTTTTAATTGCTGATGTGGGTTTATTGATTTTTAAATGCGCCAGAAAATAACCCGTGTTGTACAATGCCCAGTAGTGTGTTTCTGTATAATATTTCTCCAGCAATGGTCATGTGGTGACATAAATGATGGTATTTTGAGAGGTATTCATTGAAGTTGGACATCACTGAAGGCCTATGTGGTAAACGCACGGCCCGTCATTCAAATCTAGTATACTGTTTATTATAAGTAATCACAGTACAGTTGATGTGTTTATGTCTTTGGTATAAAAACATACTTTGAGGAATACTGACATTAAAATGCAGGAAGTTGAACACAAACGTGGAAAAAAAGGAACATTTTATTTCACAAAAAAGTCTTGAACACAACTGAAGTGCATCATACTGAGAGGTGTTTCTAATACCACCTTTTTAGCTTCCATTATGATGCACTGCCAGTAAACTACAAACACCGTAATCAACATACTGATATTAGTGTTTGGTATTGGCTTTCAGTGCAGGTGTATCTAATGTTGTGGCTAGAACAGGAGTGTCAGTCTTGTTTTGATTGAGGGCTACATCACAATTATGGCTGCCCTCAGATGTTTAAATATATAAATCTATAATAGCCTTGTTTGCCCAATTTGCATAGACAACTCTTTCTGATTATTATATATTTTACTAACAGATTGATGGATCAATTGCTTTGGAATCATAAGTCAAGGTGACAAGCAGATATTTAAGTATTTTTGATAACCTCCCCAAAAAATGAAAATACTTGTGTTAGGAACTTGCATGGCTGCAGTTATAGTGACCCCAAGATGCAGGAACCAGGAGAACGGTGATCAGGTAAGAGGATTTTAATATAATTTAAACAGAGGAGAAAGCAGTCTTGCATGTAACAGTTCAACAAACAAATCAATCCTTGAGCACTGAGGAGCGCGTGAGACAGGCATAAGGTGAGGAGGAAAACAGCGCTCAGTGGGACAAGCAGGAAATACAACCAAAAATAAGAGCACTTATAGGAAGTAAATACAAAACAAGGAAGCACAAACAGAAATGAAGTGACAGATCGTCACAGCTTGAACTATTTCCAACTTTCCGCAGTCCAAATAAATGACGTAGCCACCTTATATTATGTGTCGGGCCACATTTAAATGATGTCCCGGGGCCACGTTAAATGATGTCGGACCACTTTTAAATGACGTGGCAAGCCAGATCTGTCCCCCGGGCCTTAAGTTTGACACAAGCGATATGAAATGATGAATATTTTGGTGCCTCCTTGCCAGGTATGGTTGTCATTTAGTTGTGACTCCATTAAGAGAGGAAACATGTTTGAGTGCTGACAGGCGTCATGTCTCATTACTCACTTGTATCTGCAGCGCTACATCCAATTAGCCGCCTTCCCCTGCATGCATTGCGAGCAAGGATTCCTCTCCTGTTCTGCTGTGTTGTCACACAAAAAGCACTCACACAAGTCTCCTCAGTGGCACGATGGACAGCTTAATCAGTGTAAATCCCAAATTAGTGGACGACTGGGAAAGAACTGCGGGCGTTCCCGCTGATTCTAAAGAGTGCAGGCGGAGGGGAAATCCCAGCAGACTCGGCCGATGGGGGTGCCGTTCTTTTCTTCTCTGTCTGTTTTATCACAATTGGCCGAAAACACGGAATAATTGGCAATTACGAGAATTTCAACCTGGAGAGGCTGAGTGAGTGAGTAAAGTGTTTGTGCCTCTGCAAACACAGCATGCGGCAATTTCACGACAAATAAACTTGAAACATAGTCATGCAACATCATGGTTATAGAAAAGGCTGACATTTGGATTGCTTCTTCCCTCCATGTAACCTCAAAGAACGATATACTTACTGCATGTATGCAGCCTGTGTAGTGTTTCAAAACCAAACTGTAAATCACAGAAAAGGTTGTGTCCGAAATGAGGTTTTGACGTAATAAATTGTATAGGCCCGAAATAGAAATTGTCTGTTCCAGAGTCAAATCATTGCCAATGTGAAACCTTAGAGTGTCCGCCCTGAGATCGGTAGATCGTGAGTTCAAACCCCGGCCGAGTCATACAAAAGACTATAGAAATGGGACCCATTGCCTCCCTGCTTGGGACTCCGCATCAAGGGTTAGAATAGGGGGTTAAATCACCAAAATAAATCCCGAGGGCGGCCACTGCTGCTGCTCACTGCTCCCCTCACCTCTCAGGTGCAAGGGGATGGGTCAAATTCAGAGGGTAATTTCACCACACCTAGTGTGTGTGTGACTATCAGTGGTACTTTAACTGCAGTGTTACTGTCCAAAGATCAATCAATCAATCAAAGTTTATTTATGTACCGTAATTTCCGGACTATAAGCCGCTACTTTTTCCCCTCGTTCTGGTCCCTGCGGCTTATACAAGGGTGCGGCTTATTTACGGCCTGTTCTTCTCCGACACCGACAAAGAGGATTTCGGTGGTTTTAGTACGCGGGAGGAAGACGATGACACAATGATTAAAGACTGACTTTTCATATACCGGTAGGCTGGTTATTTTGATAACGTACAGGCGAGCACTTTGTAATACTTTGCACCGTTGTATTATTTGTACTCTGCACGAATGCTGTTCGCCATGTCAAAGATGTGAAAGTTTGATTGAATGATTGAAAGATTTATTGTTAATAAATGGGACGCTTTGCGTTCCCAAACAGTCATCTCTGTCCCGACAATCCCCTCCGTGGTAGCAGGAACCCCTATATACTACGGTAATTACACATCAAAACCCTGCGGCTTATAGTCGGGTGCGGCTTATACATGGAGCAATCTGTATTTTCCCCTAAATTTAGCTGGTGCGGCTTATAGTCAGGTGCGGCTTATAGTCTGGAAATTACGGTAGTCCTTAATCACAAGTGTCTCAAAGGGCTGCACAAGCCACAACGACATCCTCGGCTCAGATCCCACAAGATAATAATAATATCTGTCAGTTATGAGACTCTCATATGAAAACTCCTCTGCGCAGTGATAAGTATGCTCAATACGACACTGGCATGGAAACAGGAGTCCAGAACGTTCCAAAAGAGATGTTTTTTTCCCATCCCAGTTCTTAACTATCATATGCTGTACGTCCTTCCTGTGGGAAGAGGACTATCTATCTATCAAGGGACGATGTGGCGAAGTTGGTAGAGTGGCCGTGCCAGCAATCGGAGGGTTGCTGGTTACTGGGGTTCAATCCCCACCTTCTACCATCCTAGTCACGTCCGTTGTGTCCTTGGGCAAGACACTTCCCCCTTGCTCCTGATGGCTGCTGGTTAGCGCCTTGCATGGCAGCTCCCGCCATCAGTGTGTGAATGTGTGTGTGAATGGGTGAATGTGGAAATAGTGTCAAAGCGCTTTGATTTCCTTGAAGGTAGAAAAGCGCTATACAAGTATAACCCATTTATCATTTATTCATTAATTGTGTGGTGGGATGGGTACAGAACAGATACGGCTGATGAGGCATTTGGAGGAGCAAGAGATGTTCAGCAGCAGCTTGCAGTAAAGGTTTGCCCTTGACACAAAACTTGTGTGATGCACGCTACAACTTGGCAATTTTGATGCGCTGTGCCTCATACGCTGTTGTTCCTTTCCCGATTTCCCCTCACCATTCTGGACGATCCTGGGCAAGAGTCTCCCACGGTCAATACCAAATACTTTTAGAGAGGCTTTCAAAGTGTCCTTGAAACGCTGCTTCTGACCTCCAATTGGGAGAGTGATGCAGCCTGCAGTTTTCCATAAACGATACGCTTGGGATGGCGCTCATCTGACATCCCTGTGGTATACCCCCATCCATCGAAGCTGAGACTGACAAAGCATGGTGAAGACACTGGGCATACCGGTCCTTTCAAGGACTTCTGTCAAGGACTTTGTCCTGCCATTTCACTCTTAGTAATTTGGCAAGGCAGTTTAGATGATCCATTTTCTACTGCTTGTCTCTTTCGGGGATGCGGGGGGGCTGGAGCCTATCTCAGTTGCATTCGGGCACTAGGCGGGGTACACCCTGGACAAGTCGCCCGGAGGGAACCCACGCAGTCTCAGGGAGACCATGCAAACTCCACACAGAAAGATCCCGAGCCCAGGATCAAACCTAGGACCTTTGTATTGTGAAGCACACGCACTAACCCCTGCTCCATCAGTTGAGCTTATTTCTGTGTCTTTAGTATACAGTCCAGGTCTCAAATGTATAGAGTAATGTTGTGACAGCAATGGCTCTGTAGACGCTCAGCTTTGTTAAGAGGCTGGTCTCTTTGCGTTTCCACACTGATGATCTCAGCCGGTCAAAGGCAGAGCTAGCCTTAGCGATTCTGGTATCCACTTTATCATCAATGTGCACACTGCAAGAGAAGGATTACAACACATCATCAGTATTGGGTAAAACTAACCGGTCTCAAAACAGACTTATCCCAGCTCACTATTTAGATACAACTGAGTAATGAGACATGACTCCTGTTAGCACTCAAACATGTTTCCTCTCTTAATGGAGTTGCAACTAAATGACAGCCGTACTATTAGTGGGTTAACAATCCAACGCTCCACAATGATAGGAAGAGCTGTCATTGAAGAATCAAAAAGCGATGTCGCTATGAACGCTTGGCCGCTCCAAGCCAGTTATCCCTGTGGTAACTTTTCTGACACCTCCTGCTTAAAACCCAAAAAGACAGAAGAATCTGTCCACAGCTGCCAATTTCTGTCTATTTACAGTTACTGTAGGTGCTCTGATAGGGTTTTTGTGGTGCAGGTTGGTACATCACCTTGGTCTTCTTGATGTTAGTCCAAAGTTGTTGCAAGCGGTGGTGAACAAATCCATGGATCTCTGCATGTCTTCAATGCTGTCAAAACTGTCTTAACCAGTGGCGTGCCGTCACTACAGGCAGGGGAGGCACGGCCTCCCCTGCCATCATGGAAAGAAAAAAAAAGTAAAAAGAAAAAAAAATAATTAAATTGTTATATGTATCCAGTGATTATACTAAAGTTATTTTCCATTTAACTTCACCAGTTTTAGATTATTTGTATTTTTATTTTCACATTTGCCGTTCAAATACTGAGAAGAGACGGTGCGGTGATCAGCAGCCAGTTGAGGCACGTCACTCAGTTGTGCCTCAACATGGATTGTGCGCAATGACTCGGCTAACTGCTGGCCTGCTGTGCAGTGAGACCGTATTGCTATATGAATTATATTATACATTTCCATAGTTTAGTTAACTGAGGTATATAATGTACAGTGTATTTTGTCAACAACTGTATGTGTGTAACGTATTTCTTGTGCTGAGCGATCATAAAACTGGAGGCTCGTCTCATAACCCCGCCTCCTGGTGCCAAGCACCTCAGCCGCAGAATGCACCTCCCGACGGGAGCGCCACACCAACCAAAGCCCACACCCAAACCCTCCATGTGCAAGACCGAATCCACCCAAAAAAAGTCACTTAACAAGAAGCCAAAAAGTGCAAAAACAACAATGCTCGTGCGGTGCGCCGGAGGAGCCGTGAACAGGGACACAACATTAGGTACACTTGCAGACTGCTGCGCGGATTTCATATTTCATTCATTCACGACTCTTCCAACACGAACACCACTGCTCCCGCACTTATAAGTAAAGGTAAGACCATAATAACATTTTTTTAATTAAATGTGCTTTTTTGTGTGCTACAGTTTGTAAGTGTAAAGTTAAAGTACCAATGATTGTCACACACACACTACACTGTAAAAAAAAAAAAGTTGAGAAAACGCAAATTTTCAAGGCAACATGATGCAACAAGATTTTTGCGTTTTCTCAACTTTTGACTACTGCTGGCCAGACACTGTTTTGGTAGTTAAACATAGTGAAACCTTATTTCTGAGTCTGACTAACTTAAAAACTATAATTATTTTTTACAGTGTACCAAAACAGTGTCTGGTTAGCATTAGTCAAAAGTTGAGAAAACGCAAAAATCTTGTTGCATCATGTTGCCTTGAAAATTTGTGTTTTCTCAAATGCCTTTTTTTTTTACAGTGTAGGTGTGGTGAAATGTGTCCTCTGCATTTGACCCATCCCCTTGTTCACCCTCTGGGAGGTGAGGGGAGCAGTGGGCAGCAGCGGCGCCGTGTGGCGCCGTGCGGCGCCGTGCCTGGGAATAATTTTTGGTGATTTAACCCCCAATTCCAACCCTTGATGCTGAGTGCCAAGCAGGGAAGAATGCTGGTATGAGCTTTTAAACATAACCCGTTAACTGCTGCCAATCAAATGGTGAATAAGATACTCTTTAGGGTTCATATGTTTGTAAATCTGACTGTGATGAAGTCAGTGCCTCACCAGACATGAACCTCACCGCACGCCACTGGTCTTAACTGTCATATAAAACAGTCTTAATGCCACTGTTGTATATCAGTTGGTCTTGCCACTCTCCCAGGACAGAGTGACTGTGTGATGAGTGATGAGCCAAGAAGACGCCAACAAGGAATCGTCGAACAAAAAACTTTATTTGTTTCAGTGAGCCTCAGACTGGAACCTGCAGCTTCCAGTAGAATGAGTATTGAACTAATCACTATTCTGATATCCTTTCGGACAATTGTCCTTAAATACATTTTACCCAAAGACCTGAACTCTTTGTAACTCTAGCTTTGAGCCGGTCAGTCTGGACAAAAGCCCAGCTTGTTGTTTGGCCAGTTAACCTATTTCCTGTAATCGATTTGAGTCGGACGACCTCCGACCCCCATCCTCTACTCCTTTTGGTGGGGGCTTCCTACCAGATGTTGCTAATGTCTTTACACTTCCTCCTAAACTCCAAACTTGCATTCCTGTAGAATCCCAATTTCCTAGGGGCGATGGACATGTGCACTTTTGACCTTAGTAGAATAATCCTCTTAAGTAATATGTGACCAAATACAAACATATGCTAGCTCCCCAATCATATGAGAAAATTGTATACGGTATAATTTACCTCACCACGAACACAGGCATGGCCTCAGAATGCAGAAACGCCAGGAGATGACCGAACTTTGATTGCAAACAGAGAGCTAGTGCACATGGACTTTAAACAATATAATCAACCAGGTTCCCTGGCATAAGAAGCCTCCTGATTGACAACCAGGAACAAGTGAGTTTCACATTTGTCAATCAGGAAACAGGTGAGGGACCCAACGTCCTAACACAAGGGTCTCAAACTCATTTTTTTCCTGAGGGCTGCTGGAGGTAGAGTTGAGGTGAGGCTATGGTTGGCCTTAAGTCACTATAAATGTAAAATGGAATGTAAAAAAATTGTGTTTTGACTTAGTTAAGTTCCCCAGAAGATGGTCAAATACACTTTTTCTTTGTACTTACAAGAAGTTGCTCTTTGTGTTGCCCATTTTTTTGTGTCCGCACAGTTACTGTAGTTAGTGTTCTTTCAAGTGGGAGTCAAGATTGCCATTGTATATTTAATTATTAGCTGCCAATGGTGCGCAGGCTACAATTACACTCAACTGTAAAGTTATGTAGGGGACACAACATGTGACCATGCGGGCCGCAAATGAACCATGGGCCACACATTTGACCACACTGGTGAACATGAAGGCAAAAAGAAAGGAATACAAATAAAAGAGCCAAACAGAACATTTAACGAAACAATGAACAAAGTCCAAACTGTCACAAAGGATCATTGGCGTCGTTAAACCTATTTTAGGGGGGCTAAAGCACCCTCAAATTTTCTTAA
Organism: Entelurus aequoreus; assembly: GCF_033978785.1. Classification (NCBI taxonomy): domain Eukaryota; kingdom Metazoa; phylum Chordata; class Actinopteri; order Syngnathiformes; family Syngnathidae; genus Entelurus; species Entelurus aequoreus. The sequence goes on from NC_084734.1 coordinate 34,249,044, forward strand.
GCCGCCTTAAATGATTTATTGGGATTTTTTTGTTTTGTTTTGGTTTTTTTACAAAAAAAATTGCAGTTTAACTAAATAATAATATAACCTGTCATTATTCACTATGATTATAAATCATTTGAAGATCCTTTGTCAGCGCTTATTATCCAATCCAATCTGTTCCATCAGAAACGCCCGCATTACTATACTGAAAAAACAGTCCACATTTTCACTGTTACAAGGTCGAGCCAGACCGCAGTCGAACGTCCTGCCATGTTTACGGAAGTAAATTCGAAGTAAGCATGCTTCAATTCTCGTTTAAATTAAAAGTACCAATGATTGTCACACACACACTAGGTGTGGTGAAATTATCCTCTGCATTTGACCCATCACCCTCACCCCCTGGGAGGTGAGGGGAGCAGTGAGCAGCAGCGGGGGCCACGCCCGGGAATCATTTTTGGTGATTTAAACCCCAATTCCAACCCTTGATGCTGAGTGCCAAGCAGGGAGGTAATGGATCCCTTTTTTATAGTCTTTGGTATGACTCGGCCGGGGTTTGAACTCACGGCCTACCGATCTCAGGGCGGACACTCTAACCAGTCGTCTCATTACTGGCGCATTTGTGACAATTTCAAGGATTTTATGCAATCAAAGTCAACATTTTCTGAACCGCCAAGAAGATATGAAAAAAGATGTCTCCTGCAGTTTTGGGAACATTTGCCTCAAACTTTGCTCTGAAGAGCGTGTGGAACATTGATTGACGTGAGTTCCTAAAACATTATTTTCGCCTGTTTCTGCTCATTTGTCAATTATTTATTTTGTATCCGTCTATTTCGATGAATAGAAGACATCAATAATATATATCATAAGCATCATCATCATTCGCCTTTATGCGACCGGAGCGCAGGAGAGTTCACACCATTGTTGCATCACAACACTATCTGATTGATTTGTAATATAAAACTTGAAATAATAATATCTATAATACTGCTGACAATTTTGCAGTATAGGTGTGCTACTTAAACTTAGTTGATGTAGTTTAATAGCCTCAGTGTTATTTTAGAGTAGTGTTTTGGGGGCTCTTAAGACTGGAGGCACTGACAGACTCATAGTCAAGAAGGTGGAGTTCTATGGGTGTTTTTTTATCTTCACTTTTGGCGTTTTCACCATAAATGGCAGGTTGTTGTGATAGTCCATATCACCCATCCCTACTGGCCAGGTGTGGCCTCTGGGCCTTGAATTTGACACCTGTGGTCTAAATATATAAAGTAAATGGTAAATATATAAAGACATATAAAAACTATAAAAAAAATATAACATACATCCGTAAAGGTGGATGCATATGCAAAAGTGCAATATATTTATCTGTACAGTAAACCTATTTATATCTGCACCTTATTTTGTAAATGCAAATACTCTGCACCTTATTGCTCTTTTATCCTGCACTACGACTTCAGTATTGGCTGTATAATTCTAATAAAGTGTCAAAAAGTTGTGAGCGAAAAGATCCTGCAAGTGTAAAACATTTTGGCATCACAGTAACCTCCAGGGGGCTAAGCCCCCGCTCTTTTTCAGACCTAGTGACACCCCTGTAGGGGATCATAGCAATTAAATGACAAAGACATAATCTGTGATTAGCATTTCTAATGTGCCTAAATGTGACTTATTTCCACACTTTCTTGTTGTGCAAGTGTAAAAAGAAGTCGACCGCTGTCAAATGTAAGAAAACAAATCAATAGAGTGAAACAAGGTGATGCTACTGCCATGTTAAATATAATACAATGTCTCTGTGGCTCACAGCGCCCATTTGGCAATAAAAGTGGCCACAAAAAGCCAAAGAAAAAGCAAAAATAAATCAACGTTTAGTCTTTTAGTGCCGGTTGAATGAGTTGAGGTGATGCTATTGCTAGATTTTCTAATGCTTCGCACAGCATCGATAAGTCTTATTGAACATTTGCTATAAAAAAAGCCAAAGAAAATCTAGATAGTGCTCTGAATATTTGTCCAGTGTTTTCATGAAATCCAAACAAAAAACGCTTAAGACCTGCCCAGAAATACTACACAGTTTGAACTCCCAAATTTTGTGTGACCCAATTGCACGACATCCGAGGTTCCTCAATAAATCAAATGTAAACATTCCACACCCAAATGTTTTTCCTTTCCCCGCCCCAATAGCTGCGACTGATCTGCTTGCCATCGAGGAAGTATAGCCCCGCAAATCTGATGCGCTTGGGGCTTACGCTTTAATCCAGAACAAGAGCGGCCTCGCCACTGAGCGAAGAGGAAATAGCCTTGTGGTGTTAAACGTACGTCTGCCTGCCTCTACGACATCTCCCAGCCTGGTAAATATTTATTCAGGCTGCTGAAGGAGTTTGACAAAAGCCTCTCTTGGCTCACGGGGCTGCTTGTAGTTGCCATGAAAGGTTCGTACGAGCAATGATGACATGGAGAAAGGTCAAAGAAAGCTGGGGAAGGAATTCAACATAATGTTAAATGTCAACCTAGTGTGCTAAAGTGATTTTTTAATAATGTTCGAACAGTAAAACGTGTCCCTAGAGCATGTTTATGATCACCAAGCATTGATGTTTACATAGTATTTATACCCGTGTCAAACCGGTAATTAAAAAATGTGAACCAGACAGATTTTCTCTGAAATTTTGGTTGTAGTACATTATGGTAATTTAAAAATTTAAATAACGTACTGTATTTTTTGGACCATATTGCACACCGGATTAAAAGGCGCACTGCCGATGAGCGGGTCTATTCAGGTCTTTCTTCATACAAAAAGCGCACCGGATTATAAGGCGCATTAAAGGGGTCATATTATGATTTTTTTCTAAATTTAAAACACTATCTTGTAGTCTACATAACATGTAATGGTGGTTCTTTGGTCAAAATGTTGCATAGATTATGTTTTACAGATCATCTTCAAACCGCTTTCTGACAGTCGCTTCACGATGCGCCGTTTTGTGGGCGGTTTTATTTACGTGGCTCACCTTTGACAGCTTCTTCTCTCCGTCATATTTGTTGTAGCGGTGTAGCGTGCAAGGACGGGAGTGGAAGACGTGTCAAAACAATAACAACGCCGGACATGTGTCCAGTGACAAAACGTCCGACCGGAACTCTCTAATAACTAAAGTTCCTTGGGTGAATAATGTAAACTCACTATACCGGTATGTTTTAGCGAGTTTACTGACAGATATAAGTAACAACTTTACACTACTTTATATTAGAAATGGCAACAGTGGAGGATGAATGTCACATAACAAGAAGATAGAGAAAAATAAGAAGCTTATCGACTACGGCGTCAGCATGGACTACAAAGGCAGACGCGCTCATATTTTCAGGACTTATGCAGATCCCAAATACAGATCAGCTGGTACCAGAAGGAAAGAAAAGTTGCTTTTCCATAATATTGTGAAACAAAATGCCAGATACTATGTCTTACCTTATACCGACGTAATTATATCAGTATCGACTAGATACGCTCCTTTACTTGGTATCATTACAGTAAATGTTAGGTGTAGATCCACCAATGGCGTTTGTTTACATTGTGACGCTGGTGAGCTACGGTGTGTAGTGAAGCATGTTAAGCTATTCCTCGTCCTGCAGGGATGATACTTGTAAGAAACTCACTTTATTTGTCGCCATGGAGGCGGGATTAGTGATTTAGAAGTAGCTACAGCACTGCAGACTGCGGATGGACTTTAGCTGCTATGTCTTAAAGCACCTCTTACTGAGGGCGTTTCAGTGTTGTAACTTCACCTTTATCATTAGTTTTTGAGCCAAAATGTGTCCGTTCTCCCTTTTCTGTCTCCACACTGTGTCTGCTTGTAAGTACTCCGTGATTGTGCGCTGCCGAACATGATCCTCTGCTTGTAAACCGGCGGTACTTTTCAGAGGCGGTATAGTACCGAATATGATTCATTAGTATCGCGGTACTAAACTAATACCGGTAAACCCTACAACCCTATGTGCACTACAGGGCTTCTTGGAGACACACGCGATGTCAGAGACAAACACAGCTCTTGAGCATTAAAGCTACAGACACACAAAGTGTTGTTTCTAGTTGGGCTTTCAAACTGTCTGGATTCCAGCATCAAAGTTACTACGCTTCCAATACATTATCAAATATGCAGGTGTACCTAATTATGTGTCCATTGAGGGATTTGGCACACGCAGAGAGTGCCGGTAGGTCACAACAGTGTGAATAGGGAGCCTAAGGTGTATTCTTGCTGTAGCAGTCTTTGGTGTGCATGCTGAGCTGAGTCATATTTAGTGGTGGAGGCCTCCTGAACGCCTTGATGTTGCACCCTGGCTGCCTCTCAACCTCGGGCCAGCAGACAGAGGCCAGAGCAAATATTAAGCACTGATGGGCCGACCAGACACACATTAGCATGCGCGTCACATGCATACAGTGTGTGGATGTGTGTCTGCGGGCGTACACAAACCTCAGGGGGAGTAACCGTGTGATGCACCTCTTCGTATGCACACTCACAACTCTCTCTCTCACACACACACACACACACACACACACACACACACACACACACACACACACACACACACACACACACACACACACACACACACACACACACACACACACACACACACACACACACACACACACACACACACACACACACACACACACACACACTCACACACTCACACGTGCTATGGTAGAATTTTACATTTCCATGTCCTGTTTCTTGAGGCGTTGACATCAGAGCGAGGCGGTGCAGAAAATGGACAATGAACTCCTCCCTGCTGACTCCTGGCTTTAGAGGAGCTGGCAAATAAATATGCCTCTCACACCGCACGCCCTCTCATCTCTCATTTGCACGCTGGGCTTTATCAGCCGTTCACACTTGTGAAAACCCACTGCATCATTGAGCGCTTTGGATATGGAAATGTGGCTAAATTCAAATATTAGTTTTTAAAATTCACATCCCAGCAGGCACAAGACATTAAAACAACGTTGAGGACTTAGTTTTTTCCATTTGCTTACACACAATTTTATTAACTGTGTGTCTTTTTTCAGAAAAATAAACACACTTTTCCAAACACCACATAACATTTTCTTAATTCCTAGATTATTTTGCAAAATGACACACTTCGGTCAAAACATATGCCCATTCATCAAAATAAAGGAAGCATTTGTAAAAATGCAGTTTTATTTTCATCTCACTCACACAGACGTCAAATGATAAGACACTATTAGAGTGAGTTACCCAGAAGAGTGATAAATACAAAACACATTTGTAAAAAACCCTATTTTACTATAAGAAATCACATGTTTGGGGCATTTTGCCCGACCTTTTTAGCATATGTGATTAGAGATGTCCGATAATGGCTTTTTTACCGATATCCGATATTCTGATATTGTCCAACTCTTAATTACAGATTCCGATATCAACCGATACCGATATATACAGTCGTGGAATTAACACATTATTATGCCTAATTTTGTTATGGAAAAAAGTGCCAACATGGCACTGCCATATTTATTATTGAAGTCTCAAAGTGCATTATTTTTTTTAACATGCCTCAAAACAGCAGCTTGGAATTTGGGACATGCTCTCCCTGAGATAATCCTGATTACCACTACAACTATGGGAAATACTATACATTGACTTTTACAAAGTGCATTATTATTTTTTTATTTTTAAACATGCCTCAAAACAAAAGCTACAAAAACAATGAAGGCACACAGCTTCAGTCCAAAGTATACTAGAGCATACTTGCCAACCTTGAGACCTCCGAATTTGGGAGATGGGGAGTGGGGTGGGAGCGGGAGGGGGGGGGGGGGGGTTTGGTGGTAGCGGGGGGTGTATATTGTAGCGTCCCGGAAGAGTTAGTGCTGCGTGGATTCACAGTGTGGCGCATATTTGTAACAGTGTTAAAGTTGTTTATACGGCTACCTTCAATGTGACCTGTATGGCTGTTGACCAAGTATGCTTTGCATTCACTTATGTGTGTGTAAAAGCCGCATATATTATGTGACTAGGCCGGCACGCTGTTTGTATGGAGGAAAAGCGGACGTGAAGACAGGTTGTAAAGGACACTAAAGGCAGTGCCTTTAAAGCACGCCCCCAATAATGTTGTCCGGGTGGAAATCGGGAGAAATTCGGGAGAATGGTGGCCCCGGGAGATTTTCGGGAGGGGCACTGAAATTCGTGAGTCTCCCAGGAAAATCGGGAGGTTGAAACCGATACCGATAATTTCCGATATTATATTTACATACTTGCCAACCCTCCTGTTTTTAGCGGGAGAATCCCGATATTCCGCGCCTCTCCCGACAACCTCCCGGCAGAGATTTTCTCCCGACAAACTCCTGGTATTCAGCCGGAGCTGGAGGCCACGCCCCCTCCAGCTCAATGCGGACCTGAGACTGAGTGGGGACAGCCTGTTCTCACGTCCGCTTTCCCACAAAATAAACAGCTTGCCTGCCCAAAGACGTCATAACATCTAGGGCTTTTACAGAGTGCACAATTGCGCACACAACAAGGAGACGAAGCAGAAGAACGAGGAAATTACAGACATGGCGGCCGAAATGATATACTCACCATGAACGGAGAAGTTAAACAGGACAATACTGCCATATAATGGATAGCCACTGGAACACTGAAATTCAAGTATTTTTTTTTTCTTTTCTATGTAAATAAAATAAAAAAAATTAAAAAAAAATATATAGCTAGAATTCACTGAAAGTAAAGTATTTCATACATATATATACAGCCCTTTGAGACACTTGTGATTTAGGGCTATATAAATAAACATTGATTGATTGATATATATATATATGAAATATATATGAAATACTCGAGTTGGTGAATTCTAGCTGTAAATAACCACGCCCCCAACCACGCCCCCCGCCCCCAATCACCCCCCCACCTCCCGATATTGGAGGTCTCAAGGTTGGCAAGTATGTATTTATAATATCGGCAGGCCGATATTATCGTCCGATAAATGCTTTATCGGACATCTCTATATGTGATGAATGATTAGTATAACTTGACAAAATATATTGGCAAATCCCTAGCAATTGTCATTGTTTACTCTGAAGTGGGCCTATACGTAAGGACATAAAGAGAAAGTAAAAATATCCTGTAATCTTTTCAAGAACTGCTAAACAATGATGCTGCAAACTGCAAATATTTATTTTTACCACATGTCAGGTAAAGTAACATATCACAGTAGTCAACAATGACACGCGGTACAAATTAAAATCTGAGACAAATAAAAAGGTTTGGAAAAAAAATCTGGAGATAAAGATGTGTGTATCACAGTCCTAGTGGGTGTGTAAAGTTTGAAAATGGGTGTATCACAACCGCTATCTGTGTGCAAGATGTGAAGATGTGTGTATCACAATCCTTATATGTGTGCAAGATGTGAAGATGTGTGTATCACAATCCTTATATGTGTGAAATATGTGAAGATGTGTGTATCATAATCCTTATATGTGTGCGAGATGGGAAGGTGTGTGTATAGCACTGAGTGTAATATTTCGCAAAAACTGTGAAGCAGAGTCTATGCCTAATATTAGGCAAATCTGCACAGTGGTTTTGCTTACTGTGTGTAGACTTTAACTGTGTGAAAATGTAACATTTAGTATGCAAGCAATTGGAAAAAACTGTATTGAAGTAGGTCCTGACGTTGAGCAACTCAAACATAACGATGAAACAACATGCTTTTTTACGACGTTTAACCAATGTTGGGTTCTTACGGTGATTTGACCATCGAATTTTGGTCATTTCCCAACCATGCGGATCCAACCATGTCTCAATTTACAAATACAACTTTTTGCAACGTTGTTTCAAAGTCAGTTTTAAAGGACATGTATGTATAATCAATGTTGTTTCAATGTCTTGTGCCTGCTGGAATTGGTAAACCGTTGGACATCATGTTTTATTGACTTGTCAATTAGTTGCTCTTTGACGTTTTGGTTGATGGCAACCATGTTTTTAATCCAGTCTTGCTCAAATTTTTTATTTTGTGTGCTTGTCAAATTTTTAACAACAGCTCCACCTTGGGGTGTATTGTCACAAAAGTAATGGCACAGGCAACAGAGTAGGGTCGCATTTTACTGCGCGCATCATTCTCTCAAGATGCAGACGGAACTCCGGAGGCAAGGTGCAGGTAAGGAAATTATTTTATGGCCATAAATCATTCAGGATATAAAAATACAAAACAGCGTGCCGATAGCATGGGAGCTTAGAAAGAATCATAGAAATCATCAACATTGCATTGAGCAAATAAGACAGCCAGACTGATTGTGGCGAAAACAGGAATAAAAAGCTGTCTGATTAGTGCCCGGCAGCAGGTGAGCGTCCCGAACACTAATCAAAGGCAGTCAATACTAATCAGCACCCATGGCAACCAAAAACATAAACCCAGGGGTGCTGAAACAGAAAAAAGGTAGTCAAAAACTAAACAAAACAAAACATGATCCGGGCAACGGATCATAACATTTTCACCCTTTTGCGTGTCACGTTTCAAGAGTAGAAGAGTTATCTTACATAAAAATGTTTAGTAAAATAGTAGAAAATAATAATATTCAAATGTTATCCTAATGTTTTAAAGTACTTTTAAATTAAATGTTTTCTCACCTTGTGGTTAAAATACATTCCACACCAACACCTTTTTTTATTTCAGCCAGTCCAAAGCCTGTAAAAAATATTAAAATCAATACCAATGGTGACTCTTTGTGTGGGAAAAGTATAATTCTTCCTAAATCCCAATTCAATACAATGTTAACAAAAATATACAAAACTGTTTCACAGAAATAAATTTGTTGTTTTCCACTAAATAAAATATTTTCTTTCCTCTATCAAAACATGTCACTAGGAATAAATGCAGTATTCACTTCATGTTTACATCAGGCGGCAAGCGTGACTCATTTTGTAGTAATTCATGCTGTATGTTGTGACAATAACACATTTTCCCAATTTGCTTGTGTGCATTAGAACATGTTTACACTGCTCTTTGTTCTGGCTACATTAGATGCATGCACGCTGGCAGAACTGGGCTGGTGATGAGGATTTTATTGACTTTGTAGTCTGCTGTTTGTTTTCCGTGTGTGTGTGTGTGCGTGTGTGTGTGTGTGTGTGTGTGTGTGTGTGTGTGTGTGTGTGTTCTTGTATTTTTACCCTTCTTGAGACATCAACAAGGAAAAGTACCTTCCATATGAGGATAAGTGAACAAGTTAGAACATAAATCATGGTCCCAATACGGAAAACCATTGCATCTAATAGAGAATGTCTCATTTGCACCCCTGGTGATGAAATCTATCAAAATTAGGGTGGTCCCAAAAAGGAGGGATTTTTCAAATTGACTGTGTGTCAGTTTTAAAAGTGCTCCCCCTCTGGTCAACATATGAAATAACAAGTGTGTGTCAAAATTTGAAGTGCTCCCCCTCTTGCCAACATATGAAAGAACAAGTGTGTGTGTAAGAAATTGAAATGCGCCCACTTTAGCCAAAATTAAATACAAAAATAAATAAATATGTATATAGAGACATACTGTAATAACTTGAAGTATATAATGAAGAACCAGTTACAAGCAAAAATAAATAAATACATAACTAAAAGCTTATCTTTTTTATATTTGCATAGTATGTATATATTATTAGTGTTGTAAATACAAATCTTTATATATCTAGAAAGGGTGGTCCTAAAGAGGTAGGCATTTTTCGAAGGTCTCAAGAAGGTAACAAATACAAGAATGTGTGTGTGTGTGTGTGTGTGTGTGTGTGTGTGTGTGTGTGTGTGTGTGTGTGTGTGTGTGTGTGTGTGTGTGTGTGTGTGTGTGTGTGTGTGTGTGCCGTTGGGGTGTTTCATTTTTTGTCATCCACCAAAGCTATTGGTTGTAGGGATAAAACCATTATAGCTTTTCACTATATACGATTATAGTATTGGCAATAGTCACGGTTTCATGATTAACACAATTATTATGCTTATGATGAAGAATTTTCATAGTTGAACCTGAATTGTTTGATTTTTACCCTTCGTCTTTGCTCTTTCGAATTTATGGCATTTTTTTAAAAGAAATAAACAGATGGTGATATGTAGTAGTGTACACAGACTGGTCACTAGGTATCAGTAACGTGACATGGATGCGCTCTAACACTTACCAGGCGCACTGGATTCTAAAGCGCACTGCGACGAATGGTCTATTTTTTTATATTTTTTCATATATAAGGCGCACCGGATTATAGGGCGCATTAAAGGAGTCCTATTATTATTAAATTACTAAATGTAAAACACTTCCTTGTGGTCTACACAACATGTGATGGTGGGCGGTCTTATTTACGTGGCTCACCTTCGGCAGCGTCTTCTCCCCGTCATCTTTGTTGTAGCGGTGTAGCGTGCAAGGACGGGAGTGGAAGAAGTGTCAAAAGATGGAGCTAACTGTTTTAATGACATTCAGACTTTACTTCAATCAATAACGGAGCAGCATCTCCTCATCCGGAAACAACAACAGCGGAAATGTGTCCCGTGAAAAGCCGTCCGACCGGAACTCTCTAATTACTAAAGTTCCTTGGGTGAATAATGTAAACTCACTACACCAGTATGTTTTAGCGCTTTCATGGCGAGTTTACTGACAGATATAAGTAAGAACTTTACAATACTTTATATTAGAAATGGCAACAGCGGAGGATGAATGTCACATAACAAGAAGATAGAGAAACAGAAGAAGCTTATCGACTACGGTGTCGACACGGACTACAAAGGCGGACGCGCGCAATTTTTCAGGATTTATGCAGATCTCTAAAACTTGTCAGCAGGTACCAGAAGGTAAGAAAAGTTGATTTTGCATAATATTGCGAAACAAAACGCCAGATAATATGTCTTACCTTATACACACATCATAATAATACTCGTATGTTGAAGCACAGTACAATCCATCAAGCGGTGCGGCTTCATAGCTTACCAAAGTCGTACTAAAACATTTTGATGGATTTTTGAGCCCTGTGTGTAATGTTCTATATTTTCAATGGAACATATACAATGTTGGTGTTGTTTACTTGAGTCATATTGCCATCGTAGGGCAGCCTACACATATCTCTTTTGTTTGAATGCCATCCACTGGTCACACTTATCATTACACACCATGTACCAAATAAAATTGTTTCGAGGTCGGTAAGCAAAACCAGAATTATTCCATACATTAGGTGCACCGGGTTATAAGGCGCACTGTCGAGTTTTCATGAAAAAAAAAGATTTTAAGTGTGCATTATAGTCCGGAAAATACGGTATATAGGTAAATATTCCAAAGTTGATTCAAAGTACTTATTAAAAGAATACGGTCTTGAGCAAAAACAAATAAATTATTTTGCTACTTTTTACTCCTCAAAAAAGGGCTAAACCACACTTTGTGAGGTCCTTGGTTTTGGCGCAGCACTAAGATGTCATCAAATCTGATTAAATAACATAGTGTGTGGATGTGAACCATCGTAAGGACCATCACCTTATTCAAGAGGAGTCCAGTGATCAGATCAGCGATTTCATGTATCCAGTCACAGCGGAACCGACAGATGCTAATATTAGACAATTTGACTGCGAGGTTGATAGTCGAAGCAGACACCTCAGAACTGAACTGTCGAATCTCCAACTATTTGAAGGCAGCCATTTTATGCATTGATTAATTTCTTAAATCACATCGACATTACTTTGAGATTTCGATGTGTTATTTATTACGGTCTGAAATAACAGTAATCAAATACATTCATAATTGAATTAATAAAGTAACTTTTTTGATCCTCCAGGAGAAAATATTACACTTGTGAAACTCAAGTGTTATTGTCATCAACTGTCATCCATGCCTATTTATTCATTTTTAATATACATTTTTTTTACTGTTTTAATAAAAATTGGAATGCCCATAATTTGACCCCATGATGTAGTGCTGTTATTCTACAAGCTTCTGATGTTATGTTAGTGTTTTACACTTGCCATATTTGATTTACAATGCTTATAGTTTATTCAACACAAACAGGAAAAAAACTATCTACTATGTTAAATGATCACTGAATGAAGCCCTTGACAAGAGTCCCTGTTGCTGTTTGTTTACACTGAACTGACTCAATGCTAAGCTACTGATTGTAAGAGACATTTTTATACCAACTTAATTATTAATTAAGCAAGTTTAACTCAGTTATTATGTCTTAAATTTACTTTGGCATGTAAAGCTGCATCATATTGGACGTTTTGGACCCTTAAGCTGCAACTTTGTTTTGGCAGGTTTTGCAAATGGCTCACTGGTCATTTTTTAGTACCCAAAATGTTGCCACAATTTTTTTGGGCGGGAAAAGTTTGCTGCTTTGTCCTGCTGCCATTCTTAAGCTAATGCCGCATGCTAGCTTGTCTCTTGATTAGGTTTGCCAAGCATCGACGGACGAAACTCATTTCGGCCTCATGTCCTTTCAGTCACACCCAATAGATGATGGTTATTGGTGAGGATAGGTATGTAGATCGATTGGTACATTGAGAGCTTTGCCTTCCTGACCAAGCTCTGACCGCTACAATCAGACGGTCCGATACCCCATACTCTCTGAGCACTACTCAAAAGACTTCTGAGGGACATGGTGATATGCCTTCTCCGAGTCCACAAAGCACATGTAAATTGGTTGGGCAAACTCCCTCAAAGACCCTGCCGAGAGTATGGAGCTGGTCCACATTTCTACAACCAGGATGAAAACCACAATGCTCCTCCTGAATCCGAGGTTTGACTTTCCGGCGTAGCCTCCTCTCCAGTACACCTGAATAGACCTTACCGGGAAGGCTGAGGAGTGTGAGCCCATGATAGTTGGAACACACCCTCTGGTTCCCCTTCTTAAAGAGAAGAACCACCACCCCGGTCTACCAATCCAGAGGTACCGACCCCGATATCCACGGAATGTTGCAGAGTCTTGTCAACCAAGACAACCCCGCAGCATCCAGAGCCTTAAAGAACGCCGAAATCATCTCAGCCACTGTCACAGAGGAGCTTTTTAGCTAGATGGCCAACCTCACCCCCAGAAATAGGAGAGTCCACCACAGATTCCCCAGGAACTGCTCCTCATAGGAAGATTTGTAGGTGGGATTGAGGAGGTCTTCAAAGTATTCCCTCCACTGATCCATAATTTGGTGCAAATCAGGATAAATGTGCACAACAAGGTCCACAAGGTTACAGCCCACTCGCATGTTCATGTCCAAAATAGTCTTTGTTATTAAACTGCACTATTTATTACACTGTTTATTTAAAATTCAGTTTTAAGTAGCACTTGCAGATTTTTTGAATGTAAATATATTATTATTACTATTAATAACTATAATAATCATGAAGAAAAAAAAATGCATTTATATTATTATTATTGTTACAATTATTATGAATCATAATGTTAATTAAAATGATAAATTGATGGGGATGTGAATCTTGCAACAATTCACAATTTAATTCAATTCCCGGGATGGGGATTCTTGGGATGGTGATTTTATTCAGAATCAATTCTCTATTCAACACGATTCTTGACTCAAACCGATTCTAACGATATAGTATTTGGTATTGGAAATATAATTAAACCTTTCAAAACAAAAATGCTCCTCTTGGCTGCTGAAGTATTATGTATACATGCAGCGATTATACACAGAGATAGTTTAAAAAATTAATTTAAAAAAATAAAAATCTTAAAAAGAATATATACATATACTTTTTACATTAATTTCTGAAAATAGTGAATCGATTTAAAATCAAATTAAATCAGAATCACAGTTCAGATTTTTTTCAGCACCCCTATTATTCTATTCTACTAGGAATACAATGTTGCCAATAAAAATGTACAATAAATTAAAATCATACTACTGACATTATGATACATAATTTTAGTAAAATATTGTTTTCAAATAGTTGAAATTAGTCATTTTCTTTAAGCGCCCTAAAAAGATTAATGCAATTAACATAACTTTGAAGTTGATCAAGTTTTTGATTATGCAAAGAGTGAAGTTAAGTTGCAATTTGAACTTCCTGTTAAATGACCAAACATGGTCTTTTGTCTAAAATGTTCCCTCAGAAGTCTCCCTTTAAGACAGATTGCCAAGTAAATGCACTCTCTAAATTCCCTTAGTAGATAATCATACCTAAAATGAAGCACTATAAAATGGGACTAGATTTGGGTGTATACCAGATAGTGCTTGTTTAAATCAAATCTCCTGATAATTCCTCAGAGCTGTGAAAGATTTTCCAGCCTAAACATCAATCGCTTCACCAAAAACGTCCCAAATAATGATGAATGTGAGGAATATGAAGACAAAGCAACAGCTGTCAGACTCGATTACTCGAGGCAGCGACAATGCAAAAATGCGCTTTGTGTGGCGTTTTGAGTGACGTACAAGTTCAGTCGTAGCGCCACGATGACTGAGAGGATCATGTGACAGTACTGTAATAATGCAATCAATTATTCAGCGCTCCAACTCACAGTGGGGTTTTTAATTAACGCTTCACGCAAACATCTGCCCTTCACAGTTGCAAGTACAAAATCGCTTTTGTACGCTTGAACGTGACTTGGAATGGTTGTCACATTTGTGACAGTTGAAAATATTCATTGGTTTACTTTGTATTCACAACCCCAGACTGCTATCATACCCATCTACAGTGGCGTAGCATCAAATTTGTTGTGGACTCCTGAGGGGCCCCATGCCACCTTAAATCTAAGGTCGCCGCACCATACATACACTTGGTATGTTTACATGCACTAAAAATCTAATTATTGCATGGATTTAGTTGAAACCAACTTTTTAAAACACACTTAAAAGTTTAATAAGGTTTTTTAAGTTTTAAATATTGGATTAACTTACTTAGAACTAGTGTTGTCCCGATACCAATATTTTGGTACCGGTACCAAAATGTATTTCAATACTTTTCGGTACTTTTCGATAGTTTTCTAAATAAAGGGGACCACAAAAAGTTGCATTATTGGCTTTATTTTGACAAAAAATCTTAGGGTACATTAAACATATGTTTCTTATTGCATGTTTGTCCTTAAAAAAATAGTGAACATACAAGACAACTTGCCTTTAATTGGTAAATAAGCAAACAAAGGCTCCTAATTTAGCTGCTGACATATGCAGTAACATATTGTGTCATTTATCATTCTATTATTTTGTCAAAATTATTAAGGACAAGTGGTAGAAAATGATTTATTAATCTACTTGTTCGTTTACTGTTAATATCTGCTTACTTTCTATTTTAACATGTTCTATCTACACTTCTGTTAAAATGTAATAATCACTTACTTTTCTGTTGTGTGGATACTTTACATTAGTTTTGGATGATACCACAAATGTATGTATCGATCCGATACTAAGTAGTTATAGGATCATACATTGTTCATATTCAAAGTCCTCATGTGTCCAGGGACATATTTCCTGAGTTCATAAACATAACATACATTTTCAAAAATGGAAAAAAGATTTTGTGATGCTAAGAAATATCGAAGTAATCATAGTAGTATCGACTAGATACGCTCCTGTACTTGGTATCATTACAGTGGATGTTAGGTGTAGATCAGCGGTGCCCATTACGTCGATCGCAAGCTACCGGTCGATCGCGGAGGATGTGTCAGTCGACCGCCAGCCAGGCATTAAAAAAATAGACCTAAAAATGAGCGATCATCTATCTTCACTATGACGTCACTTTCGTCACTTGATTGAAATTCAAGGCACCCGAGGATCTTGTGAAGAGATGCTGGCTGCTGCCGGCTCAATGTGAAGGAAAAAAGACACTTTTTTATTTCAACCGTACTGCACAGTTCCTGTCTTCACAATAGAAGTGGCGCTCCATTGCGCCTGCGCTAACAAAATAAGAGTCTCCGAAAGCCAACGCAAACAAGCTAGCAAGCTACGGAGTTTGCCGCCAATGTATTTCTTGTAAAGTGTATAAAAACGAATATGGAAGCTGGACAAATAAGATGCCAAAAACCAACCACTTTCATGTGGTATTAGACCGAAAGGAGGAACTTTTTTTCTCCTCCATTTGAAAACGTGGACGTTATCAGCATGACTGTCTGATTCCAATCAATGCAAGTCATCAGAATCAGGTAATACACCAACTTATATTCTTGTCTTCATGAAAGAAAGGAATCTATTTGTTGAACATGCATGTAAATAAATATACTGTATATATATATATATATATATATATATGTGTGTGTGTGTGTGTGTGTGTGTGTGTGTGTGTGTGTGTGTGTGTGTGTGTGTGTGTGTGTGTGTGTGTGTGTGTGTATGTATATAAGAGGTAGATCACCTCGACTGGGTCATTTAAAAAGTAGCTCGCCTGCTGAAAAAGTGTGGGCACCCCTGGTGTAGATCCACCAAAGGCGTTTGTTTACATTTTGACGCCGGTGAGCTACGGTGTGTAGTGAAGCATGTTTAGCTATTCCTCGTCATGCAGTGATGATACTTGTAAGAAACTTACTTTATTTGTCGCCATGGAGGCGAGGATTAATGCTTTAGAAGTAGCTAAAACACTGCCGACTGCGGCTGGATTTTAACCGCTAGCTAGCTAGCCATGTCTTAAAGCACCTCTTCCTGAGGTCGTTTCAGTGTTATAAGTTCATATTTATTGTTAGTTTTCAAGCCAAAATGCGTCCGTTCTCCCTTTTCTGTCTACACACTGTGTCTGCTTGTAAGTACTCCGTGATTGTGCACTGCTGAACATGCTCGTCTGCTCGTAAACCAGCAATGACACAACGTTACGACGACGGGGGGTGGGGTACCGGTACTTTTTAGAGGTGGTATAGTACCTAATATCATTCATTACTATTGCGGTACTATACTAATTGTAACGATCGGGTCGCATTGTGATGCGGGGGTCGTTCTCCCAAGATGCAGACGGCCTCTGGACACAGCGTGAAGGCAAGAAATAATTTATTTTAACAATAAATCAGGCAAGAAAAAACAAAAGCGTGCTCATAGCACGGGAGGCAAAGCTAAGGGGGCTAGCGTGGGAGATAGCATACAAAAAGAGCCTAGCGTGGAAGCTGGCATACAAAAGGAATCAAAATACCGTCGTTAACTGTTGCGTGTAGCAAACTAGGAAGCCAGCCTGACTGACCGGAAAAGGCAGGACTAAATAGCTCTCTGTATATACTGTGTATACTGTATATACTGTTATACTATTTGATATTGCACTGGTACTGTATGTGACTACTGTACTTTTACTTGTACTGATACTTCCACCATAACTACTGGGACTTATTGTGCAACTTATTGTCTTGTAATTAATGTACATCAGAGCTATTCAAATTGTTGTATTTTTTGTATTTAGTGTATTAGATTCAGCAACTAGTGTTTGGATCCCACTGTACGCAATATCTGAAGAGCATGGAAAAAAGCATTTCACTGTGGTGTACTCTGCATGTGACGAATAAAACCCTTGAACCTTGAACCCCTTGATTAGTGCTTGGCATCAGGTGAGCGTGCCGAACACTAACCAGAGGCAGGTGAAACCAATAAGCACCCATGGTAACTGAAAAACACAAACCCAGGGGTGCAAAAAACAGAACTGAGGAAGTCAAAACATGACCCGGGCTACGGATCATAACACCAATACCGGTATACCGTACAACCCTACTTAGAACATATCTAAATAAACTCCCCTAATAATTTTGTTTTGTTTAGATTTTTTTTTTCTTACAAAAAATCCAACAATTTCATTTGGCCAGAATATTAATTTAAATAAATACATAACCTGTCATTATTCACTTAAATATGTATATAACTCACGTTTTCCTACACTTCAGAGTGTAAAGTAGACATTAGCTTATTCACGTATAATTATCATCAGTAATAATCATAATAATCCATCATTATTACATTATGATTATATTACTATTGTATTAGTGCCTCTCTTGGGGCTTAAGTCTCCCTCTGTCTTTAAAAACTAGTGACTCTGTTTCTAACTACAATCGAGGGTCTCTGAATGCACCATAATTAAGGGCAATGAGATGCAAAAGTGAAACTTGTACATAACTTTCTCCTATGCTGTGACAGATTGATTTATTATATTTTAACTTTTTCTCTATCACCTCATCTTTGTTCCAAAATGCTGGTGCTGTGCGTCAAGCTTTGAGTGCTGAGTAAAGTGTTGAAATCTACGTTTGCTATCTAGGTGGAACAAACCATATCATATTTTTGATAGGGGTTGTAGGTCATCTTAGGCCAGAGCTGGGCAAATATTTTGACTCGGGGGCCACATTGAGAGAAAAAATGTGTCTTGGGGGCTAATGTGTAAGTGTGTATTAATGATATATACACATTTAGCTGTAAAAATCTGCTGTACATTATGTGTGTTTGGGTCCCTTTTTTTCAGGAACACTAATACCAAAAGTCACAATGTCCGATAGCATTCTAAAAAAAGTTATGACAGACCACCTCAAAAAAACGGAATGGAATTTTACAGTTTTTTAGTGAATGGGACACCCAAAATGTACATAAAAATAAAGAAAGTGGGATTTACAATATTAACTATGAACAATAAAACACTGAATATTAACAACATATGAATGTCGCTCCTCTTTTACTTCTCAGACCAGCTCCTCGATAGTTGTGTATCTTTTACAATCAAGCAAAACACAACAAAAATATAACAAACAGCAAAATATGAATGCAAAGGGAAATAAACATCAACAATATGATATATTATCACTTTTATGCAGACATTTGTTGTAAAAATTTGCTTCCGCATCTGTTTCTGACACACGCGTTTGGGGCTGGCTGCTCTGAAAACCAACCCCGCCCACTCTGCTTTGTTCCTCGTCTGAGGTGCTGTGACGTAGATTACTGTAATAACCCCTGTAACACCCAAAAGCGCAGATTTCTACCATTAAAAGACTTTCTATAGTTCAAGACTTACGGTCATTTCAAATATACGTGTTACGTGATCGTGGCATCGTGATGCCGGAGGTCGTCTTTCCAAGATGTAGAGGAACGTCAGGAAGCAGCTTGCAGGTACGAAGAATGCGCTTATTCTTAAGTGCAGACAAAAATATGCTGCGCGGTGCCCACGGTACAGAAAACAAGAATGGATAGCCAAAAGATGCTAGTCAAAATACAGATTAGGAACGTAAACGAGAACGTAATTTCGTTGCATGGGAGCAAACAAAACCACCAGGCCAAGTGTGTTATGGTTGGAGGGAGTTGACGGCACAGACACAAGGGGGCGGTATAGCTCTATGATTTATTATATACATATATAAACAATAAATATATATAATAATCAAACAATAATAATATAAACTAAACAAGAGAATGGAGTGTGACTAATCCACAAGGAGTGTATGTGTGTTTGACTATGTGTGTAATTAATTGTTGTGTATTACCGTGATGTGTTGGGCGAGAGGAGGAACAAGGCAGGAAGGCAGTCCGTGGGGCAGGCAGATGATCAAGGGCGAGAGAGAGGCGTCAGAGTCCGTGTCCATGCGAGGGGTCGAGGATCGAGGGTGGCAGTCCAAAAGGGAAGTCAAGGCGCACAGCTCGATCACGCGGGGACAAAGGCAGATTGCTGGGGAGGACGACAAGGAAGAACAATGAAACACGGAGGGGAAAACGCAGAGAGAGAGAGCGAGAGCATAAAGCTGGGTTATCGGCTTACGGTACAGAAGACTAAGTTCCGGCGAGGATCCTTGGGTCCACTGGTCTAAATACCGCTCGCCCTCTTCAGTCCCAGGTGTGTTGATTGCAGATTGCCCACAGCCTTGCCGGCATGTGGGCGTGATGCGGTCAGCGCGAGCAGGGGCGTGTCTCGGCGCGCTGCTGGCAGACCCAGCTGCCGGGGAAAAGCGGGTTCAAGCCCGCGCCGTGATAGAGTGAGGCCAGAGGGTGGATTAAATAGTTCACTGATTAGTGCCCGGGAACAGGTGAGCGTCCTGAACACTAATCAGAGGCAGGTGAGAGTAATCTGCCGTCATGGCAACTAAAGCAACAAAACAGGGGTGCTGAAACAGAATTGGAACCACAAGTGAATCACAAACGCAAACAAACTATGATCCGGGTAACGGATCCTCACAATACGCACATCACAATGGCGGCTACAGTTTTGATGTTAAAGGTCTAAAAAAATTATGTAGAACGTCTGGCGGGCCGGATTGAAAATCTTAATGGGCCGCATGTGGCCCGCGGGCCTTATTTTGCCCAGGTCTGTCTTAGACATTATTAATTTATTTTAAGCAACCTTAATATTGAACTTTCACGGCTATATTTATTTTAAATTAACATTGATGACGTTTTATTTAAAAAATTTTTTTTTTTTTTTTACAAATTACATATTTAAATATCAGGAAAATAATCTTCAAATTTGACAAAAGACCAGCCCCCCCTGTGCTTGGGGCCCCAGTACAATATTTCCACTTACCCATCCCAATTCGACACCACTGCCTATCTATGCAGCTGTGTGTACCCAAAGCTGTGGATACATTATTGTACTGCTGCAAACCCTGACCTAGATTCCTGCTGGAGTCCGGTGCTGACAAGTCAAAGCGGTAGCGTGGCAGCCTCGCTCTGGGAATCACTATCAGCTTCCGGATAGAGGAAATTAAGAAGTAAGGCTATATGTTGCCCTTTAGCCTCCAGCCAATAATGGCTGGCAATTACGGTGGAGGTCAGTTGTTGTGCTTGATCAAGTGGAGGACAAGCCATACTCCAGCCGTAATTCTGGTCGAGTTCCAACTTGTTAGGATTTTTAAACAATTTTTTGATCCTCACTATTCACGGGGGTTTCGTTTAGTGATGCACCAAATTTTCAGCCATAAGACTTTTATCACAGAAACAACACTGCCCAAACTAGATGTTGTTGATGATGTAAGCAGGAAGTAGTCTAGAGTGTCTGCAAAGTGTCCAAGAAAAACCTGCGGACAACGATATGCAAAAGTGCATTGTGGCGCCCTTTTGCCACCTGCAGCTAGCGCCATCAACGCGCTTTCTGCTCAAGTTAACATTGAAACAACTAATTATTTATGAATACTGTAAGTATTTATTTACGGGATATTTTCCCACAGTGGCCATTAGCGTCAATACAATTAGCGTCAATTTTGTGCTTTGAAGTAGGTATGGGCATTATGGCCTGAAAACTAAATCCCAAAATTTTTTGTTTACGATTTGTAACAATTTAAAAAAAAACGTTGAATAAAAATGTCAGAGTTAATTCAAAACAAGTCTTTGTTTTATTTGATCAAAAAATAGTAGTTTGAAATGACATTGCACTCGCTGCATCCTACTCTTAGCAAACTTCTAATTTGTATGTTGTTCTTTTTAGATGAGATATAAATTGTACTTTTTATGCAATAGTTTTCTAAGAACTAAATGAAGAGCTTCCTTTGAGAAGCAATACTTCTAAGAGGGTTGCATATGACGTCACATCCGTTTTTTTCTTCGTGGCTTAATTCACAAAATGGTAAAGCAGTTTGAGTGTAGCATTGAAAACAAGTTTGAGCAGAAAATGTCGTATTGCTGTTCTGTTCTTGGGTGTTCCAGTCGTTCAAATAGAGAGATAGGAAATAGCTTCCATAGAGTCCCGAAATAAGTGGTTCATAAAGGTAATAAAGTCAGGAAAAAAAGAAGGAAGTTGCTCTTAAAAATACAACTTTCATCATCTTGTAGAATACTATCAGACCATGCTAGTGTCTACAGCAATCACTTTGTAAAATGTTTGTTTGAACATTTGATTTGTCTGTGAAACTTTCTGTGAAGTGAAGTGAAGTGAATTACATTTATATAGCGCTTTTTCTCAAGTGACTCAAAGCGCTTTACATTGTGAAACCCAATATCTAAGTTACATTCAAACCAGTGTGGGTGGCACTGGGAGCAGGTGGGTAAAGTGTCTTGCCCAAGGACACAACGGCAGTGACTAGGATGGCGGAAGCGGGGATCGAACCTGCAACCCTCAAGTTGCTGGCACGGCCACTCTACCAACCGAGCTATACCGTCCCTGTGATGCAATTAAGTTATATTAGCAGTAGGGATGTCCGATAATGGCTTTTTGCCGATATCCGATATTCCGATATTGTCCAACTCTTTAATTACCGATACCGATATCAACCGATACCGATATCAACCGATATATGCAGTCGTGGAATTAACACATTATTATGCCTAATTTGGACAACCATGTATGGTGAAAATAAGGTACTTTTAAAAAATAAAAATAAAAATAAGATAACTAAATTAAAAACATTTTCTTGAATAAAAAAGAAAGTAAAACAATATAAAAACAGTTACATAGAAACTAGTAATTAATGAAAATGAGTAAAATTAACTGTTAAAGGTTAGTACTATTAGTGGACCAGCAGCACGCACAATCATGTGTGCTTACAGACTGTATCCCTTGCAGACTGTATTGATATATATTGATATATAATGTAGGAACCAGAATATTGATAACAGAAAGAAATAGGGGGAGGGAGGTTTTTTGGGTTGGTGCACTAATTGTAAGTGTATCTTGTGTTTTTTATGTTGATTTAATAAAAAAATAAATTAAAAAAATGATACAGATAATAAAAAAAACGATACCGATAATTTCCGATATTACATTTTAACGCATTTATCGGCCGATAATATCGGCCTGCTGATATTATCGGACATCCCTAATTAGCAGTGTTTGAGAGCAGAACTAAACGTAAAGAAATGACAATAGATCGCATTAATTTTTTGCTCTTTTGTGGTTGCTATGCCTAAATATAACTACGAAGACGTGCTTGTGCAAATAAAATAACGTCATGTTAAGTCCTAATAATAAATATTGGAATTGTTGGACCAATCTACCCTATTTTTGTTGTCGATTTTCATACCAGAAACTTAAACCTTTGTTGTTGTGCAGGAAAGACAAGTGCTTTATTTGACATCGATGACCACATTATAGCGTCTTTGGTGATATTTGTTAGCATCAATAAAATAGAATTAATAGTATTAATAAACTACATGAAAAGATCTCTCGTGGCGCCACAGCATAAACTATATCTTGATATCGCTAGCAAACATTGTTGAACAAAAGGGACATTTAGAGTTGAATAATGAGACAAAATATGAACTTCACACCATAAAAACAACTTCAGACATGAATTGTAGATGGGACAAATATTAGTAGCAGGAAATCAACTGCAAACAAACTTATCCTTTTTCTCGTTAACGTCACGATCACAGCAGCACGGCACTAGTTATGTTAAAAAGTACCAATGATTGTCACACACACACACTAGGTGTGGCGAAATTATTCTCTGTATTTGACCCATCACCCTTAATCACCCCTTGGGGGGTGAGGGGAGCAGTGAGCAGCATTTTTGGTGATTTAACCCCCAATTCCAACCCTTGATGCTGAGTGTCAAGCAGGGAGGTTATGGGTCCCATTTTTTTTTTAATAGTCTTTGGTATGACTCGGCCGGGGTTTGAACTCACAACCTACCTATCTCAGGGCGGACACTCTAACCACTAGGCCACTGAGTAGGTCAATCAAATGTCAATCAAATACGGTACTTAGTGATGCACGAATAAGTCCAACTTTGTCTTTCACGGATTAATGTTTAACTTGTGGACCCCTCACATGTAAGGACAGGATGTGCCTCCAATCCTTCAGTGTCAAGTGAGGTAGCAGTAACCTCTTGGTGATGATAAATGGTTAAAATCTTTGAAAAATATATTTTTCTTAAGAATGTAAAAATCCACTCTTTACCATTTTAAATATTTTTTCACGACCGCTTTCATATATGCCTCTAAACCCAGGCCTGGCCCTAACCAATCTGGCGCCCTAGGCAAGATTTTAGGTGGCGCCCCCCCACATCGGCAGTGAAGTGTATATACTCACAAAAAACTGAATAGCTTTGTCTTCGACCTTTTTTTTTACTTAAAGAAAACAAATTAACATATTATATGAGAATGTTATGTTATGATTATCTTTAACCGAATCACAGCAGTGCTCAAATTAAAAAACAGCATTCCCTCTCATGTGATATAGCTTAATTAACATTAATGATGTGCACTTTAACAACTGGGCTTACAACTATACCTAATATATAAAGGGGTGGAAAAGTGACTATTACCTGCAGGGCAAACATTAGCTAACCAGAAGGCAATAATAATGTAAACAAAAAACACCTGCTTAAAAGATCTAATACAAATGTCCCTGAGGAATGTAAGGTGGGAGTACTGTAATTACCTAACATTACATTATTATTTTCCATAACAATTTAGCCCCCTCCACAATATTAACCCGACGTTAAAACAGAACTAGCTATTTATTGATTAGCAATTGCCGAATCATGTAACATTAGCTTAATGCTAAAAAGCCAGGTTACTATCACATTCTGTAACAGACAAATAATTTCATGTAGGCTAACGTTACCTACCTGCTACCTCTGTCTTTTTCTCGTTTCTCCTCCTTTTCTCTTTTTTCTTCCCTGGGCACCTGACAGTTTTGGCCGTTTTGACATCTTGTGTTTATTTTTTGATGTGGTGACGTCCAAAAAGAGTCATGATACGGGAAGGGAGGGGGCGCACCCACGGGGGGCAGGGGGGGGGGGGGGCGTAATGTTGTAACAAATAATATTTCTATTAAATAGGCTTTACTTTGCATTTTAATTAACGTGGGATTATTTTTTGTATTTAGAAATAATAGTACCAACTTTTTTTTTTCTTTTTTTTTTCTCTCCAACATTTGTGGCACTGGCGTGGCGCCCCCTGATGGACGGCGCCCTTAGCATTTGCCTATACGGCCTATGCCACGGGCCGGCCCTGTCTAAGCCTTTCAAAATAAGCCTAAATCTGTTTAACTTGTGGACCCATCACATGTAAGGACAGGATGTGCCTCCAATCCTTCAGTGTCAAGTGAGGTAGCAGTAACCTCTTGGTGATGATAAATGGTTTAAATCTTTAAAAAATATATTTTTCTTAAGAATGTAAAAATTCACTCTTTATACCATTCATATTTGCCTCTAAACCTTTCAAAAATAAGCCTAAATCTGCACGGATTCAGGTAAATAAACAGTAGCCTAACGGGGCTTCGACCATCGACTGAAACCCAGAAGTGCCCGGATTGCAACCCACTATACTTCTGTCTTTAATAAAATATTTCTGTTGACAAAAATGTAGCATTGCACTATGCATGAAAATCAATAATAATCTCCAACATTGAGATTAATAAAGTGGAAATTTAAACCTTCTGTCTGTAGATAAAATGCAGTATTATAGGGGCGGCATGGCGTAGTGGGTAGAGCAACTGTGCCAGAAACATGAGGGTTGCAGGTTCGCTTCCCGCCTCTTACCATCCTAAAATCGCTGCCGTTGTGTCCTTGGGCAGGACACTTCACCCTTTGCCCCCGGTGCCGCTCAGACCGGTGAATTGAATGATGAATGATAGGTGGTGGTCGGAGGGGCCGTTGGCGCAAATTGCAGCCACGCTTCCGTCAGTCTACCCCAGGGCAGCTGTGGCTATGAAAGTAGCTTACCACCACCAGGTGTGAATGAATGATGGGTTCTACATGTAAAGCGACTTTGGGTACTTAGAAAAGCGCTATATAAATCCCAGGTATTATTATTATTATTATTATTATACATTGTATGCAAATAAATAACCAAGTAAAACATTGAGAAGACTATATAATAGTTTTAATAAGTTTTCATTGACACATCTTGGTGGTGTACAGAGGGACTGCTTGAGTGATCGCTCTCCACTGTGCTTCTTTCTCATCATACATGGTATCATCATCATACATTTCTGCTTTATGCTTTTTAGCCAGTTTGTTTGTTGTTGTGGTCTTGGCTTCTTGGCTTCGGCTTCAGCTGCTGGAATAAGTTTGTTGTCCTGCTGCCTTTTTTAAACAAACTTTGCTACGTGCAGTCATTTTTCCTCGCCTGTTGCCGCGAAACCAAACCACTGACAACACTTTTCTTTTCTTTGGAACAAACGTCTCGCTATGTTTTGTATCTATGGAAATAAGGGGTTGGATGAGGGCTACGGAAGCACATGGGGACAAAAAGTATGCCGGAGGAAAAAAAAAATATATATATATTTTAAATTATCTGCGATAAAATCGATATATTGCCTCGGCCTACTTTGAAGGTGAACAAGCGCATTTGCAAAGGTGAACGAGTGGCGTCAAAGGCAGCCGTGTGCATCCTGTTGTGTCCGTCCTCATCTGTTTCCATCAACCTGTCTGACGCTGCGGCCGTGACGCTCGCAGCCTTGCCAACGCATGACCCTGCGGCGGTCTGAGCAGTCCGCTTTAGCTCGCCTCCACTCTCTCTGCGTCTTTTCTCACGTATTTTCCGATCGTAGTCCCCTCTTTGGCTCTCTTTCCCACGCTGAGCCATGGCGGGCAGCAGACAATGACAGCTGTATTATCAGTCGATTGCGAGGTCACTTTCACTGGGCCCCGCGGAGACTTGAGCCACAGGAACAAAATGGAGGGAGAGTGGAGAACGGAATAGGAATAGGAAGGTAAAAACAGATTTTGGCATTTGGCACGGCAGAAGTCCACCTACATGTGTTTAAGTTGCGTGGGCGTAATGCACTATAGCCATGTTCTGGCTCGCTCCATCTTGTGATTGACATTTAATCACCATGGCAACGAGCGGGCTGCTGCTCCTTTGAGAGGTTTTAGTCGCCCGATGGAGAGAAAGAAGGATGACATTCTTTTGTTGTTGTGGCTTTTGGCCCAAAGCAGCCCAAAGTGAAAGCCTTCTCCCACCTTAAAGATGCAGCTCTTCAATCCCGCCAACCACTAACAGCTGCAGCTCAAACTTAAGCATGACTCCAATCAGTGATGGATTCTGCTGTCTCTGCGGGCCACCAGCTGCACTGTGTGACGGTACATTCGAGGACCACGCAAACAATGCGGCAATTGAAGGACGGATTTGTGCTCCTCCACTCGTAATTTTACTTTTGCTATGAATATCCAAGAAGGGCTTAGAAAAGCACAATTGCACACATTGGCAAGTGTGGCCAGTTCCAGCAGATGGTGCCATGGTGAAAAAAGCTTGTTGGCTTTTTTTAATCTCAATTGAATGGAATCCCTAGTGTAAAAATATTGCGTTATAATCACAAAGTGCTATTTCTTGAGGTAATTTCCTCACGGTGTTCCTGCTGACTCTTCCTGTCCTCTCTTTTCTGATTGTGGCCCATAAAACGAGTGGCCAAACATCGCCCGTAACAAATTACCGTATTTTCCGGACTATAAGGCGCACTTAAAATCATTTTTTTCCCTCAAAACTCGACAGTGCGCCTTATAACCCGGTAATAAAGGAATAATTCTGGTTGTGCTAATCGACCTCGAAGCAATTTTATTTGGTACATGGTGTAATGATAAGTGTGACCAGTAGATGGCAGTCAAACATAAGACATAAGTGTAGGCTGCACTATGGTTGCAATATGTCTCAAGTAAATAACACCAACATTTCATATGTTCCATTGAAAATATAGAACATTACATACGGCGCTCAAAAATCTATCAAAATATTTTACTACGATGTTGGTGCATTCAACATACAAGCATTATTATGGTGTGTGTATAAGGTAAGACATATTATCTGGCGTTTTGTTTCGCAATATTATGCAAAAGCAACTTTTCTTACCTTCTGGTACCTGCTGATCTGTATTTGGGATCTGTAGAAGTCCTGATAAATTGTGTGCATCCACAAGTCAATAAGCATCTTCTTTTTCCCTCTATCTTCTTGTTATGGTACATTCATCCTCCGCTGTTGCCATTTATAATATAAAGTAGTGTAAAGTTCTTACTTATATCTGTCAGTAAACTCGCCATGAAAGCGCTAAAACATACTGGTGTAGTGAGTTTATATTATTCATCCAAGGAACTTTAGTTATTAGAGAGTTCCGGTCGGACGGTTTTTCACGGGACACATTTCCGGTGTTGTTGTTTCCGGATGAGGAGATGCTTCGTCCTTGCACGCTACACCGCTACAACAAAGATGACGGGGAGAAGACGCTGCCGAAGGTGAGCCACGTAAATAAGACCGCCCACAAAACGGCGCACCCTGAAGCAACTGTCAGAAAGCGACTTGGAGATGATCTGTAAAACATAATCTATGCAAAATTTTGACTAAAGAACCACCATTACATGTTATGTAGACCACAAGAAGTGTTTTACATTTATAAAAAAAAATAATAATATGACTCTTTTAATGCGCCCTATCATCCGGTGCGCCTAATATATGAAAAAATATAAATATATCGGCAGTGCGCCTTATAATCCGGTGCACCCTATGGTCCGGAAAATACGGTAGTCTGTTTGTCCACTTATCAATGCGCAGATTTCACTGCCCAAACAAAGAATCCCAAATATTGGTGACTCAATCTCTGTGCTTTTTTTTTTAATCATGACCGTAACGTAAGCTACAATGTAACTAAATACATTTGGTTGTTTCAGCAGTTTGATAAAGAAAATGAAAAAACACTATTTTTGAATTAGAATTTTCTCATAATCACATGCATTTTTCAAGCTAATTTCCCAAATGTGTTTGTGTCATGTTCTCCGATTGAGGCCCATGAATTTTGCCTAGCAACAAGTGACAAAACACTCCACGAAAAA
This sequence comes from Entelurus aequoreus, assembly GCF_033978785.1. Lineage (NCBI taxonomy): Eukaryota > Metazoa > Chordata > Actinopteri > Syngnathiformes > Syngnathidae > Entelurus > Entelurus aequoreus. The sequence continues at coordinate 34,277,596 of NC_084734.1, forward strand.
GGAAAATATTTTTATTGCTCTTCTTAGCTGCCTCTGTGCTAATTTTGTACTTGAATCCCAGCCATCAGTCTGACTGACTGTTTTCCTGCCCTGTTTTAACAACATTCCTAACAACACGTCACCGTAAAAAGGCACAATTGTGTTGGTGTATCTTGCATTTTTTTTTAACCCATTCCTGCCTTCTTTCCTTGTCCTTTCTCTGCTGCGTGGCGGCAGAAAATACCTCAGCTCCAAGCAGGGTTGGACAATATAGATGACATAAATGATATATAAATTTAACCGACGACCGAGCTTTTAATACTATCGTATGTTCATGACACATTTTAGCTGCGTCCTACAAAATTTGACAGTGACAAGCGAATGAACGCGTCCTTAACGCACAGTAGGATTCCCGCTAACGAGCATGCGGCTCACGTCCCCCCATAGTGCAAAGCCACGTCTAAATTAGTAATCCTCGCCTCCTTAATGGTGAATAAACTATGTTTCTTACGAGTATCATCACTGGAAGACAAAGAATAGCTAAACATGCTACACTACACATATATGCTAACCGCTAAGCTAGAGCTTATGAATGTAAACAGAGTTTGGCGGATGAATACAAATACAGTATATACTACAACACTGCAGTGGTTAGATCAATATGTTTTATTATTAAAAATCTTAGTCCTTTATAATTGTGTTTACAATCTCAGAAAATAATTTTCTGGACATAAAATAGATTTAAGTGCAAAAATATTAAAATCAGTAGGAAAAAGTAGGAAATAATACAAATATTTTATTATTTCCTAATATGATAATATTATTTGATATTGTTACATCGCCATTCTGTGTTTTGTGTGATTATAATTGTGATCAAAAGTGTAATTAATGATCTAGAACACAGGTGTCAAACTCAAGGCTCGGGGGCCAAATCTGGCCTGCCACATTATTTTATGAGGCCCATGAAAGCCTGGAAATAATATACGTCAGTAAAATGCTTAATCTTTTCTTACTAAATATATTTGTTTTTTCCCTTTTGACATTAAAAATCATGTACTGCTAGGGATGATACTCGAAACCGGACTTCCCGGTTGTTTGATAAGAAAAGAACCGAGTCCTCGGACTCAAATCCCTTTTTGAGAACCGGTATTCGTTATCGAGACCACTATAGTAAAGAAAAAGAGTTGGTTCTTTATTCGAATCCCTGGGACCAATCCCGTCCAGACCAGAAATGCCCCGTGAGACATCACAAGAAATGACGTCACGTAGCTCAGTCATTAGGCGCAGATAGGGAAAGCAGGAAAAACAATGGACCGGAAAAAGCGCTCCACGGTGTAATAAAGTTTAAAACAAAAAGGTATAATCCAATGAATAACTTTACTGAGAGATTTGAGCAGGGTACAAACACATGACGAACACTTTAACGACCAACCGGAAACATAGCAACAAGGCTAGCAACGCACCTCCTTTACGGCAGCTGTCGCAACGTTCTGAAAGCAACCGCAGCACATACATATATATATATACAACATATGTATATGACATCTCCCTTTTTTAACTTTTGTCCTTCTTTCCTTGTAAACAAAACAAAATCACACTGTATATGTGCTGTCTGTCTAATTATAAATAATGCAGACTAGGCGTTGTCTTGACGTTTACTTTCACAGCGTGCTCATAACCTCATTCTTAGCTGCCGGGTGTGACTTGCAACAACACTTTTCGGGGCCACCGCGCATGCTCGTCACTCCCGTTGCATGCTGGGTAGTGTAGTTGTTATATTCCTAGCTAATAACATCACATCTTTCCCCCTATAAAGAAATAATGTTAACTCAATAAAGTGTATTTCTTTTTTTAGCTTTAACTTTTCATTTTTTAGCATTGTAACCACATTTGCAAACAACTTTTCTCTTCATAGAATGTTCCTTCAATAAAGAAATAAAGTGCAAAAATGTCAAAGCATCATAACAAACAGTTATGTCAAATAGCAGCAGAAGTGCACTTTTTGGAGAGCTGTATTATTTTCAGTTTTGTGCCCAAGGGACTGATTTTATTTAACACTATATTATTATTTATACACCTATAGTGATCACAGAGACAGGTTGTTTTTGTGTTACTGTATATATTTGTTTTACTTAAAAATTCCACTTAATATACTTTGGGTAACAACAGTCAATATTTATTTATTATATTTTATTTTTTAGGGGGGGTAACAGTTAATATTTATTTATTTATTAGATTTAATGTTTTTCTTATATAATAAAAGTGAGCTTTTGTTAAACCAAATATTGTGTTTTTTTCCATATACAACAACCTATCTGGACTCGATAAGAGAATCGATAAGGAATCGGTTCGATAAGAGGATTTGATAATAGGCTCGAACTCGATAATTTCTTATCAAACATCATCCCTATGTACTGCATGCAATTGCATATCTTTAAAAATTCAATATTATCAAAATCTAAATATTATATTATCATGTATTCCAAAAATGTTTTTTGTTAAAATAAAGATAAGTACTGTACTTAAATATCTGCTTGACTTATGATTTCAGAACAAATGATCAAATCAAATTGTAGACTGTAAAATTGACAATAGATTTTACGGTTAAATTCTGCCGACTGAGTTTTTTTTTACAGTTAAATCAACTTTCGTACTGTTTTTTCCCATATACAGTAAGACACTAAAACATTAAAAAAAAAAAAAAAAAAAAAAACATTAAAAGAACAAGATTTTACAGTTAAAAAAAACAACGGGTAGCTCTGTTGCTTGAATTTTACCGCTAAAAACAGTGATATTGTTTTTCCATTCCATTCCATTCATTAGGTTTTTTTATATGCTGTTAAAAACCCACTGCTTTTGCTGTAAAGTTCTGGTGACCGAGCTGACAGCTTTTAAAGTAAAATTTAAATATTTTTTTTGCAGCTTATGTAAAAAAATATATTGTTAATGAATTATATATATATATATATATATATATATATATATATATATATATATATATATATATATATATATATATATATATATATATGTATGTATGTATGTATGTATGTATGTATGTATGTATGTATGTATGTATGTATGTATGTATGTATGTATGTATGTATATATATATATATATACATATATATATATATATATATATACATATATATATATGTATATATATATATATATATATATATATATATATGTATGTATATATATATATATATATATATATATATATATATATATATATATATATATATGTATATTCATATATTACTCATTGTTAAAAGCGGCCCTCTGAGGGCAACCATAACTGCGATGTGGCCCTCAATGAAAACGAGTTTGACACCACTGATCTAGAATGTTTTAAGTATCAGCATTGGTGTGACCAATGCTGATAACCACATGGTATAAGAATTGTATTTGAACACGTGACTTTTGAACGGAAGTGAACGAAGTGGTGGGCCACCAAACCAACATGCTTACTGTGCAACGTGCAAACTATCTGAGTACGCAAGGGGCCTAGATCTTACCACTAAAAGCAGATACGAGCAAAAAAATCCAACTGTGCAATGGAGTCTATCCCTATACATTATCAAATTAAGATTTGTGGAGTGATATCAAGGAATATCTGTTGGCTGCGTTCCCAGACATGTGGAACTATCTGGTGCTCCAGACGTCATTCTACACGACATAACAGATGAAAACTTGGAAAAGCATGGAGGTCTGCAACTTCTTTGTGTGTGGCTGGGTCAAGGACATTGGTATCAAGATTCTCCCGGATAAATATGCATCGTTTTTGCTCTGGTAAGGTTGAATTTCATGATTTAACGTTGTGTCTACTGACTACAGCCATGTTTGTTGCTTGATTTGTTTTTGTTGTAACCGCTGTTTAAGAGTATGCGTGTATTTCCTCGTCTTAATCAAAATATCAATTCTGCAGCGTCTTCTCCCCGTCATCTTTGTTGTAGCGGTGTAGCGTGCAAGGACGGGAGTGGAAGAAGTGTGAAAAGATGGAGCAAACTGTTTTAATGACATTCAGACTTTACTTAAATCAATAACGGAGCAGCATCTCCTCATCCGGAAACAACAACAAGGCTGGAAATGTGACCCGTGAAAAACCGTCCGTCCGGAACTGTCTAATAACTAAAGTTCCTTGGGTGAATAATGTAAACTCACTACACCGGTATGTTTTAGCGCTTTCATGGCGAGTTTACTAAGAACTTACACTACTTCATATTAGAAATGGCAACAGTGGAGGATGAATGTCCCATAACAAGAAGATAGAGAAAAAGAAGAAGCTCATCGACTACGGCGTCGGCAAGGACTACAAAGGCGGAAGCACGCAATTTTTCAGGATTTATGCAGATCCCAAATACAGATCAGCAGGTAACAGAAGGTAAGAAAAGTTGCTTTTGCATAATATTGCGAAACAAAACGCCAGATATGTCTTACCTTATACACACACCATAATAATACTCATATGTTTAATGCGCCAACAATCCTTCAAGCGGTGCGTCTTCATAGCTTACCAAAGTCGTACTAAAACATGTTGATAGATTTTTGAGCGCCGTGTGTAATGTTCTATATTTTCAGTGGAACATGAAACATGTTGGTGTTGTTTACTTGAGTCATATTGCAGTCTACACTATCTCTTGTGTGTGAGACTGCCATTATAGTGCAGTCTACACGTATCTCTTATGTTTGACTGCCATCTACTGGTCACACCTATCATTACACCATGTACCAAATAAAATTGCTTCGAGGTCGGTAAGCAAAACCAGAATTATTTCGTACATTAGGCGCACCGGGTTATAAAGCGCACTGTCGAGTTTTGAGAAAAAAAAAAATATTTTAAGTGCGCCTTATAGTCCGGAAAATACGGTAATATATTGTTATCTCAGGAGACTGCAACATATATTGCGATATCACCTATTCCGAGCTCAAGTTATCAAGGAAGGAGCTAATTCTTTTCAAGAGAAAACAGAGAATGGGGCAAAATGCGAAACAACGTATGAAAAACTAGCAGTGGTGTATGTTACCAATATTGTGTGGTGAGATTAGAACCTCGTTGACTTCGTAGGACCTGCTTGTGCTAACACTATGGTGAGTAGAAGTGAGTGGCAATAATATGTGCTGCATATCAGTGGTGTTTGCACTAGACGTGTTGCCAGTGTCCCATGTTGTTACCATAGCACCCTTTTGTCAGCGCCAACCCTCCTGCTGAGGTCCATGTGTGGAGGGGGCTGGGTTATCGAGCCCTGTGATGATGGTGTCACTGCAAGACACCACCCAGCAGGCGGCCCACTCTCCTGCCACTTTTAGACAAAAACCAGACTGGCTTAAGACGTTTTGTCTGACTGAGAGGAAAGGAGAGGGAGATGTCCAGTACGCTTCCTGACCACTTTAATTATTTGGAATAAAGCAGTTTTAACTACCGAGACATCCCTCACAGTGTTTGTGTGACTTCCAGCCTCCCAAGGTGAGCAACCAGGCCTCCACTAATGACTTACTGACCGCATGCTACTGAGCATGCTCCACACAGGAGACTTCAGAGGTAGCTATGATGTGTTCTTCAAAAGGAGGCGGCTGTTTGAAGACAACTCGGCGAAGGGCGGCGTCTGGCAGAAAGCAGAAGGTGACGCGGCCGCAACGTGAGGCACGGGAAGTCAGCGAGGCTTTTTAATTTAAAGTTAAAGTACCAATGATTGTCACACACACACTAGGTTTGATGTGTCCTCTGCATTTGACCCATCCCCTTGTTCACCCCCTGGGAGGTGAGGAGAGCAGTGAGCAGCAGCGGTGGCCACGCCTGGGAATCATTTTGGTGATTTAACCCCCAATTCCAACCCTTGATGCTGAGTGCCAACCAGGGAGGTAATGGGTCCCATTTTTATAGTCTTTGGTATGACTTGGCCGGGGTTTGAACTCACAACCTACCGATCTCAGGGCGGACACTCTAACCACTAGGCCACTGAGTAAGTTTTGTGCGCATTAACATTTGTCAGGATATCCTCGGAGACGTGAAAGTGTCACCTTATCCCAGATCAGATATTATGTCTGCTGCCAGTCGTCTAAAAGTGCATGACAAGGCTGCGTTTTACTCCATGTTTGCTTTTTCCTCAGGGCATGTCCCCATAGGAACCTTTGTTTCGTTTGCGTTCCTATCGATAGTGATTCACATCCTGGCAAAACGTTTTCTGGGTGACAATGATGTAATGCAGTGCCTCGCAATAAGTGGCGCCGTGCGCAGGCACAGACGGACCACAGGACTTCCTCCATGTGTCAATAGTGACATCACTAAAGTACATGTGTCATGGCTGTTTATGCCAAGCCGTGCCCTTTTGTTGGTGTTCTGTGGTGTTTTGGGTTAGTTCCTGTCCTGGGCTTTTATTTTGGTGACTTTTCCTGTTGTGTTGGTGTTTTTTCGTGACCGATTCACACATCTTTGTCTGAGCACTGTTTCCCCTCACCTGCGGCTGATTGGCAGCCAGGCCACACCTGGTATCAATCAGCCTGCTACTATTTATGCCTGCCTCATCCTCAAGACACTGCTTGAGTATTGTTAGATGTTACCTGTTGCAAGTTCTCCTGTATCCTGTTTGCCTGGTTCCTGGTTCCTGTTTGCTGTCTCCTGTGTTCCTGTTATCCTGGTTCCTGATTCCTGTTTTCCTGCCTGATTCCTTTGGACATTAAAGTCATGTTTTCCTCCACCTCTGCATCTTGGGGTTCATCACCTGCGAATCCTGACACCATGTCAGTTTACAAACAAGTTCAAGAATGTCTGAAACAAGTACAGACACTCTGTGGATTCTGGGTGTCGCAGGGGCCACAGACGTTTGGACTTAATGTTTCCACTATGTGAGGAAGTTTGGGATGGCGCAGCATCTGGCAACCTTCGGCTATTTGATTGTCGCAGCGATATAATGACTAGAGATGTCCGATAATATCGGACTGCCGATATTATCGGCCGATAAATGCTTTAAAATGTAATATCGGAAATTAGCGGTATCGGTTTCAAAATGATTGGTATCTGTTTCAAAAAGTAAAATGTATGACTTTTTAAAACGCCGCTGTGTACACGGACGTAGGAAGAAGTACAGAGCGCCAATAAACCTTAAAGGCACTGCCTTTGCGTGCCGGCCCGGTCATATAATATCTACAGCTTTTCACACACACAAGTCAACAGCCATACAGGTCACACTGAGGGTGGACGTATAAACAACTTTAAAACTTACAAATATGCGCCACACTGTGAACCCACACCAAACAAAAATGACAAACACATTTCGGGAGAACATCCGCACCGTAACACAACATAAACACAACAGAACAAATACCCAGAACCCCTTGCAGCACTAACTCTTCCGGGACTCTACAATATACACCCCCCGCTACCTCCTAGCCCCCCCAAACCTCAACCCCGCCCACCTCAACCTCCTCATGCTCTCTCAGGGAGCATGTCCCAAATTCCAAGCTGCTGTTTTGAGGCATGTTAAAAAAAAAAAAAGCACTTTGTGACTTCAATAATAAATATGGCAGTGCCATGTTGGCATGTTTTTCCATAACTTGAGTTGATTTATTTTGGAAAACCTTGTTACATTGTTTAATGCATCCAGCGGGGCATCACAACAAAATTAGGCATAATAATGTGTTAATTCCACAGCTGTATACATCGGTATGGTTGATATCGGAATCGGTAATTAAGAGTTGGACAATATTGGAATATCGGATATCGGCAAAAACGTCATTATCGGACATCTCTAATAACGGCAGATGAAGATTTTCCATCCACTGAAACTCGCCTGATTATAAAGCTTCCCTGGAATGTGCTAGTTTGCCTTTTGGACTGGTCAACTAAAGCAGAAATACGCTTCTGGTAGGTTTAATCACCTTAATATTAATGAGCTAACTGCTATGCGCTACTTGTTATGCTACATCAAATCAAAGCGGATTTAGCTAGCATAATGATGTAACTTTCAATGTGTTAAATAATGATGCATAATCTTTGTGTTGGTGTGTTGTTAAGTTGATTAAACGTTTTGAATTGCTTACTTTGTTCACTTAGACCGGGGTTATCCAACCTGCGGCTCTTTAGCGCCGCCCTAGTGGCTCCCTGGAGCTTTTTCAAAATGTATGAAAATAGAAAAATATGGTGGAAAAAATATATTTTTGTTTTAATAGGGTTTCTGTAGGACGACAACATGACACAAACCTCCCTAATTGTTACAAAATCCCACTGTTTATATTAAACATTATTCTCAAATGAGAGTATTTGGTAAGCGCCGTTTTGTCCTACTAGTTTTGGCGGTCCTTGAACTCACCGTAGTTTGTTCACATGTACAACTTTCTTCAACAATGCCATAGAAAGACATATTTTCTGCCACTCCTTCTTTGTCTCATTTTGTCCACTAATCTTTTCATGCTGTGTGTGAATGCACAAAGGTGAACTTGGTTAATGTGATTTTCTTGTGTGGAGTGCTAATCAGACATACTGCATGACTGCAAGCTAATCAATGCTAACATGCTATTTAGGCTAGCTGTATGTACATATTGCATCATTATGTCTCACTTGAAGGTATATTTGAGCTCATTTAATTTCCTATGTCCTCTGTGTATTTAATTTATATCTGCATTTCTCTTGACACGTTGTCTGTATGTGATATTGGCTGCATTTCTGATAGTGGTTTGTGTGCAATGTTGTTCCAGACCACAGCAAACTTTACCCAGCTTGCATAGATTGTTATAAATCCATTCAAAGAAGACAACCTGCCGTTTCCTTAAACTTGGACACACACATCTATACCAGAGAATAATTTCACCACACTTAGTGTGTGTGTGACAATCATTGGTACTTTAACTTTAACTTTAACTTTGGTCGGTCTAAGCCAGTAATATCCAGGAGTTATCTCACCATCTGAGATCTCTGATTTACTTATGGTTTCCAATGTTGTAAAAATGTGTAGAATAAATATTACATTTCAACATTTCTGTCAACGATTTGTGTCAGCCTGCGACACATAGTCATTTTGATAGTAGGCTAATATAGCTAATATAGACACTTATATCATGTGTTGACTTCATTATAACACTTATATAAGGCTTTTAATTTTTTGCGGCTCCAGACAGATTTTATTTTGTATTTTTGGTCCAATATGGCTCTTTCAACATTTTGGGTTGCCGACCGCTGACTTGGACACACAACAGCCGAGGAAAGGTCAGAATGAAGAAAAAGGGCCTGATTTACTAAAGGATTGCGTGTAATAAAACACGTTCAAACCTGATAGCACACGCAAAACTGATCTACCAAATGTGTCTAAACTGGTTTGCGTCTGTTAAGTGAGTACAATTTAAGGCAAAAACGCATACACCTGCTGTCATGCGCATTTTTCCCCAATCAGAAGCCTGGAAAAAGCAGCAAAAGTTGACTTGGTGGCATTACACCTCTATTATGTGTATTTTGATATACAATACATGTGCATTATCTTTAAAACCAGCATGCACATACACAGAGCCCTGGGAACTTTATAAATATCTTTTTTAGTGTTTAAACACGCCTGTGCTGCTGAAACCCAACACTCACGGAATTATAACATGTTTAATCAGCAACATGGTGATATATTACATGTACATTATTTGTAAAATCAGCACACACTTTAAACTGCCAAGGAAGCACCTGGAATGTTTAAGTTCCTAAAACGCACGGACTTGCGTGTGCCGCTGCAAAACTCTTGTGGTATTATAAAGCATTTAATCATCGATATAGAGATATTGTCATGATCCGTGGTCCGGATCATGTTTTGTTTAGTTATGTTCTGATAGTTTAGGACTTCCTTAGTTGTTTTGTGCACTTCAGGGGTTTGTTTTGGTTACCATGGGTACAAATTGGTCTCACCTGCCTCTGATTAGTGTTCGGCACGTTCTCCTGCTGTTGAGCACTAATCAGAGAGCTATTTACTCACGTTGCTCACCACACACTGTCTGGCTTCCTTGTTTGCGGTGAGCAAGAGTTACATTGGTTTGTTTCATGTCCTAGTTCTGTGCTAAGTGTTAGCCTTAGCTTCCCGTGCGTTCGGCACGCTTTTCTTTTGCTTGTTTTCTGTTTGCCTATGATTTATGTAAATAAATCATCTCTTACTTTCACGTTTTTGTCCGGAGTGTCCGTGTTGCACTGGAGGAACGATCCCGCACAAATATGCGACCCCCACGTGACAGATATATTACATGTGCAATGAACTGTATATTGTCTTAAACATCAGTACACACTACAAGGAGGATGCTACATCAGTGTTTTTCAACCTTTTTTGAGCCAAGGCACATTTTTTTCATTGAAAAAATCCGGAGGCACACCACCAGCAGTAATAATTAAATAACAAAACTCAGTTGACAGTAAAAAGTCTTTGTCGCAATTGTTGGATACGACTTTAAACCATAACCAACCATGCATCAATATAGCTCTTGTCTCAAAGTAGGTGTACCGTCACCACCTGTCACATCACGCCGTGACTTATTTTGAGTTTTTTGCTGTTTTCCTGTGTGTAGTGTTTTAGTTCTTGTCTTGCGCTCCTATTGTGGTGGCTTTTCTTGTTTTGTTGGTATTTTCCTGCAGCAGTTTCATGTCTTCCTTAAACGCTATTCCCCGCATCTGCTTTGTTTTAGCAATCAAGAATATTTCAGTTGTTGCTATTCTTCTTTGTGGGGACATTGTTGATTGTCAAGTCATGTTGGGATGTGCTTTGTGGACGCCGTCTTTGTTCCACAGTAAGTATTTGCTGTCGTCCAGCATTCTGTTTTTGTTTATTTTGTAGCCAGTTAGGTTTTAGTTTCGTTCTGCATAGCCTTCTCTAAGCTTCAATGCATTTTCTTAGGGGCTCTCACCTTTTGTTTATTTTTGGTTTAAGCATTATAGATACGACGACAAACCCTTGTCATCTCACAAGACGTGTTCCCGACATCTACAATTAGCTACCGGTTGCCACCTACTGATATGGATGAGTATCACACGGTTACTCTGCCGAGCTCTAAACAGTACCGACACTCAACAACGGCAAATTATTTGCTTACTATAATTACTGGTTTGCAAAAAATATTTTGACCCCTAATAGGTGAAATTACATAATCTCCCACAGCACACCAGACTGTATCTCACAGCACACTATTGTGCCGCGGCACAGTGGTTGAAAAACACTTTTTTTTTTCACATGGGCGCTTTTTACGCCTGCCCCCATCTACACAAATGAAACCAACACACGTAAGTTAACTTCATGATCTGTCATTAAATAAGGACTAAAAACATGAGTTAATGTTGCATCTTTCTTATGACATAAAGCAAAAAGTCTTGCTAGTTGAAGTTGTTCCATCAGCTGGAGGTCCGACAGCAGTCATATCCAGACTGTCATTAACGCTGGTGTGTGTGTCACAAAGCCAATTTTTGTTTTTATCAATGATGAGTGAAAATAGCAGCATTTTTGCACTCAAACATACAGTATCTATCAATCAATCAATCAAAGTTTACTTATATAGCCCTTAATCACAAATGTCTCAAAGGGCAAACGACATCCTCTGCTCAGATCCCGCATCAGTCCTCTTATAGGGTGTTTAAAGGCAGCAAGGCAGTGTTGTTGAGCTTTGGCAATGACAGTGCACAACCGTGACGTCATCAGAGGACTGCAAGTCTCAGTTTTTGTCGCGTACACGCTGAGTGGAGAGTTTTGGAACGCTAAACTTTGGCCAGCGTTTGCAAAAGTCTGCGTTTTTAAGGACAAAAGTATAGGTTTGCGTGTAGACAAGAGGCCTTAACATCTTGGACGGCCAGAAATAAAAAATATTAGACATATTGTCTATTCAGCAACATCCTTTTATAATTTTACAGCTGCTAAAGGACTTAAAGGCCTACTGAAATGATTTTTTTTTTTATTTAAACGGGGATAGCAGATCCATTCTATGTGTCATACTTGATCATTTCGCGATATTGCCATATTTTTGCTGAAAGGATTTAGTAGAGAACATCGATGATAAAGTTTGCAACTTTTGGTTGCTGATAAAAAAAGCCTTGCCTGTACCGGAAGTAGCGTGACGTCACAGGTTGAAAGGCTCCTCACATTTCCCCGTTGTTTACACCAGCAGCGAGAGCGATTCGGACCGAGAAAGCGACGATTACCCCATTAATTTGAGCAAGGATGAAAGATTCGTGGATGAGGAACGTGAGAGTGAAGGACTAGAGTGCAGTACAGGACGCATCTTTTTTCGCTCTGACCGTAACTTAGGTCAGAGCTCATTGGATTCCACACTCTCTCCTTTTTCTATTGTGGATCACGGATTTGTATTTTAAACCACCTCGAATACTATATCCTCTCGAAAATTAGAGTCGAGAACGCGAAATGGACATTCACAGTGACTTTTATCTCCACAACAATACATCGGCGAAGCACTTTAACTACGGAGCTAACGTGATAGCATCGGGCTTAACTGCAGATAGAAACAAAAGAAATAAACCCCTGACTGGAAGGATAGACAGAAAATCAACAATACCATTAAACCATGTACATGTAACTACACGGTTAATGCTTTCCAGCCTGGCGAAGCTCAACAATGCTGTTGCTAACGACGCCATTGAAGCTAACTTAGCAACGGGACCTCACAGAGCTATGTTAAAAACATTAGCTTATCACCTACCAGCACTCATCTGCTCATCAACACCCGTGCTCACCTGCGTTCCAGCGATCGACGGAGCGACGAAGGACTTCACCCGATCATCAATGCGGTTGGCGGCTAGCATCGGATAGCGCGTCTGCTATCCAAGTCAAAGTCCTCCTGGTTGTGTTGCTGCAGCCAGCCGCTAATACACCGATCCCACCTACAACTTTCTTCTTTGCTGTCTTCATTGTTCATTAAACAAATTGCAAAAGATTCACCAACACAGATGTCCAGAATACTGTAGAATTTTGCGATGAAAACCGAGCTTTTTTTGTTGGATACAATGTTTCCGAATACTTCCGTTTCAACGATTGACGTCACGCGCATACGTCATCATACATGGACGTTTTCAACCGGAAGTTTCGCGGGAAATTTAAAATTGCACTTAATAAGTTATCCCGGCCGTATTGGCATGTGTTGCAATGTTAAGATTTCATCATTGATATATAAACTATCAGACTGCGTGGTCGGTAGTAGTGGGTTTCAGTAGGCCTTTTAGGGGTTGATTAAAACAAATTAAATTGTTGTTTTTTTTGTGTCCTATAGTGTTTTTTTTTTAATGTAGTTCGTTTTTTCACAATGCATATCCATCCATCCATCCATCCATTTTCTACCGCTTGTCCCTTTTGGGGTCGCGGGGGGTGCGGCAGCCTATCTCAGCTGCATTCGGTTGGTAGGCGGGGTACACCCTGGTAAATTGCCACCTCATCGCAGGGCCAACACAGATAGACAGATATATTCTTAAAATGTTTCTTATATGAAAAAAACTTTTTTAAGTGTGCATTTTTTGCGTCTTGAACAGAGTAAGTGCAGCCTCTCTCCGATGAGCGCACGTTCAACGGTAAAAAAATATGTGTGTCATTGCAGATGCACTGCACGACTGCCTCTATATTGCCCATAAAAAGTGGTAGATGTCTCCAGCATGTTTGAAAACATGCACCATCTGCACGGGGGCGGTAAAGCTCGGTTGGTAGAGTGGCCTTGCCAGCAACTTGCGGGTTCCAGGTTCGATCCCCGCTTCCGCCATCCTAGTCACTGCCGTTGTGTCCTTGGGCAAGACACTTTACCCACCTGCTCCCAGTGCCACCCACACTGGTTTAAATGTAACTTGGATATTGGGTTTCACTATGTAAAAGCGCTTTGAGTCACTAGAGAAAAGCGCTATATAAATATAATTCACTGCACCACTTTTTAATTGCACACACAGTCTTAGTAAATTGGACGCTATTTTATAGATTGCACACAGTGTTTAGCGCGTGGTAATTGGATCTTAGTAGATCAGGCCCAAAGTGTCCAAAGACTGGAGGTGCATGCAAATGAGAAAATAAAGACAAGGATGTTGTATATATTTATTTTTATATAGATTAGAGCAGTGGTTCTCAAACTGTTTTCACCAAATACCACCTCAGGAATAAAGCAGAAGTAAAAATGTATGACAACAATATTTATGTGTTAATGGAAAACACCCATCAATATTATTAATGAATAAAGAGACACTGCTGCTAGAATGTAAATTCCCATAGGAGGGGAATTATGGAGTATAGTATTGGGATAAGTTAAGCTGGTTTCAAAAGGCTCCGTGATTAAACACCCTGCTAATCTTGGCGCATTGCACATAATACTCTGTAAATCCATTTACTGCAAAATGTGGAAATGCTGTCAATATGTAGGCGAGGAAATATGTCAGCTGGTATTTTTTTGGGCCATACTGCTAATGAGGCCAGCTCGGGAGGAAAATATTGCCCTTGAAATCTGTCTTCATCTAGCACTGGAGCACCAGAATACTGTACACAACACATCAGTGTACAGTACATGTATGCCTTCATACACTGAAGACACCACTATCAATCCTGTATCTTTTGTAACAAATCCATCCGCAGGAAATGGGATGGCTGTAGCCGTTTTGGTCCATTGTGTCCCTTGAAGGAACGCCGGACTAATCCACTCAGACACGGTGGCTGAAAATATCTCACTGATGCTTTTTTCTTCTCTCCTTGAGACACTGTGGAAAAATCATAAAGTAGAACAACATTGGTCCGCCATGTCTAAGAACTGCACTGACCAGTCATCCATCACTATCCTCGTAAACATTTATGCAGCCCCCAGACCATTGACTTCATTTGGTGGGGGGTGAGGTGGGGCATGTCCACTGCACTTTTTCAAAAATCTGATTTTGTCCCCTGCACTTTTTAACGTCCAAAAATATTGTTACGCTATTGAATGGAGACAAGTCAAACACTAGCACCAGGTGGAAAACGGTCACTCAGGCTGAAGTTTGTCCCTTTTTACCGCCCACTAGCTTATTGATGTTCATTGATAGGCTTTCCGGGGCTGCCTTTTTGCCAATGTGACAACGATTGACAGCGGTTCACTTTTTCCACAGTTTGTTACGTTACAGCCTTACTCCAAAATAAAATAAATTCTTTTTTGCCCTCAAAATTCTACACACAATACCCCATAAAGACAATGTTAACAAATTATTTTTCTGTTAAATATTTAGCAACTTTTAAATAAAACATTACATGTACAGTACATACGTATTCAAAGCCTTTGCTCACCACTTTGTTGATGCACCTTTGGCAGCAATTACAGCCTCAAGTCTTTTTGAATATGATGCCACAAGCTTGGCACACCTATTTTGAGGTGGTTTCGCCCATTCGTCTGTTCCCATTCCTCTTTGCAGCACCTGTCAAGCTCCATCAGGTTGGATGGGAAGCGTTGGTTTTCATCCAGGATGTCTCTGTACATTGCTGCACTCATCTTAGTCTAGTCAGGGAGGTGACCAAGAACCAATGGTCACTCTGTCAGAGCTACAGCATTGGTGGAGAGAGGAGAACCCTCCAGAAGGACAACCATCTCTGCAGCAATCCACCAATCAGGCCTATATGGTAGAGTGGCCAGACGGAAGCCATTTATTAGTAGGAAGACTTTCAGACCATGAGAAACAAAATTTTCTGGTCTGATGACACAAAGATTGAACTATTTGTGTGAATTCCGGGCGTCATGTTTGGAGGAAACTAGGGGTGTGGGAAAAAATCGATTTGAATTTGAATTGCGGTTCTCACGTTGTGCGATTCAGAATCGATTCTCATTTTTTAAAAATCAATATTTTTTTTATTTTTTTTTAAATTTTATTTTATTTTTTTTAATTAATCAATCCAACAAAACAATACACAGCAATACCATAACAATGCAATCCAATTCCAAAACCAAACCCGACACAGCAACACTCAGAACTGCAATAAACAGAGCAATTGAGAGGAGACACAAACACGACACAGAACAAACCAAAAGTAGTGAGACAAAAATGAATATTATCAACAACAGTATCAATATTAGTTACAATTTCAACATAGCAGTGATTAAAAATCCCTCTGACATTATCATTAGACATTTATAAAAATACAAATAAATGAACAATAGTGTCACAGTGGCTTACACTTGCATCGCATCTCATAAGCTTGACAACACACTGTGTCCAATATTTTCGCAAAGATAAAATAAGTCATATTTTTGGTTCATTTAATAGTTAAAACAAATGTACTTTATTGCAATCAGTTGATAAAACATTGTCCTTTACAATTATAAAAGCTTTTTACAAAAATCTACTACTCTGCTTGCATGTCAGCAGACTGGGGTAGATCCTGCTGAAACCCTTTGTATTGAATGAATAGAGAATCCTTTTGAATCGGGAAAAAAATCGTTTTTGAATCGAGAATCGTGTTGAATTGAAAAAAAAAAATCGATTTTGAATCGAATCGTGACCCTAAGAATCGATATTGAATCGAATCGTGGGACACCCAAAGATTCACAGCCCTAGAGGAAACCAGGCACCGCTCATCACCAGGACAATACCATCCCTACAGTGAAGCGTGGTGGTGGCAGCATAATGCTGTTGGGGGTGTTTTTCAGCGGCAGGAACTGGGAGGCTTGTCAGGATAGAGGGAAAGATGTATGCAGCAATGTACAGAGACATCCTGTATGAAAACCAACGCTTCCTATCCAACCTGATGAAATTTGAGAGGTGTTGCAAAGAGGAATGGGCGAAACTGTCCAAAGATAGGCGTGCCAAGCGTGTGGCATCTTATTCACAAAGACTTGAGACTGTAATTGCTGCTAAAGGTGCATCAACAAAGTACTGAGCAAATGCTGTGTATATTTACAAAAATGTCATAAAGTGTGTATATTATTTGGAGGACAAACATTTTTTTTATTCCATTTTGGAATAAGGCTGTAACATAACAACATGTGGAAAAAGTGAAGCGCTGAACATGAGTGGTGTGTTTGACCACAGTGTCTTAATCTTGTCCAGCAGAGAGATGTCCCTTGTATTATCGACGAGTCCCAACAAAGAAGCAGGTCCTCGTAGAGACGGATAAACAGCAGTGCACACACTTCTGCATTTCATTTCCTGTCCAGGCTGCAGCATCAGCAGCATCTGTAAGAGAAAATCACTATTGCTTTAGTCTAATCCAGACCGACTCGCCGAGCGTGGCTCTGATAAACAGACGCTCTCTACTTATAAATTATAATTTTGAAAAAATCCCACCCGCGGCCCAACCCCAACGTTTAGTTCTCACACTTTCGGTGGCACCCAGGCAGGGTCTTCTCAGCTATCGCCTCTTAGCGCTACAATAATCCCATTATGTCGCAGGAAATGAGAACGTGAGAATTGGCCTCATGCGGAGTTAAAAGAGCAGATTTATTTGGGCTACATGTGCCTCGCTGTCGGGCCTCTAATTGAAGGTCGCGAGTCAAGTGACCCATTTCATTCATATTTAGGGCACCCTCCAGTTTCCTTTAATCTATCAACTTTGTTGTATTTTCACTTTGCTGGCATGCTAGAGGAACTAAAGTGGATTAAAAACTGACAAATCCACATTGAATTTCTCTTTGGCACCTCTTCAAGCCAGACTAGGATTGTGTCCCTAACACTTAGGCTTCACATTCGGGCTGCAAAATTCCGCCAAGAATGTGCATCATGATTTTTAGAAATATGATTGTGATTCTTTGGTATGGAGTTTGCATGTTCTCCCCGTGACTGCGTGGGTTCCCTCTGGTTACTCCGGCTTCCTCCCACCTCCAAAGACATGCACCTGGGGATAGGTTGATTGGCAACACTAAATGGTCCCTAGTGTGTGAATGTGAGTGTGAATGTTGTCTGTCTATCTGTGTTGGCCCTGTGATGAGGTGGCGACTTGTCCAGGGTGTACCCCGCCTTCCGCCCGAATGCAGCCGAGATAGGCTCCAGCACCCCCGTGACCCAGAACGGGACAAGTGGTTGAAAATTGATTCTTTGGGATGATTTTTCTGACAAAGACCTTTTATTTAAAAAAAACTTACACTGTTTTTAAAAACAATTATTATTAGACGGTCTTGTTCT
The DNA here is from genome assembly GCF_033978785.1 of Entelurus aequoreus. Lineage (NCBI taxonomy): Eukaryota > Metazoa > Chordata > Actinopteri > Syngnathiformes > Syngnathidae > Entelurus > Entelurus aequoreus. The sequence goes on from NC_084734.1 coordinate 34,295,645, forward strand.
TCTACAAATATGCTTCCAATGGTCTTTCCAACATTCTTTATGAGAGGTCCTGGGAGAACAAGTTAACGGGGGACTTCACAAGACAGGTCAATTACGATTTTTTTTTTACCCCTGTGTGACATGTATCTGATTTTTCCGTGTCAATGTGGATTTAAATCCAATATGTATCCTCTGTGACGACAGTTTGAACGATCGGGTTGCGTTCATTCGACCCAAACGCCATCAACAACCAACAAATATTGATTGATTGATTGATTGATTGAAACTTTTATTAGTAGATTGCACAGTACAGTACATATTCCGTACAATTGACCACTAAATATCATTATTCTTCGGCAAAATAGGTGGTTGCAAAAATAAATAGTGGCTGAATGAGGAGAAAATAGGTGAAAATATAATGTTTTAGATCAGTGGTCACCAACCTTATCGAGTCCAAGATCCCTGGTCTCAGCCAAAAGCCAAAGCAAGATCTACCCCTGCGTCAACTATGTTATGTACATATATATATATATATATATATATATGTAGTAGTGTTGTCTAGATACCAATATTTTGGTACCAGTACCGGTACCAAAATGTATTTCGATAGGCATGGTACCCGTACTTTTCTAAATAAAGGGGACCACAAAAAATGGCATTATTGGCTTTATTTTAACAAAAAATCTTAGGGTACATTAAACATATGTTTCTTATTGCAAGTTTGTCTTTAAATAAAATAGTGAACATACGAGACAACTTGTCTTTTAGTAGTAAGTAAACAAACAAAGGCTCCTAATTTAGCTGCTGACATATGCAGTAACATATTGTGTCATTTACCATTATATTATTTTGTCAAAATTATGAGGGACAAGTGGTAGAAAATGAATTATTAATCTACTTCTTCATTTACTGTTCATATCTGCTTCCTTTCTCTTTTAACATGTTCTGTCTACACTTCTGTTAAAATGTAATAATCACTTATTCTTCTGTTATTTGGATACTTTACATTAGTTTAGGATTATAACACAAATTTGGGTATCAATCCGATACCAAGTCATTACAGGATCATACATTGGTCATATTCAAAGTCCCCATGTGTCCAGGGACATATTTCCTGAGTTTATAAACATAATATAAATGTTAAAAAAAGTGAAAGAAGATTTTGTGATGCTAAAAAATATAGATAAAATCATAGTAGTATCAACGAGATATCCTCCTGAATTTGGTATCATTACAGTGGATGTCAGGTGTAGATCCACCAATGGCGTTTGTTTACATTCGGGAATGGCGTCGTTAGCGGTAACGCCGGTGAGCTACGGTGTGTAGTGAAGCATGTTTAGCTATTCCTCGTCCTACAGGGATGATACTTGTAAGAAACTTACTTTATTTGTCACCATGGAGGCGAGGATTAGTGATTTAGAAGTAGCTACAACACTGAGGATGCGGACATGACTAACTAGCTAGCCATGTCTTAAAGCACCTCTTCCTGAGGACGTTTCAGTGTTATAACTTTACCTTTATCGTTAGTTTTTAAGCCAAAATGCGTCGGTTCTCCCTTTTCTGTCTACACACTGTGTCTGTTTGTAAGTACTCTGTGATTGTGCGCCACCGAACATGCAAACCAGCAATGTCATGACGTGACGACGACGGGTGGACCGGGGTGTGGGGGACCGGTACGCTTCAGAGGCTGTATAGTACCGAATATTATTCAATAGTATCGCGATACTATACCAATACTGGTATGCCGTACAACCCTATATGAAAGAACACATGTGGAGTTATGTACTTAACAAAAAAAGGTGAAATAACTGAAAACATGTTTTATATTCTAGTTTCTTCAAAATAGCCACCCTTTGCTCTGATTACTGCTTTGCACACTCTTGGCATTCTCTCGATGAGCTTCAAGCACACCTGTGAAGTGAAAACCATTTCAGGTGACTACCTCTTGAAGCTCATCGAGAGAATGCCAAGAGTGTGCGAAAAAGTAATCAGAGCAAAGGGTGGCTATTTTGAAGAAACTAGAATATAAAACATGTTTTCAGTTATTTCACCTTTTTTTTTTGTTAAGTACATAACTCCGCATGTGTTCATTCATAGTTTTGATGCCTTCAGTAACAATCTACAACGTAAATAGTTCTGAAAGTAAAGAAAACACATTGACTGAGAAGGTGTGTCCACACTTTTGGCCTCTACTGTATATATATATGTATATATATATATAGTATATAATAGTAATAGCACATGCAACACAGTGAGGATGCATGTTTTGGCAAATGTTCACTCTGATGTCTGCAGCTGTTCAGGAGTAGTATTTTCTTTACATAGTGCAACAGGAATATGACAAAACAATGCCAAGAAAAAAAGCAGACGTTTAGCAAAGTGCGGCTATGATTCTTCGCCACATGTGCACCGCCAGCACTGTCGGCAGCTGGGAGCGTTTATCAAAATCTTATCAAAGACCCGTCAAGTTTTACATCTAACCTCACCTCTTTTGGAGACGTTATTGTATTGACACAGGCATATTGGGAGTCATATTTTAAACAAAGTGTCAATTCAATAAAAGGGACAGCCAGGAGGGCCACTCAACTACAAGGTTGATTCATAAATGGGAGAAGATGAGAGACATTTTTGTCCGTACGAGCAGGCCAGAACCAGATGCTCTAGTTTCCTCGACAAAAATGAAGGTCAAGTGCATCTTGGTGAGAGGATGGAGGGCAAGCAGCTGCCAGATGGAGGATGTACAATAGTAGCGATAAAGAGGACATTAATAGGTGTAAGTGATAGCGAGGTGGTGGTATGTTAACGTTGTAGGAGAGCACAGATGGTAATATGCTAGCTTAATGGATGGAAAGAGAGCACCAGGAGAACACACGATCATCTCAGATAGCACACCAGGGAGCGGAAACTCCACCTAATTCAAGAGACGGTATACGTATATGTATAATAGGAAAACAACTATAGTGAAAAATAACCTTTGAGCACTCTGCCAGGCCCAGTCATTTTCATGTATATTCTGGGTCTTTTATTCATTAAAAAGTCTTTTGAGGTGGTCTATCATAATGTTTTTGGCGTTTCCCTTTCCATTTTTTTCCACTTTTACTTCATTCACTCAATATCAAACGAAAACTATCGATACAATATTGAAATTTATCATGAACTAACAGGAGCAGAAAGTCGTATAATTTACAATAAATATCTTCCCCTTATTCACACAAATGCAACATTCATATTTTGCTGATTTCTTAACCTCCTTGTTTGTTTTGCAATATCCCCATTCTTTTTTGTTAGATGCTCATATACATATATATGTGTGTGTTTGTTTGTATTTTTGCTTCATCTGACCACAGAACTTTCCTCCAGAAGGTCTTATCTTTGTCCATGTGATGTCAGATGAAACAAAAATTTGAGCTGTTTTACCACAATACCCAGGAATATGTTTGGAGGAGAAAAGGTGAGGCCTTTAATCCCAGGAACACCAAGCCTACCGTCAAGCATGGTGGTGGTAGTATTATGCTCTGGGCCTGTTTTGCTGCCAATGGAACTGGTGCTTTACAGAGAGTAAATGGGACAATGAAAAAGGAGGATTACCTCCAAATTCTTCAGGACAACCTAAAATCATCAGCCCGGAGTTTGGGTCTTGGGCGCAGTTGGGTGTTCCAACAGGACAATGACCCCAAACACACGTCAAAAGTGGTAAAGGAATGGCTAAATTAGGCTTGAATTAAGGTTTTAGAATGGCCTTCCCAAAGTCCGTGTGGACAATGCTGAAGAAACAAGTCCATGTCAGAAAACCAACAAATTTAGCTGAAGTGCACCAATTTTGTCAAGAGGAGTCATCAAAAACTCAACCAGAAGCTTTCCAGAAGCTTGTGGATGGCTACCAAAAGCGCCTTATTGCAGTGAAACTTGCCAAGGGACATGTAACCAAATATTAACATTGCTGTATGTATACTTTTGACCCAGCAGATTTGGTCACATTTTCGGTAGACCCATAATAAATTCATAAAAGAACCAAACTTCATGAATGATTTTTGTGACCAACAAGTATGTGCTCCAATCACTCTATCACAAAAAAATAAGAGTTGTAGAAAGTATTGGAAACTCAAGACAGCCATGACATTATGTTCTTTACAAGTGTATGTAAACTTTTGATCGCGACTGTATATATGTATAAGTATATATACCCGGTATATATACATGTATATATATATATATATATATATATACATATATATATATACATGTGTATATATATATATATATATATATATATATATATATATATATATATATATATATATATATATATATATATATATATATATATATATATATATATATATATATATATATATATATATATATATATATATATACACATACATACATACATACATACACTACCGTTCAAAAGTTTGGGGGTCACATTGAAATGTCCTTATTTTTGAAGGAAAAGCACTGTACTTTTCAATGAAGATAACTTTAAACTAGTCTTAACTTTAAAGAAATACACTCTATACATTGCTAATGTGGTAAATGACTATTCTAGCTGCAAATGTCTGGTTTTTGTGCAATATCTACATAGGTTTATAGAGGCCTATTTCCAGCAACTATCACTCCAGTGTTCTAATGGTACAATGTGTTTGCTCTTTGGCTCAGAAGGTTAATTGATGATTAGAAAACCCTTGTGCAATCATGTTCACACATCTGAAAACAGTTTAGCTCGTTACAGAAGCTACAAAACTGACCTTCCTTTGAGCAGATTGAGTTTCTGGAGCATCACATTTGTGGGGTCAAATAAACGCTCAAAATGGCCAGAAAAAGAGAACTTTCATCTGAAACTCGACAGTCTATTCTTGTTCTTAGAAATGAAGGCTATTCCACAAAATAGTTTGGGTGACCCCAAACTTTTGAACGGTAGTGTACATACATACATACATACATACAAGCGTCTCTGCTTCCATCGCTCGGAGGACCATCCACGCACCTTCATCCACCTCCGTCATGCGCACATACGATTGCACCATGCAGGGCCGGCCCGTGGCATAGGCCGTATAGGCAAATGCTAAGGGCGCCGTCCATCAGGGGGCGCCAAGCCAGTGCCACAAATGTTGGAGAAAAAAAAAAAAAAAAAGTTGGTACTATTATTTCTAAATACAAAAAATAATCCCACGTTAATTAAAATGCAAAGTAAAGCCTATTTAATAGAAATATTATTTGTTACAACACTTACCCCCCCCCCCCCCCCCCCCCCCCCGCACGGTGCGCCCCCTCCCTTCCCGTATCATGACCACATCAAAAAATCAACACAAGATGTCAAAACGGCCAAAACTGTCAGGTGCCCAGGGAAGAAAAAATAGAAAAGAAGAGGAGGAGAAACGAGAAAAAGACAGAGGTAGCAGGTAGGTAACGTTAACCTACATTAAATTATTTGTCTGTTGCAGAATGTGATCGTAACCTGGCTTTTTAGCATTAAGCTAATGTTACATGATTCGGCAATTGCTAATCAATAAATAGCTAGTTCTGTTTTAACGTCGGGTTAATATTGTGGAGGGGGCTAAATTGTTATGGAAAATAATAATGTAATGTTAGGTGATTACAGTACTCCCACCTTACATTCCTCAGGGACATTTGTATGAGATCTTTTAAGCAGGTGTTTTTTGTTTACATTGTTATTGCCTTCTGGTTAGCTAATGTTTGCCCTGCAGGTAATAGTCAATTTTCCACCCCTTTATATATTAGGTATAGTTGTAAGCCTAGTTGTTAAAGTGCACATCATTAATGTTAATTAAGCAATATCACATGAGAGGGAATGCTGTTTTTTAATATGAGCACTGCTGTGATTCGGTTAAAGATAATCATAACATAACATTCTCATATAATATGTTAATTTGCTTTCTTTAAGTAAAAAAAAAGGTCAAAGACCAAGCTATTCGGTTTATTGTGAGTATATATACTTCACTGCCGATGTGGGGGGGGGGGGCGCCACCTAAAATATTGCCTAGGGCGCCACATTGGTTAGGGCCAGGCCTGGCACCATGCCTAGACAAACTCCCACATACACCGTGGTGGCCTCTGCAGTGCTCCACGCCATCGTCTGCTGTGGCGGGGGGCAGCACTGCCACAGACAGGAACAAACCAAACTAAGCAACCAATAGAGCCTCCTCTGTCCTAGGCTAGCTCTTGCAGTCCTAAGGGGCCCGAAGCAAAAGGCAAAAACAACCCACATGAAAACAAAAGGGAAACTTTAAGAACTCAAAGATAAAATAATTGCCCAGGTCTGGTGTATGGTGTTTTTTTTTTTTTCAATATTGCAGGCTTATTTGAGGGAGGCGACTGTAACAAACTGGCAATTTCTCTCTCCCTCTCTGTCTTTGATGAAAGTGTGTCACAGACTGGAGATGCAAGCTATTTGATGCGGCCCTGCAAAAAAAAAAAAAAAAATTGAGGAGGAGACCTCACAGCCCAAACTGGCTCATTATCTTTCCACAGATGTTTAGTTTGGGACACCAGTGACCAAAATAGACAGTTGGAAAAACATAGACATGAGTAGAAAGGTTGGAATGACACAGACTTGATGCTGCCATAAATGTAACCACTAATGGCAAACTATTAAAAATTCTGATATTTGCATACCAAAACACTGTAGGAACAGGTTGACTTCAGCATGCAAATGTTTTCAGCGTGTTTATCAAGTCGTTGACCAATCCTGGTGCGTGTTTCTGTGTGGGTTCTTCACAGCAGATGGCCAATGATGACTCAGCATCAGGGTGACTCATGCTCGCATATGTCTTTGTTTATGTTATCTTCCTTAAGTTGGCATCGCTTACATCTGTTGAAAACACTTTCTCACACGATAATTGTAAGATTTTCAGGTATTTTTAATTTTTTTTTTGACTTTTTTGATGAAACATTCAGAAAACGTTAGAAATTTGACAAGGAACAAATGATTGGATTTTGGGGGTGATCTGGATCAGAATACGGATCGCAGCCGTATTGTCCCAGCTTTGCACACAGTCACTAACTTTGCTCACAAGTTCATTGTAAAAAAAATTGAGCCGAGCGGAGGTCAGCGTTATCTGAGAGCTTTTCTAATTAAGTGTTTCTTTGTTGGCGTGTTTGCACTTTAACTACAGAATTGATTTTCATAAATTTTGGTGGCGGAAGTGTCAGGGACCAAGGGAAAAGACAATACAAATTAATTGTGTTTTTTTCATTATTATGCCTTGTTTGTTTGTTGGTGTTTTCGATGGGCAACATATTGCAATTCTTGCAATAACGATACAGTATATTATTTGGCATATAAATGATAATAATAATAATACACTTTATTTGTATAGCACCTTTTATACAAGAATTCACAGCAGTAAAACACATGATTAAGTAAAAACATAGTTAAAAACAAGTGTAAAAAATTGAAAATAAATTATAACAAATAAAAATAAAGATAAAAGCACAGTAGAAAACAAAAGGATCAGACAATAATAGTTGCAATAATCACAGTGTGGAACAAGAAAGTAATGTCGGAACAAAAAGGCTAAAAGTAATGCAGAGTAAAATACAGGGATCACTGTGAGCCGTAAGTCTCATTTACAGTAAAATAATTACAGTATGGATGCAGAGAATAAGATATAGTGCAATTATATAGGATACAAGTCATATTAGCAAATTACAGTAAACTCAAGGTGCTTACAATAAAAGTAAAAATGTATTACAACCAACCGGTCTGTACCGGTTTTGATGGTACCGCAATGATATAAAATAAAAACAAAGTAGGAAGCAATACGATAAGACAGTGTCGAAGGAAATGTAGACAACACCTTTTTCACCAGCATAGCCACAACTCTAGTCAACAAGCTGTCCCACCACTCTGGTCACTTTGGTGTAGAACACATTAAAGCCTTCTACGGAAAGCTAGGAGTATCCAAGAACAATTTCAAATTAGAAATGGTCTCAGCTGACGAGGTGCTTATAAAATTGAGCGCGCTCCACCCAAACAAGGCCACCGGCCTTGACAATATCCCCTCCAGATTCCTCAGGGACTCTGCCTCCATCATTGCCCCGATCATCACGCACATAATAAACCTCTCATTCTCTCAAGGCCAAGTACCAAAAGATTTTAAGATAGCAAGAGTAACTCCCCTCTTTAAAAAAGGAAGCAAATTGGAACCTGGCAACTACCGACCTGTTTCTATTCTCAGTTCCATTTCGAAAGTAATGGAAAAAATAGTTTATGAACAGGTCGATAGTTACCTTGCAACTAATAAAGTCATGTACAAATTCCAATTCGCCTTCAGAACTAACCACTCCACTGACACATGCCTTCTCTATCTGACCGACCACATCAAACATGAGGTGGACGCGGGCAAATACTGCGGCATGGTCATGCTGGACCTTCAGAAGGCCTTTGACACCGTTAACCACGTTATACTGTTGGATAAGCTCAGAGCAATCGGATTTGATTGCTCTAAGCTGGATGCAATCTTACAGGTGGTAGAGGTAAACTGCACCGTGTGCCCCCCCCCCCCCCCTCCTCTCAGTAAGCTGTGGAGTCCCCCAAGGCAGTATATTAGGGCCTTTACTGTTCCTAATATACATAAACGACATGTCATCAGCATGCGACTGTGAATTGTTTTTGTTTGCGGATGACTCGGCCCTGCTGGTATCCGGCAAGGACAAGTCACAGGTGGAGAAATCCTCAGTGCTGAGCTCTTTAGAATTTGCACCTGGCTCGCTGACAAGAAGCTATCCATACACTTGGGTAAAACGGAATCAATCCTATTTGGGTCCCAATTAAACCTTAAGAAAGTCAATGACTTCACTATAAAAGTGGGTGACATTGTTACCACCAGGAAAGATGAGGTCACCTACCTAGGTTCCATTCTAGAGGCTAACCTTTCCTGTGATAAAATGGCAACCAAGGTAATTAAAAAGGTCAACCAACGAACGAGATTTCTCTACAGAATCTCCTCTCTGGTCAACAAAAGCACCATGAAGATTCTAGTGGGAACTCTCATTCAACCCTTTTTCGATTACGCATGCACCTCCTGGTACCCTAGCACCTCCAAAACCCTCAAATCTAAACTCCAAACATCCCAAAACAAGCTAGTCAGATTACTTCTAGACCTCCACCCCAGATCACACCTCACTCCTACTCACTTCTCCAAAGTGGGCTGGCTCAGGGTGGAGGACAGAGTAAAACAACTTGCACTGAGCCTAGTTTATAAAATCCGTTACACCTCCCTGATACCGAAGTACATGTCAAACTACTTCCTTAACGTAAATGACCGCCATAGCCACAACACCAGAGGGAGCTCTACTAACCACGTTAAACCCAGATTCCGAACTAACAAAGGTCTTGACTCATTTTCTTTCTATGCCACATCAATATGGAATGCACTCCCAACAGGTGTAAAAGAAAGGGCATCTCTATCCTCCTTCAAAACCGCACTAAAAGAACATCTCCAGGCAACTACAACCCTAAACTAACACCCTCCCTTCCACATAATACCTTTTCGGATTGTAAATAATCAAATGTAGACACTTTTTCTTATCCTTTCTGATCTCTCTCTCTATGTCCACAACTTGCTGTACATATCCTACCAAGTCAGTCCTACACTGTTCCAATGTCCATTTCTCTGATGATGCAATTGTTGATGCTGATTGTTGATGACTGAAGTGTTGACACCAACCAAACCTAACCCCCCCCCCCTCCATATCCCACACCCCGGATTGTAAATAGTGTAAATAATTCAATATATATACTATAATAAATAAATAAATGGGTTATACTTGTATAGCGCTTTTCTACCTTCAAGGTACTCAAAGCGCTTTGACAGTATTTCCACATTTACCCATTCACACACACATTCACACACTGATGGCGGGAGCTGCCATGCAAGGCGCTAACCAGCAGCCATCAGAGGCAAAGGGTGAAGTGTCTTGCCCAAGGACACAACGGATGTGACTAGGAAGGTAGAAGGCGGGGATTGAACCCCAGTAACCAGCAACACTCTGATTGCTAGCACAGCCACTCTACCAACTTCGCCACGCCGATGACTGTATTATGATGATAGTATATATCTGATAGTATATATCTGTATCATGAATCAATTTAAGTGGACCCCGACTCAAAAAAGTTGAAAAACTTATTCGGGTGTTACCATTTAGTGGTCAATTGTACGGAATATGTACTTCACTGTGCAATCTACTAATAAAAGTTTCAATCGATCAATCAAACAAGTCTGAGGTGATAAGTCTTAAGGCTCCTAATTTGACTGTGGACGTATGCGATAACATATTGCATCATTTTCAGTTGTCTTATTTTGTCAAAATTATTCTTATTCTCCTTGCTAATTTACTGTACAGTATTTTTACCTTAGAGAGCAGACTTCTACGGAATCTCCTTCCAGCTGCTTCTCAGTCAAACATACCATCAGCAGCTTCTGGATATTTTCATGGATAATTGTCTGACTAGATATTATTGGCTGGTGTTCATTCTGCTTTAGTACGATGCAGACTAGCAGTGATACGCTCGAATTGGGTCACCAAGATGGCGACATGACATGTTTTGAATGATTTTTTTTTTTTATTCAATGAATATCATCCACTTATTCTTCTCACCGCTGTCTTCCACAGTCACTTCCTTCCCATGCTTAGAAAAACAAAGTTATGTCGATCTCTAGCTATGAGCTAATAATGCTAGTGAGTAAGAACGGATATTTTGGTCAGATCTTTTGCTACACCATCTAACGGCGGGGATAATTGTACCTCAATTTTTTTGCTTGCAAATTAAAGCATAACAATTAGCCGAGACACATCTCTTATCTCTTAAGTCAGGGATCGGCAACCCACAAGGTTGAAAGAGCCATATTGGACCACAAATACAAAAAAGTAATCAGTCTGGAGCTGCAATAAATTAAAATATTTATATACTGTAAGTGTTATAATGATAGCGACACATGATGTTAGTGGCTAATTAGCTATATTAGCCTATTATCAAAATGACCATGTGTCACAGGCTGACGCAAATCTTCATTGACAGAAATGTTGAAATGTAATATTGTTTCTACACATTTTTACAACATTGGAAAACATTAGTACAACTTCTCAGAGGGTGAGATAACTCCTGGAAATGACTGTCTTGGAATGGCCAAAGGTATAGATGTGTGTGTCCAAGTTAAAGGAAACGTCAGGGTGTCTTCTTCTAACGGATTTATTACAATCTATGCAAGCTGGGTAATGTTTGCTGTGGTCTGGAACAACATGGCGCACAAACAGCTATCAGAAATGCAGCCAATATTATATACAGATAATGTGTCATGAAACATGAAAAAATAAACTAAATACACATCAGTAAGGAAATTAAATAAGACCAAATATACCTACAAATGAGGCATAATAATGCAATACGTACATACAGCTAGCCTAAGTAGCATGTTAGCATTAATCAATCAAAGTTTACTTATATAGCCCTAAATCACGAGTGTCTCAAAGGGCTGCACAAGCCACAACGACATCCTCGGCTCAGATCACACATCAGGGCAAGAAAAAACTCAACCCAATGGGATGACAATGAGAAACCTTGGAGGGGACCGCAGATGTGGGGACCCCCACCCCCTGGACGATCAGTGCAATGGACATCGAGTGGATCTAGCATAATAGTGTGAGAGTCCAGTCCATAGTGGATCTAACATACCGTATATTACCAGATAGTAGCTCGGGCGTTTATTTCACAAAATCGATTTTGGAGACAGGCGTTTAAAAGAAGCAGGCGGTTATTTGCACAAGGCTTTTATTTATTTTTGCACCAGCCTGCACCAGGCCATTATTTGGTTACAATGGCTACAGTCCAGTATTTTTTTTTCGTACAAAAAACTTTAAATGTAAAAGCTATTGTAAACATGCAAACAAAAAAACAAGAGATCAACATGAGGTAGGCTATCAAAAGACAAGAGATCAACAAGGCCTCAACATGGCAGTAGTGCAACAATTGTCAAATAGAATACCAATACTAAAAATAAATAAACTTTTTAAATAAAGCAGCCTACCGGGAAAAATTAAATTATGGTACCAAGAACTCAAGTATAAAACCCACCATCAACACAGAACAATAATACTGTCACTTAAATAAAATAAAGGCTACAGTACTCCAAGTTTTAAATAAAGCAGCATACAGGAAAAATAAAACTATGGTACCAAGTACTCTATAAAACCATCAAAACAATATTACTGCAGCAAACGCAACCCCAGTAGCATTTTAATCTAAATTATGCAAATAACAGCCCATGGGCGGCTATTTGGACATAGGTGGTTATTAGGAAGAGGCGGTTAATTCACAAAATGGGGTCAGACCCCGGGCGGCTATTAGGACATGGGCGGTTATTTGCCCAAGGGCGTTTATTTGGTAATATACGGTAATAGTGTGAGAGTCCAGTCCATAGTGGGGCCAGCAGGGGATCATCTTGAGTGGAAACAAGTCAACAGCGCAGAGACGTCCCCAACTGATGCACAGATGAGTGGTCCACCCTGGGTCCCGACTTTGGACAGCTAGCGCTTCATCTGTGGTCACCGAATCTGTGCCCCCCTCTCCACGAAGGAGAGGGGGGCAGAGCAGAAAAGAGACAGCAGATCAACTGGTCTAAAAGGGGGGTCTATTTAAAGGCTAGAGTATACAAATGAGTTTTAAGATGGGACTTAAATGCTTCTACTGAGGTAGCATCTCTAACTGTTACCGGGAGGGCATTCCAGAGTACTGGAGCCCCAATAGAAAACACTCTATAGCCAGCAGACTGGCCAAATACTCTCATCAGTGAAGCATAAACACAAACATATTAAACAGTGGGCTTTCTAACATTTGAGAAGGTTTGTGTCGTGTTTGTCCTCCTACAGAAACCATATTACAACAAAAAACATATTTTTCACCCCATTTTTGGGGGGGGAAAGCTCCATGGAGCCACCAGGGTGCCGCTAAAGAGCCGCCTGTGGCTCTAGAGCCGCGGGTTGCTGACCCCCGTCTTAAGTTGAGGTACTTCTCTATATGATTGTTGCCTTGGTGGAGATGAAAGCGTCAGACTACTTGCCCTAACTTACTTTCAATCCTCCTCTGTGAAAGCTCACTCATCCGTCTTACTCGCCTGTAATTAAGTGGCCTTTGCACAGCTGAAGATAAATCCTTTGGAAAGGGTTTTTAGTCCGATTCTGTCCCGAGACAAAAATCTCATATCTGGGCTGGTGAAAGGAGCATTGAGCGTGTTGAATGTGGAAGTGTGTGTTCTTCCTTCAGCACAGCCGTAGTCAGCCTTATCACTTCTTTTCCAGCCAGATAGGCGACGTCACGATGAGTGAAGTACATGGCAGGTGTCAAAGAAGAGCTTTGAGTTTCCCCCTGCTGTCTCACTACGTAATAAAGCATTATCATCAAACGTTACATCAAGTACTTACATTCCAAGGCCACATGCGGCCGCCGGGATTTAAAATTTGACCCACTCTCCTCCTTAAAGGTTCAGCCTTAGCGCCATCCCAGAGAGAACACTGGAGTAAAAACAGCTGCCTGGTCAAGGAGGAGCGACATCGTCCTCGCCTGTCCTACTTTCTATAACCAAGAGGACGGACAGGGAGATTTGTCAGTGAAGACACTCGGGAATCTCATTCTAAATTAGCACAATCAAAGCAACACAACCAGACAGACAACTCTTTCCTGCTTCTTTTTTTTTCTTTTGTCATGTGTTGCTAGGCAGAATTCAAGTGGCACAGTCTTTCACAACCAAAAAAGGTCAGGGAGAGTTTTGAGGAAAGACCCTTAAATTAGCACACAACAGAATGGCTACTTTTTGATTTATTATTATTTATTGTTGTGATATTTGTTGCTAAGCAGAATTCACAGAGGAACCAATCAGTTAAGGACTGTGGGAGTGGACAGGAAAGGTGTGCCGTATTTTCCGGACCATAGGGCGCACCAGATTATAAGGCGCACTGCCGATGAATGGTCTATTTTTGATCTTTTTTTATATATTAGGCACAGCGGATTATAAGGCACATTAAAGGGATAAAAAAATGTTTTCCTTCTTAATGTAAAACACTTCCTTGTGGTCTACATAACATGTAATGGTGGTTCTTTGGTCAAAATGTTGCATAAATTATGTTCTACAGATCATCTTCAAGCCGCTTTCTGACAGTCGCTTCAGGATGCGCCATTTTGGGGGCGGTCTTATTTACGTGGCTCACCTTCGGCAGCGTCTTCTCCCCGTCCTCTTTGTTGTAGCGGTGTAGCGTGCAAGGACGGGACTGGAAGAAGTGTCAAAAGATGGAGCTAACTGTTTTAATGACATTCAGACTTTACTTCAATCAATAACGGAGCAGCGTCTCCTCATCTGTGGCTCACTAGTGCAATACTGTAATAATGCCGGAAATGTGTCCCGTGAAAATCTGTACGACTGGAACTCTCTAATAACTAAAGTTCCTTGGGTGAATAATGTAACTCACTACACCGGTATGTTTTAGCACTTTCATGGCGAGTTTACTGACAGATATAAGTAAGAACTTTACACTACTTTATATTAGAAATGGCAGCAGTGGAGGATGAATGTCCCATAACAAGAAGATAGAGAAAAAGAAAAAGCTTATTGACTACAAAGGCGGAAGCACACAATCCCAAGGTACCAGAAGGTAAGAAAAGTTGCTTTTGCATAATATTGTGAAACAAAACGCCAGATAATATATCTTACTTTATACACACACCATAATAATACTCGTATGTTGAAGCACAGTACAATCCATCAAGCGGTGCGGCTTCATAGCTTACCAAAGTCGTGCTAAAACATTTTCATAGATATTTGAGCGCTGTGTGTAATGTTCTATATTTTCAATGGAACATATAACATTTTGGTGTTGTTTACTTGAGTCACATTGCAGTCTACACATATCTCTTATGTGTGACTGCCATCTACTGGTCACACTTATCATTTCACCATGTACCAAATAAAATAGCTCAGAGGTCGGTAAGCGCAGCCAAAATCATTCCGTACATTACGCGCACCGGGTTATAAGGTGCACTGTCGAGTTTTGAGAAAATTAAAGGATTTTAAGTGAGCCTTATAGTCCGAAAAATATGGTACACATTTCGGAATGTAGGTCAAAATCAGCGGAAGCGATATAGACCAGCAGAATTGCTACTTATTTATTGGTAGTTTCATCCTTTTGTTGCTAGACAGAATTCATGGGGAAATCATCATTATAGGAAGAGTCGGCAGGAAAGACATACTCAAGTGTCTACTGAAGTCTTACATTAGGCAGGTATGTGGTAGAAAACTGCAGTAGGGAATATTGAACAACAGAGTGGCTATTTTTCTATATACATGTTTACGTCTATATCTGTTGCTAGGCAGAACTCACAGAGGAGCCAATTCGATAAAGGCCAGTGAGAGTCGGCAGTCAGGAAAAATCACTGTCAGGCTTTTGAGGTATTTGTATTTGTTAACACTAAGCTTTTTTCACCACAGCACCATCTGCTGGATCTGGAGGGGCACTGCCCCACTTGCCTCTCGTAGTGCCCGTGAAGCCAATTAAACATAATGTCAGCTTTCCAAACATCAAATGAAATCATCAAATGGAGGAAGCGCTATTTGTTATCATTATTTCTCCCTGTACGTGTTTTATCGGTGTCTGGGTCAGGTGGCGGCTGATTCTTGACCGATCTTGTCAATAAAATGGACGCCTTGGCGCGGAGCCAATGCATTACGGCCCTCCTCCTCCCACTTCCTATTCATCACATTTCCCAGACTGCAACATGTCGGAGTCCAGTTACCACCACTTAGCAACTCCTGCCGGACGTCTGAGCGCTAACAGGCCGTCGTTAAAGTACAACGTTCTGTGGTGTTGTCAGAGCGTCGGCCCATCGACTCTTTGCCGTTATATTAAACCTAAAATCTACTTGTTAGTCGCTATGTCACTCTGACCAAACAGAAAAAAACATGGCGGTGTTCTTTTCACTCTTACTTAATGCTTCTGACGCTCATTTAAAGTCTCTCAAACAATCACAAAGCTTCTTTAAGGTTCACCTTGTCACATGACACCAGTTAAAGCGGACCACATGCACTTGCCGACCGCATCAAAGAGTTGGTGGAACCATATCACATCTAAGGTCTTTGTAGCTGCCAATGGACAGTTTTGAAGTAATTTCATATATCTAAAGCAGGGGTGTCAAACTCATTTTAGATCGAGGGCCACATGGAGAAAAATCTACCCCCAAGTGAGCCGGACTGGTAAAATCACGGCACGATAATTTAAAAATAAAGACAACTTCAGATTGTTTTCTTTGTTTAAAAATAGAACAAGCACATTCTGAAATTGTACAAATCATAATGTTGTTGGGTTTTTTTTACACTTACATGTTGCGGTTAATAGTATGTATACTATATTTGTCGTTATTCATATTTTTTACTGAATAAATTATGTGATAATGTTCATCAGTCAACTCATTGGTGTTAATTTTTAATCTATCAAGATAAAAAAATGATATCAAAATCAAATTACAGTATGTTAATTATGTAGTTTGATCATTTTCCTCGACTGATGTACTAACATCATGTAGATTATTTTGTACATATGTAGCATCATCTACAAAGATACAAAGAATTGCTATTGCGACATCCAGTGGACACATTTAGAACAGCAGTTTCTTTCATTCAAAAATTTCAGGTTAATTTTTATACTTAACCTGTTCGCGGGCCTGATCCGGCCGTCGGGCCGTACGTTTGACACCCCTGATCTAAAGTGTTGTGTTTACATACACATTTTGTGAAGTGTATAAATAATTATATTCACAATATATTGTTTTTGTATAACTTTCTAAATATACGGTGTGTGGGTTTATTCGATGGCGGAATCAATGTTCGCTCTGTATGTGTTGTGGTGTAGGACATTAATGATTGATGCACACTGCAAACTGTCACAGGAAGACAAACTCCCTTTCAAGTTGCCAACGTAACCACCCAAAATGATTTCTTTACCCCTCTAGTGAATGCGGCCAATGTGGTAACCTTAAAGCAATCCTTTTTTGTATCCTGACTGTCATTTGAATTTGACGCTTTTCAAAGTTATTATGCTAAATGTTAGCTCGTTAGCATGCTAATGGTTAGCCAGCTAGCATGTTAGCAAGCCAATATGGTGGATTGATTGATTGATTGATTGAAACTTTTATTAGTAGGTTGCACAGTGAAGTACATATTCCGTACAATTGACCACTAAATGGTAACACCCGAATAAGTTGTTCAACTTGTTTAAGTCGGGGTCCACTTAAATTGATTCATGATACAGATATATACTATCAAATATATGGTATCATCATAATACAGTCATCACACAAGATACTCATCAGAGTATATACATTGAATTATTTACATTATTTACAATCCGGGGTGTGGGATATGGAGGGGGGGGGGGGTTAGGTTTGGTTGGTATCAACACTTCAGACATCAACAATCAGCATCAACAATTGCATCATCAGAGAAATGGATATTGAAACAGTGTAGGACTGACTTGGTAGGATATATATAGCAAGTAGTGGACATAGAGAGAGATCAAAAAGTATAAGAAAAAGTGTAAGAAAAAGTGTCTACATTTGATTGTTTGATTGTTTACATTTGATTATTTATAGTCCGAAGCGGTATTATGTGGAAGGGAGGGTGTTAGTTTAGGGTTGTAGTTGCCTGCAGGCGTTCTTTTAGTGCGGTTTTGAAGGAGGATAAAGATGCCCTTTCCTTTACACCTGTTGGGAGTGCATTCCATATTGCTGTGGCATAGAAAGAGAATGAGTTAAGACCTTTGTTAGTTCGGAATCTGGGTTTAACGTGGTTAGTAGAGCTCCCCCTGGTGTTGTGGTTATGGCGGTCATTTACGTTAAGGAAGTAGTTTGACATGTACTTTGGTATCAGGGAGGTGTAGTGGATTTTATAGACTAGGCTCAGTGCAAGTTGTTTTACTCTGTCCTCCACCCTGAGCCAGCCCACTTTGGAGAAGTGGGTAGGACTGAGGTGTGATCCGGGGTGAAGGTCTATACTGTATGTGTGCCGTACTATATTGTTTGGTTAAGTCGAAAGTTATTTGAGTAGTAAATACATGTTTTAGGCTCTCTATGAGAATCATCTTGTGTTGTATTCTAATAATATATTTTGTACACTTCTCACGGTATGCTCAACATCACTAAATGCCTGTTGGTCTGGTACTTTCGACTGGAGGGATTTAGAGTTGTACTATTCACGATTTGATCCCTGAAATGCAGGCCTATTCAACTGGCAGCCTGCGCGCCACATCCGGCCCGCCAAAGCTTTTCATTAGGCCTGCCGAACACCACCCAAAGAGGCTTACTAAAATTATTAAAACTAGGATTGATCGTGCATGCAGTACTCCTGCCACCTCATAGGGGGCAACAGCATACTTCACATTGAAGCAGCAGTGGGGTGAGTAGAAGAAGACTACTCATTCAACCCTGGAAAAAAAATCTAAATAAATCTGACTTTTAACAACGTCTGGACAACAACGTATGAATGTTCTGCCCCGAGCAAGTGTGAGTCCTTGTTGTCTGGCGGACCTTTTAAGCGATTGCTCTAGGCAAGCAGCAACGATGGTAGAAATCCCAGCGTGTAAGTTTCATCACAAAACTTGGTCAAACATTTGAAAATAGATATAATTTGTGCATGAAGATATTTAGTGTGTTTTGTATTGGAATTGACTTTGTGATGTCTTTCGTATTCGTGGTCATGTTGCGTTTTGTCTGAGAGTAATGATCATACTTGCCAACCCTCCCGAATTTTCCGGGAGACTCCCGAAATTCAGCGCCTCTCCCGAAAACCTCCCGGGACAAATATTCTCCCAAAAATCTCCCGATCTTCAGCCGGAGCTGGAGGCCACGCCCCCTCCAGCACCATGCACGTCCGCTTTCCCACAATATAAAAAGCGTGCCTGCCCAATCACGTTATTCCATACGAGGCGTCCGGCATACCGCCGATGAGCATGGTGCAGATGGAGAAGATCTTCTCGGCGTCTGTGTTGGCGCACATGTTGCCAAAGCCGACGCTGGTCAGGCTGCTGAGGGTGAAGTAGAGGGCGGCGATGTACGAGTTGCGCACCGACGGGCCGCCGACCGTGTTGTTGACGTAGGGCATCTCCAGGCGTTTGCCCAGCTCATTGAGCCATCCTCGGGGAAGAGACAGGAGGACAACAGGGTGACAAGAACGAAATCATACAGACTAGAGATAAATTGTATTATAATGTTTATCTTACCTAAAAATAAATATATTTATTAATTTAAAAAAAAAAAAACTAAATACATTTTTACTATATTTTGCTAAAAACATCAAAATTAATTGTATTTTTATTTGTATTTTTTCTGACTCCTTATTACATCCAGCCATAGAATTATACATTAAAATAAACATATTTGGAATAATTAATTTTAAATGATCATAATAATTCATTTAAAATGACCATATTTAATTATTAAAATAATTGCTTGTTTATCAACAAATTTAGCATTTTATTCATTACATTTTGAAGCTCTCAGAAGCCAAGTTATGTTATATTCCTTAATGATAAATGGGTTATACTTGTATAGCGCTTTTCTACCTTCAAGGTACTCAAAGCGCTTTGACAGTATTTCCACATTTACCCATTCACACACACATTCACACACTGATGGCGGGAGCTGCCATGCAAGGCGCTAACCAGCAGATTTATTTATGCAAGTTTGAAGTATCAATTATCTAACCACAGTTTTGTTTGCATATTTTCAGGATATATATATATATATATATATATATATATATATATATATATATATATATATATATATATATATATATATATATATATATATATATATATATGAAATACTTGACTTGGTGAAAACTAGCTGTAAATATACTCCTCCTCTCTTAACCGCGCCCCCAACCACGCCCCCCGCCCCCAACCACGCCCCCTCCCCCCACCTCCCTAAATGAAGGTCTGAAGGTTGGCAAGTATGGTAATGATCAGAGCTCGTTTAATACATGTAGCGCTACATTTGACCAGTAGAGGGCAACAACGCTAATAGCAGTGGTGTGCCGTCAGGGCCAGCAAGGCCTTCTCTGCTGGCCTAACATAACCAGAAATCATGATCATAATTCAAGACAAAATCATTTTTGTATTTACTTTCCCTAAATATCTCAAGGTATTCATATTCTTTTCATGTCATATTATGCTCGTTCCAGTGATGTTGTTTTTAATTTTAGTTTGTATCCAATCAGAATTCAGCTAGCTTTTGTTTCCATGCTGTACCAAATCTGCGCGGGGCCTTCAAAATCAATAATGCGGGCGTCCGTGCACTCTAAGTGAACGGGGACATACAGTTGATAGATAATTGTGATAGCCAATCAGATCACGAGTTGTTGTCAGTAAGGCCTTCTAGATGGCCTCACGTTGAACGTGACATTTACACGTCCTGTGATTGGATACTCATCGGGACCGTTAGCGGATGAATTTGAGAACACATAGAGGTGATAGACAGTTGCGATAGCCAATCAGATCACAAGTTGTTGACAGTAGCCTATCTTAGTAGCCTGATGTTAACGAGACTGTGGTTGGATACTCACTTGTCATTCCAAAGTGAGTATCCATTCACAAGCCTCAATATAGCAGGAAGTGTTGTGCCGTAGTCAGACGGGGATAGCAGAGAAGGAGAACAAAACGTTGATTAGGTGGCAGATATATATTTGCAAGGCCATTTTCAAGAAGGATATTTAAAGAGAAACTACATCTTGTGAGACGATGTCGGCCAACCCCGGAAGCTAGCTCAGCTCAGCGATGAAATGGGGAAATGCTCGCCATTTCCACTCGAATCAGTCGACTTACGAGGGGTACCACTGGCTTATGGGCGAATGGGCTCTACAGATTGTGAGTTCAAATATTTTATTTTTGCAATTTTAATTTTGGCAGTACCACATAAGATATATTTTAATTGCTGATGCGTTTTAATTGATTTTTAAATGCGCCAAAAAATATCCAGTTTTGTACACTGTTGATGTGATCAATGCCCAGTAGGACATAAATGTGTTCCTGTATAGTATTTCTCCAGCAATGGTCATGTGGGGACATAAATTATGGTATTTTGAGATGTAATCACTAAAGTCGAACATCACTGAAGGCCTAGGTGGGAAACTTACGGCCCGCCACTGGCTAATAGTGATAAGTCACATAAAATGTTTGGTGTGTGAATGTTGTGTAATTTGTGTAAACATTTGTAGTTTATTGTGTGAATAAATTAACAGTAAACCTTCTATTTTATTTATGTAAAATACACAATGGACGCTATACTTTTATGTTCATCTTATGTTTATATTTTCAGTCTTACAAACCAAAATGAAGAAAGTGTTATGTATCAACAGGGAGGAAGGAGACAGCACGACAACTGAGGGTCAAGCTCAACGGGTTCTATTGAGCACTTGATGATTACGTAGGTTGTGTATGCTACTATGTGTGTGAATGTAATACTATGTGTGGAAATTAAACGTATGTAAATACCGGAGGGTTTGTTGGAGTGTGTGTTGAATGTGATAGCGAACAAGTCCAGAGGAGAAGAGGCAAAAGGGATCCGAGGTACGAGCAAGGTCGTGGGACAGGAGGGAGGCGTCCAGAAGTCCAAGTGTGGGTCAAGGATCGGGAAGGCAATCACGGTCCAGGGGAATGAGCTGCAGCCGGAGTGCACAGCAAAAGCTGAGACACAGGGGTGTATACAGAGCTACGTTCCGACGAGGAAAAGTCAGCGGCGAGGCTCTCTATCCTGTCGCCCTTCATTAGTACCAGGTGCGTTGATTGCAGATTGCCTCCGGCTGTGGCGGCGTGTGGGCGCGGTCTGCGCAGCCCGTGCGGGGGCGTGTCTAGCGGGGCTCTCAGTGGAACTTCTAGGTGCTCCCGCAGAAGAGGGGAAAAGCGGACAGCGCGTGCGCCGTAACAGAAAGACCCGTAAAGAAATTAAACATAGGAAGGAAAAGAATGAAAAAGAAGGAACATCAATCCTCAACAAAAACTAGAGCTTCTTTTTTTCACACTGTTAACTAGCAGCACATGCTGGAAACGAGTAGCGAGGGCAGAATAATGAATTTATTGACAGTGCAGTGTAAAAGCCAACAAGTTTACTTTGCAATTAGGTAAACGCAGTCTCAAAGTGAGGAGATATCCACATTTCCATGTCCAGTCCCTGAGCCATTGGACTCTTGAAACTGCGGCACTCTTCATTATGTAATTGAATAGCCCTGCTGTAATGTGATGTTTGAGCAAGTATTTATTTTATCTTTTTCTGATTTCTTGGGGTAGGTTAGTGCTAAACACTGCTAACATTAGCTATAAGCAGCATCAGCAGGCTGCTTAGCCTCAACACCTGGCTCTCATCTCCCTGTCACTCTCACAATGCCGGCTTCATCGACAACTTCGGTGTGTTTTGGGAGAGACGCCATCTCTACGGGCCAGATGGACTCCATTTAATAGAACTGGATCCCACACGTTGGCATTCGGCTCCCCACAACTGCACCAGCTCAACTGTCCGTCACTGATTGACGTCCCCCAGGTCCTAGATCCCACACTTTCAGTTCCACTTTCGACCATCATACACACGTCACTCACATCCTTGTCATCATTACAACATGTGAGTACACCAGACACCTCCATACACATTCTGTCAACTTTCACTCCCTCAAAACAATCCACTTCTCCACCTGTCAACATTGATGTGTATATCTGGTCTTGTCACCCCCACCGGGGCAGAAGGGCATCACGGCAGTGCGGCTGGATCAAAAGAGATGTCTGAGACGCTTTGCTGAACAAAAAGTTGTTTTATTACAAGCGAGCGTCATTATACAGGTCTGCAGTACCTGGAGGAGCTCAGGTCAAAAATGAAGGACTCCTCACTTGGCGAAGCCGAACCACAGTCTTATATTCCTTCTTTCTCTGTCTGGGTGTGTATTAAATCAGGATAGTACAACCTGACCATGTAAAGAGATGTTCATGTGTGAGTGAGTGGGAAGACATCAGATGTATACCATAACTTGTAGGTTGACGTTTAAGATAAGCATGGAACCTCTCCTCCAGGATAGAGCTATAACTTTTGCATTCCGAAGCCTGGTGTTATTGCTTCTTCTCGTTAGAGAGCTAAATCCAGTCCACATGCGAATGTCCAACTAAGGCTCCTTAATTTAATATGGGCTCAACAATTATTTACTTAAACCTGGTGGTTCGCGTTCTCCAAGTTGAATATAAACATTCATCATATGTAGAACATAATATAAGTGAATTACGTCACTTGGACCATCACAACGCTGCAGATACATTATAATAATGTATATTACAGGTTTCCAGGTTCGATCCCCGCTTCTGCCAGCCGAATGAATGACTGTTTGGGTAGCCAGGGCAGCTGTGGCTACAAATGTAGCTTACCACCATCAAAGTGTGAATCTGGGGTAAATAAATGATGAGTTCACACTTCTCTCTGGAGCACTTTGAGTGTCCAGAAAACCGCTTTATAAATCTAATCCATTATCTTCTAAAAGTGCCACCAAAAAAACGCCAGAACACACCAAAACACATCAAAAAAATTAAGTCATCCAGCACCTATGAAATAATATTGCCAAACAGATTATATAACTATTTTTTGTTCTTTATGACAGTAAAATATGCTGACACACACACGTAGGACAAGATAATTTATGTCAGCTGTTTCTGTAGTGCCATCCAGCTCCTTTCTCACAGCTATGTATCAGTTTACATACATTTTTAGACGAGCGCGAAATAGCGCCAACTAATATATATAATTGTTTTAGGTTTGATATTGCAAAATGGATTGAGCTTCTAATTTTGCTCACTTAAGAGGCATCGATCCTCTGCGCACAAACTTCGTCGATCAGCTTTGCTTGTGCTACAAATTTTGCTGTTTTAATACACACAAACCTTTAGTGGATCAGGCCCTTACTGTGTCACATTGTTTACACTTGTATGGTTACTATGACTGTCAAACGATTAAAATATTTATTCGCGATAATCGCATTTTGTTTGCAGTTAACTTGTAATTTCCGTCATTATTCACAGATAGAAGTTTGTTTTTTTAATTTTTAATAAACATGACTTAGACCAGATCTGGGCAATTATTTTGACTCGGGGCGGGGGGTCACATTGAGATAAAAAAAAATGTGTCCGGGGGCCAGTGTGTATGTGTGCATAAAAACTACCGTATATATACAAATATATTAACAAATATATTTAGCTGTAAAAATCTGCTGTACAGTATGTGTGCTTGGGTCCCTTTTTTCAGGAACACTAATACAAAAACTCACAATAATGTATGATGGAATGCTAAAAATGTTATGACAGAGCACCGCAAAAAAACAGAATGAATTTTTCCATTTTTTTACTGAATGAGACACCCAGAACGTACATGAAAAAAAAGAATGTGGGATCTACAATATTAACTATGAACGATAAAACACTGAATATTAACAACATATGAACATCGCTCCTCTTTTACTTTTCACACCACCTCATCAACCAACATCTTTTAGAATCAAACTAAACCAAAAAAATGCAACAAACAGCAAAATATGAACACAAAGCATACAAAAGACCTACAATCTGAGATATTACTTTTCTGCAGAACTTTGTTGTAAAAATCTGCTTCCATGTCTGTCCTCAACACCTGCGTTAAGGCTGGCTGCTCTGCAAACAAACCCCGCCCACTCTACCTGGTGCCTCGTCTGACTGGAACTGCTGTGATGTTGATTACGATAATAACCCATTTATCACTCAAAAGCGCAGATTCCAACCATTAAAAATACTTTCTATAATTCAAGACTTCTGGTCATTTAAAAAAAAAAAAACAGCACTGCATATCATAATGGCGGCTACAGTTTGGATGTGAAAGATTTAAGACAATTACATCCCTAAAATCTAGTGACGCCTCTGATGCTGATCATGAAAACACATGAAAACTGGAGTTCAAACATTCAGACAGTGAGTCTTATACTAAAGGCCTACTGAAACCCACTACTACCGACCACGTAGTCTGATAGTTTATATATCAATGATGAAATCTTAACATTGCAACACATGCCAATACGGCCGGGTAACTTATAAAGTGACATTTTAAAATTCCCGGGAAGTATCCGGCTGAAACATCGCGGTATGATGACGTATGCGCGTGACGAAGTCCGATTAACGGAAGTTATGGTACCCCGTAGAATCCTATACAAAAAGCTCTGTTTTCATTTCATAATTCCACAGTACTCTGGACATCTTTTGCAATTTTTTTAATGAACAATGAAGGCTGCAAAGAAGACAGTTGTAGGTGGGATCAGTGTATTAGCAGCGGACTACAGCAACACAACCAGGAGGACTTTGTTGGAGCGCTAGCCGCGCTAGCCGCGCTAGCCGCCGACTTCACCTTGACTTCCTACGTCTCCGGGCCGCCAAACGCATCGGGTGAAGTCCTTCGTCCTTCTGCCGATCGCTGGAACGCAGGTGAGCACGGGTGTTGATGAGCAAATGAGGGCTGGCTGGCGTAGGTGGAGAGCTAATGTTTTTAGCATAGCTCTGTGCAGTCCGGTTGCTAAGTTAGCTTCAATGGCGTCGTTAGCACAGCATTGTTAACCTTCGCCAGCCTGGAAAGCATTAACCGTGTAGTTACATGTCCACGGTTTAATAGTATTGTTGATTTTCTATCTATACTTCCAGTCAGGGGTTTATTTCTTTTGTTTCTATATGCAGTTAAAGCAAGATGCTATCACGTTAGCTCGTAGCTAAAGCATTTCGCCGATGTATTGTCGTGGAGATAAAAGGCACTGAATGTCCATTTCGCGTTCTCGACTCTCATTTTCAAGAGGATATAGTATCCGAGGTAGTTTAAAATACAAATCTGTGATCTACAATAGAAAAAGGAGAGTGTGGAATCCAATGAGCCAGCTTGTACCTAAGTTACGGTCAGAGCGAAAAAAGATACGTCCATCGCTGCCTCTCAAGTCATTCACTGTAACGTTCCTCATCTACGAATCTTTCATCCTCGCTCAAATTAATGGGGTAATCATCACTTTCTCGGTCCGAATCTCTCTCGCTCCATTGTAAACAACGGGGAATTGTGAGGAATCCTAGCTCCTGTGACGTCACGCTACTTACGGTACAGGCAAGGCTTTTTTTTATCAGCGAGCAAAAGTTGCGAACTTTATCGTCGATTTTCTCTACTAAATCCTTTCAGCAAAAATATGGCAATATCGCGAAATGATCAAGTATGACACATAAAATGGATCTGCTATTCCCGTTTAAATAAAAAAAAATCATTTCAGTAGGCCTTTAAGTTACTACTTAAAGGCCTACTGAAACCCACTGCTACCGACCACGCAGTCTGATAGTTTATATATCAATGATGAAATCTTAACATTGCAACACATGCCAATACGGCCGGGTTAGATTAGTAAAGTGCAATTTTAAATTTCCCGCGAAATATCCTGCTGAAAACGTCTCGGTATGATGACGTTTGCGCGTGACGTCATGGATTGTAGCGGACATTTTGGGACAGCATTGTGGCCAGCTATTAAGTCGTCTGTTTTCATCGCAAAATTCCACAGTATTCTGGACATCTGTGTTGGTGAATCTTTTGCAATTTGTTTAATGAACAATGGAGATAGCAAAGAAGAAAGCTGTAGGTGGGAAGCGGTGTATTAGCGGCCGACTGCAGCAACACAAACACGTAGCGGCTACGTCGTAGCCGGTGTTTCATTGTTTACATTCCCGAACGATGACAGTCAAGCTTTACCTTTGGCCTGTGGAGAACTGGGACAACAGAGACTCTTACCAGGAGGACTTTGAGTTGGATACGCGCTACCGTGAGTACGAAGCTGCGGTTTCCAAACATTTGATCGCTTGCCCGTACGTGCGTGCCGCTATGTGCATGTCACATACGTAACTTTGGGGAAATATATGTGCTGTATGAACTTTGCGGAGGTGAACGGTACTTTGGGCTGTGGGATTGAGTGTGTTGTGCGGGTGTTTGAGTTGTATTGGCGGGTTATATGGACGGGAGGCGGGAGGTGTTTGTTATGCGGGATTAATTTGTGGCATATTAAATATAAGCCTGGTTGTGTTGTGGCTAATAGAGTATATATATGTCTTGTGTTTATTTACTGTTTTAGTCATTCACAGCTGAATATCAGGTCCCACCCGCCTCTCACAGCATCTTCCCTATCTGAATCGCTTCCACTGCCCTCTAGTCCTTCCCTCTCACTTTCTTCATCCACAAATCTTTCATCCTCGCTCAAATTAATGGGGAAATTGTCCCTTTCTCGGTCCGAATCGCTCTCGCTCCTCGTGGCCATGATTGTAAACAATGTGCAGATGTGAGGAGCTCCACAACCTGTGACGTCACGCTACTTCCGGTACAGGCAAGGCTTTTTTTATCAGCGACCAAAAGTTGCGAACTTTATCGTCGATGTTCTCTACTAAATCTTTTCAGCAAAAATATGGCAATATCGCGAAATGATCAAGTATGACATAGAATGGATCTGCTATCCCCGTTTAAATAACAAAATCTCATTTCAAAATATACGATACATTAAGCGCTCAGTTAGAAATGTTAGGTATTTTCCACACCGCGAAGCAGTGCAGGGAGAAGATGAAGAAACTCAAACAGGACTACAAAAAAATCAAGGACCATAACAACCAGAGTGGGGTGAACAGAAAAACAAGCAAATGGTTCGACACTTTGGACCTCATATTGGGCCACCGACCTTCCTACCCAGGAAACTCCGCAACAAAGGACTTCTGGGGCTTCTTAGAGTAATGAACGACAAGAACGTCCCACCATTACAGGAGCATGGGTATAGATCCAAGAAATGTTGAAGAAACATTGCCTGTCGCTGGATTTCTCTTGCCCTTACTCCCTCGGTGTGCTTTTCCATTAATGTTACTAGATGCCAAATTTTACCACCCGTTGTTATTATTCCTTGCGAGCAGACGATCATGAACACAGTAGCCTCTGAGGTCTCAATTCTTGCTTGTGTTATTTCTCTGTTCACTTTTCGCGGACAGGTTGTTGGTTGTTTTGCAATGGAGGGTGAGGCGCTAAAGTAATACGTCACGGGTCGCAGGCAGATATGCGTCACACATGCTTGTTACCAAGGTCCCCAGCACCCCCAGCCATGTGTGAACGTGAAAAGGAAAAGTCTCTATGGGGAAGGGTAGTTCTTATAACTCAGGGGTCACCAACCTTTTTGAAACCAAGAGCTACTTCTTGGGTACTGATTAATGCGAAGGGCTACCAGTTTGATACACACTTAAATAAAATTGCCAGAAATAGCCAATTTGCTCAATTTACCTTTACCTCTATGTTATTATTAATAATTCATGATATTTACACTTAATTGAACGGTTTAAAAGAGGAGAAAACACGAAAAAAATGACAATAAAATTTTGAAACATAGGTTATCTTCAATTTCAACTCTTTAAAATTCTAAATTCAACCGAAAAAAAGAAGAGAAAAACTAGCTAATTCGAATCTTTTTGAAAAAATGAAAAAAATAATTTATGGAACATCATTAGTAATTTTTCCTGACTAAGATTAATTTTAGAATTTTGATGACATGTTTTAAATAGGTTAAAATACAATCTGAACTTTGTTAGAATATATAACAAATTGGACCAAGCTATATTTCTAACAAAGACAAATCATTATTTCTTCTAGATTTTCCAGAACAAAAATTTTAAAAGAAAATCAAAAGACTTTGAAATAAGATTTAAATTTGATTCTACAGATTTTCTAGATTTGCCAGAATAATTTTTTTGAATTTTAATCATAATAAGTTTGAAGAAATATTTCACAAATATTCTTCGTAGAAAAAACAGAAGCTAAAATGAAGAATTCAATTAAAATGTATTTATTATTCTTTACAATAAAAAAATACATTTACTTAAACATTGATTTAAATTGTCAGGAAAGAAGAGGAAGGAATTTAAAAGGTAAAAAGGTATATGTGTTTAACAATCCTGAAATCCTTTTTAAGGTTGTATTTTTTCTCTAAAATTGTCTTTCTGGAAGTTATAAAAGGCAAAGTAAAAAAAATAATGAATTTATTTAAACAAGTGAAGACCAAGTCTTTCAATTATTTTCTTGGATTTTCAAATTCTATTTGAGTTTTGTGTCTCTTAGAATTAAAAATGTCGGGCAAAGCGAGACCAGCTTGCTAGTAAATAAATACAATTTAAAAAATAAAGGCAGCTCACTGGTAAGTGCTGCTATTTGAGCTATTTTTAGAACAGGCCAGCGGGCTACTCATCTGGTCCTTACGGGCTACCTGGTGCCCGCGGGCACCGCGTTGGTGACCCCTGCTATAACTAAACTCGAGTGTGGTAGTTCTGAACTACTGCGTCCCAAGAACTAGTATATGCGAATCCGGCTATTGCTATTGTATGAGCGAAAACAGAGGAACTCATTTTCTAGCGTGGTAACACATCGGCGTGCTACGGTATTAGCCGTAAAAGCGAGCTACGGAAAGAGATAAACTGGCTTCTACGTCAGCACAAAACGCATTTGAGTTTGGAATACACAACACAATGTGATAGGACACCAATTTGTACTGGCTGAAAAACATGAACAATCATGTTACAGTATCTGTAAAACATTAGCCCACATTTCATGTTTTGTTTGTACACAGCTAGCTTGACAGTATATGTACTGTAGTGCAGTGTTTTTCAACCACTGTGCCGCGGCACACTATTGTGCCGTGAGATACAGTCTGGTGTGCCGTGGGAGATTATGTAATTTTACCTGTTTGGGTTAAAAATATTTTTTGCAAACCAGTAATTATAGTCTGCAAATGATGTGTTGTTGTTGAGTGTCGGTGCTGTCTAGAGCTCAGCAGAGTAACCGTGTAATACTCTTCCATATCCGTAGGTGGCAGCCGGTAGCTAATTGCTTTGTAGCTGTCGGAAACAGCGGGAGGCAGCATGCAGGTAAAAAGGTGTCTAATGCTTAAACCAAAAATAAACAAAAGGTGAGTGCCTCTAAGAAAAGGTCATGAAGCTTAGGGAAGGCTATGCAAAACGAAACTAAAACTGAACTGGCTACAAAGTGTCACGACCAGAACAGGACTCTGAACACAGATGCAGGATTTTAAGACAATATATTTATTTGGACAAGGGAAAGGGTCAAAAAGGGAAGAAACTTAACAGGCTACCAAAAGCCGAGCTTACCTAATCTCTAAACTAACAAAATCTCAATGAACTCAAAACGCTCCAGCTGCGGAGGGAAAAAGGTTGCAAAGAGAACAATATGCAAAAACAACAAAAGGCGCTCCAAGGGAGGCAATTCTAAACAACTAATCTTACCTGACAAAAAGGGTACAAAGAACGTGGCAATGACTGTGAACATGGACCGCTGGAGGTTCGCACAAAACATACGATAACACTCTGGCACAGGACAGAAGGAAGACGAGCCATTTATACACATGAGGGTGGATGACACAGGTGGACACAATCCGGCAATCAGGAGAGACAGACCAGTGAAACAGGAGGAAGGGCAAGTGACCTGAAACGAGAGGGAGAGTTAACCTTTCAAAATAAAACAGGAAATGACAAGACAACATGAAACCAGACAAAACCCAGACAAGACTTCACCCAGGTGTGACAGAACCCCCCCTTCTAGGGCCGACTCCTGACGGCCCAGGGACCTCAGGGTGGAGTCTATAGAAGTCCCGGATGAGGGAGGGGTCATCAATGTTCCGTTGGGGAATCCACTGTCTCTTCTGGACCGTACCCCTCCCAATCCACCAAGAACTGTCTACCTCGACCTCTTTTGCGTACCGCTAAAAGTTTCTTGACCCGGTACAGAAGTCCTCCGTCTGCAGCTTCCAACGGCGGGGGGGTTTGGTGGCTGGGACCATGGGGTTTTCTTTGGCAGGCTTGACTTGGCTGACATGGAAAGTAGGGTGGGTGCGGAGCGACCTGGGTAGGCGTAGGCGTACTGCTGCTGGACCGATGACCTTGGTGATGGGGAAGGGACCCACAAATCTGGGCGCTAATTTCTTGCAGGGAACCTTGAGGTGCAGGTCTTTGGCGGATAGCCATACTCTCTGTCCTGGCCGGTAATCAGGTGCTGGTCGGCGCTTCCGGTCGGCTGATTTCTTGACCCGATCTCCTTGGCGAGCGAGCACTTGTCGGGCCGCGAGCCAAATACGACGGCATCGGCGCACCAGGGCGTGGGCGGAGGGCACAGAAACTTCTGGCTCTGAGTCTGGGAACACTGGCGGTTGGTAGCCGTAGACACACTTGAAGGGGGAGAAACCAGTGGCAGAGGTAGGCAAGGAGTTATGGGCATATTCCACCCAGACCAGGTGGGAACTCCACATTGTTGGGTTCTGGGACACGAGGCATCGGAGGCCGGTTTCCAGTTGTTGATTGAGGCGCTCGGTCTGGCCGTTTGCCTCCGGGTGGTATCCTGACGTCAGGCTGGCTGTAGCCCCGATGAGCTTGCAGAACTCCTTCCAGAACTGTGAGATGAATTGGGGCCCCCGGTCTGATACAATGTCTGTGGGAAATCCATGAATTCTAAAAACGTGTTGCATTAATATATGAGCAGTCTCCTTGGCTGTGGGCAACTTTGGCAAGGCAATAAAATGTGTCATCTTTGAAAATCGATCGACCACGGTGAGCACCGTGGTGTTACCTCTTGAGACCGGGAGGCCAGCGACGAAGTCCATAGAGATGTTAGACCACGGTCTGGAGGGGATAGGCAGAGGCTGTAGAAGTCCAACACGTGACCCGGAGGATGTTTTGTTACGAGCGCAGACCGGACACGCCTCGATGTACTCCCGGACCCCCGCCTCCATGGATGGCCACCAGAACCGCTGTGAGATCATAAACATAGTTCTCCGGACTCCCGGATGGCAGGTAAGCAGCAAGGTGTGAGCCCAATGGATCACCTGTGGGCGCAGACTGACCGGGACAAACAGGCGATTCTCTGGGCACCCACTAGGTGGAGGGGTCTCACCATTAGCGTGCCTTACCTCTCGTTCTATCTGCCAAGTGACCGCTCCAACCACACAGTTCAGTGGGAGGATAGGTTCTGGTACCTTGGCAACAGGCTCAGGGTCGTAGAGGCGTGACAAAGCGTCTGACTTGACGTTGCGGGACCCCGGCCTGTAAGACAACGTGAAGTTAAAACGATTGAAAAACAATGCCCACCTGGCCTGACGTGAATTCAGTCTCTTGGCGTTTCGAATGTATTCCAAGTTCTTGTGGTCAGTCCAAACTATGAAAGGATGTTGTGCCCCCTCTAACCAATGTCGCCACTCTTCCAGCGCTACCTTAACCGCCAGAAGTTCCCTGTTGCCAACATCATAGTTCCGTTCTGCAGGGCTCAACCGGCGAGACAGAAAAGCACAGGGGTGGGTCTTCCCATCTGCCTCCAGTCTTTGGGATAAGACCGCCCCAACTCCCTCGTTCGACGCGTCCACCTCGACCACAAATTGGCGTTGAGGATCTGGTAGCGTGAGGATGGGTGCAGTCGTGAAGCGGCGCTTGAGATCCTGGAACGCCCTCTCTGCCTCCGGAGACCAGTGGAAGCGCACCTGTGGGGAAGTCAAAACATGGAGAGGGGAAGCTATTGCGCTAAAGCCTCTGATAAATCGTCTGTAGAAGTTCGCAAAACCGAGGAATTGCTGAACCTTCTTACGACTATCAGGTGTTGGCCACTTGGCGACTGCGCTAACTTTAGCCGGATCCATCTGTACTCTTCCAGGGGCTACAATGAAGCCCAGGAAGGAGATGGTGTCGGCATGGAATTTGCACTTTTCAGCTTTTACGTACAGGTGGTTTTCCCGGAGCCGTTTCAAAACCTGGCTGACATGGTGTCTGTGAATGTCCAGATTGTCAGAATAAATTAGTATGTCATCAAGATAGACGAAAACAAAATTGTCCAAAAAGTCTCTCAGCACATCATTAATCATAGCCTGAAAAACGGCAGGGGCATTAGTGAGACCAAAAGGCATTACTAAATATTCGTAGTGGCCACTAGGGGTGTTAAATCCGGTTTTCCACTCATCACCCTCCCTAATGCGAATGAGGTGATAAGCATTCCGTAGGTCAAGTTTGGTAAAAATTTTGGCCTGCTGGAGCTGATCGAAAACTGATGACATTAATGGCAGAGGGTACCGATTCTTTATTGTTATGTCATTGAGGGGACTATAGTCTATACATGGTCGCAGGGTGCCGTCTTTCTTGGATACAAAGAAAAACCCTGCTCCAGCAGGTGACGATGAGGGACGGATGAGTCCCGTTTTAAGTGAGGATTGTATGTAGTCTTTCATAGCATGTTTTTCGGGACCTGAAACCGAGTATAGGCGCCCTTTGGGGATGGTAGATCCGGGAATGAGGTCTATAGCACAATCGTAAGGACGATGTGGTGGGAGCGATGTAGCTTTTGCCTTATTAAAGACCTCCTTCAGGTGGTGATAGCAACGAGGTACGGAAGTCAATTAATGTGCTGTGGTTCTGTGGTAAAGTGAGCAGACACAGAGTTGATATTCGTGGCGGTTCTTGCTGGGGCACTAACCCTCATACACTTCCCCACGCAGTTCCTTCCCCAGCCCCTGATTTTGCCTGTGGGCCAGTCTACGTGGGGGTTGTGGTAAACGAGCCATGGATGTCCCAATACCAGTGTGCGTGCTGGTGAGTGAAACAAAAAAAAGTTCAATAGTTCGTGGTGATTATCAATGTCTATTGCTACGGGTTCTGTGATATGGGTGATTGTGAATAAAGAGCTACCATTAAGGGCGCTAGCCTTAAGGGGTGGTGTGATGACCCTTGTTTTTACTCCCAATTTCTTGGCTAAACCCCAGTCCATCAAGCTCTCATCGGCCCCAGAGTCAATTAAAACATGCATAACCACACTAATAGAGTCATTGGTTACCTTAATGGGTGTCAAGGTACGCACGGTAGCACTTGAGGCAGGATTCTGATCCCTCACCTGGGTCGACTTGGAAGGGCAGGCGGCCACGAGATGCCCCACCTCCCCGCAATAGAAACATCGCCCCTCCTTGAGGCGACGTTGGCGCTCTACCAGAGGGAGTCGTGCCCGGCCCAACTGCATGGGCTCCTCTCCCCTCTCAGGCAGGGAATAGGGATGCCGTACTGTTGGTTGAGGACCTGGAGTAGAACTGGCGGGGAGGGAAAACTGCGGCTGGTGGTCTGGATCCGTCGGACGGCCTCCTTGGAGAAACTTGAACTCCCGTAGTCGTTGGTCTGTCCTGATGGCGAGGGTGATGAGGTCGTCCAGGTTCGCGGGTAGGTCTGTGGGTAGAAGTCGCTCCAGAAGCGGGCCGGCCAGCCCCTTGAGGAAGACGTCATAGAGTGCTGTAGTGTTCCATCCGCTGTCTGCGGCCAGGGTTCGAAAACGAATGGCATAATCAGAAGCTGATTCTTTCCCCTGACGAATCCCACTTAGCTCTCTGGCCCTTTCGCGCTCGGTAGAGACAGGATCAAAAGTCTTTTGGAGAGTCTCTGTGAAGTCTTGGAGTGAGCTGCATATGTGAGAGCCCCTGGACCACTCGGCCATGGCCCATTTCCTTGCTCTCCCAGCCAGATAAGAGATCATAAAAGACACCTTAGCACGATCGGTGGGAAAGGCGTGGGGCGAGAGCTCAAAATGCATCTCACAGTTTATGATGAATTCTTTGCATTGTCCGGGTTCGCCCGCAAAGCGTTCAGGAGGGGCCAATCGGGCTCCCACTCCACTATGAATGGTGGGGAGTACCTGAGTCATGGGGGCTGGCTGCGGCTCAGGCACAGGGGGTGCGGGACCAGGCTTGGTCATTTGGGTGAGCAAAAGTTGCACCTGTTCCGCAAGTTGGCCCACCTGGGAGGTAACAGCGGTCCGAAAGTTCTCTTGGGTTCGGGCGATCCCCTGGATTCCCTGACCCAAGACTGCCACCCGCTCCTCATGAGCGGAGAGGCGGGATTCCTGCGCATGAAGGACCGCGGCCAACTGCTTCGATCCTGCTGTGTCCATACTGGCCAGAGTGTACTGTCACGACCAGAACAGGACTCTGAACACAGATGCAGGATTTTAAGACAATATATTTATTTGGACAAGGGAAAGGGTCAAAAAGGGAAGAAACTTAACAGGCTACCAAAAGCCGAGCTTACCTAATCTCTAAACTAACAAAATCTCAATGAACTCAAAACGCTCCAGCTGCGGAGGGAAAAAGTTTGCAAAGAGAACAATATGCAAAAACAACAAAAGGCGCTCCAAGGGAGGCAATTCTAAACAACTAATCTTACCTGACAAAAAGGGTACAAAGAACGTGGCAATGACTGTGAACATGGACCGCTGGAGGTTCGCACAAAACATACGATAACACTCTGGCACAGGACAGAAGGAAGACGAGCCATTTATACACATGAGGGTGGATGACACAGGTGGACACAATCCGGCAATCAGGAGAGACAGACCAGTGAAACAGGAGGAAGGGCAAGTGACCTGAAACGAGAGGGAGAGTTAACCTTTCAAAATAAAACAGGAAATGACAAGACAACATGAAACCAGACAAAACCCAGACAAGACTTCACCCAGGTGTGACACAAAGTAAGAAAAAAACAGAATGCTGGACGACAGCAAAGACTTACTGTGGAGCAGAGACGGCGTCCACAAAGTACATCCGAACATGACAATCAACAATGTCCCCACAAAGAAGGATAACAACAACTGAAATATTCTTGATTGCTAAAACAAAGTAGATGCGGGAAATATCGCTCAAAGGAAGACATGAAACTGCTACAGGAAAATACAGAAAAAAGAGGAAAAAGCCACCTAAATAGGAGCGCAAGACAAGAACTAAAACACTACACACAGGAAATTTTTCAACGCAAAAAATGTGCCTTGGCTCCAAAAAGGTTGAAAAACACTACTGTAGTGTACGGTGATATGCCGCGTGTATCATGATCGATATTAAAGTGACTCACTCGATAAACAATTGTCCGTTTGATCCAGCTGACCGGGGATTTTTCCAGTTAATTTGGGTAAACAATCCATTCATTCGGTATAGCTTGGCTCAAAGTTTCAGATTTGCAGCTTGACCAAGTCACACTCTTTTGGCTTCCGTCTGCTCCAACGTTTCAGCCTCTTCTATAAGCAGCAGTTCATCTTCCGTATATTCGGCTTCAAAAAGATAAGGTTGTGAGTCCTCATTTGTTTGTTACCAAGTTTGCCACAATTAGAATACACACTCGCGTTAAATATTGTATATATTACATATTGTTATGATAGTGTATGTTACTACATTATATATAGATTTGCAGTGTGTATTTAAAACATTGGTGGAAGGTTTTGAAGTTGTTTTAGTGGGCTTGACTCTCATTACCAGGATCTTGCAATCGTTTTTTATATTTAAAATCCTAAAAGAAAAAAGACGTGTGTTCTTGTCTCTCATAATGATTGTGAACGATAGGAAACATTCCAAAAAAAGTGCAGTTCCCCTTTAAAGTGCTGGTACAGATAAATGCAGATTGTTTTATAGAGACAACTGGACCCTGGAACAGATTATTTATATCATTATTTCCAATGGGAAAATTATTAAAACATGGAAGAATTGGAGCAGCATTAGGGTTTCTAGCGCCTACAAGACAACAATGTTGTCATACAAATCTCACCTCTCTGCTGTTCATGTCTGTGCTATATAACACATCACAGCTCCTGGCGTCTTCCCACCCTGAGGCAGACATGACAGCTATCACATGTACACATTCCCATAGTGCAGGTACGATGACACACATCGGAAGCGTTAATGTTCAGGGATCACCTTAAGAGGAGCCAGGGGGTGAGACATCAGGATTGTCAGGATCTTCCTCACACATATTCTTGGGATTTTAGTCTGTGTATAAGTACTTTTTCTGCACATATAACATTATTTTTCAGTTCAGTTCAGTTGATTTCGTACATGCATACAATACAATTACAATGTAATGCACGTACGAAAAGTAGTAGGAAGAAGCAGAGCTTATTTAATGCTACCCCCTTTCATATCATGGCAGTCTTATCCCATGTATTTGTTCTCTGTTTGTAACAGAACAGTGAATAAATAAATGATAAATAAATAAATATAACATAGTAAGTTTGCATGTCCTCCCCGTGACTGCGTGGGTTCCCTCCGGGTACTCCGGCTTCCTCCCACCTCCAAAGACATGCACCTGGGGATGGGTTGATTGGCAACACTAAATTGGCCCTAGTGTGTGAATGTGAGTGTGAATGTTGTCTGTCTATCTGTGTTGGCCCTGCGATGAGGTGGCGACTTGTCCAGGGTGTACCCCGCCTTCCGCCCGATTGTAGCTGAGATAGGCTCCAGCGCCCCCCGCGACCCCGAAGGGAATAAGCGGTAGAAAATGGATGGATGGATGGATAGTAAGTAAACAAATACATAAATAATCATTGTCTCTCTTTTTTTAAGGTTCAAGATATTTATCAAAATTGTTCTTCTTTGTACTTTGTGAACACTTGTAGTTTGAACAGTCTCTTAAAGTGAATCATATTAGTGCTTTGTTTGATTTCTTTGCTTAATCCATTCCATAATTTAATTCCACATACTAATATACTCAATTTTTAAGTGTTGTACGTGCATACAAATATTTTAAATTCAATTTTCTTCTAAGGTTATATTTCTTCTCTTTTGTTGGGAAAAATTGTTGTACATTCTTGGGTAGCAGGTTATAATTTGCTTTGTACATCATTTTAGCTGTTTGCAAATGCACTAGATCATTGAATTTCAATATTTTTGATTAAATAAATAAATTGTCATTATAATAACGGTGATAATTTTGGTCACAATAACAGTGATATCAAATTTTCATATGGTCACATTCCTTATTCTACTAGGCCATCACTCCAGCAGCACTGAGAGTGGTCTCAGCCAAACTGCCTCTTGGTAAAGTTGCAGTTTTCAGTCCCAACAAACAAATTGACAGTAATAAAAAAACAATATATAATAACTGGACAGCAATTATAATCAGCTCATTGTATATGTTGCAATAAAATTAGATTTTTAATATTAAGACAATTAATATATATTAACACACACAAAAGTACTGAGAATTGGTACCGTTGAGTCCCGGTATCAATTCCCAGGTAGCAGGAATTGGTACCGTATCAGTTCAAATTTAAAGTTACCCATCCGTACAGAGGCAGAGACAAATATTTGCATTACACAATGTGCTACATCATCTCATATTTTTAACCGTATTTAACAACAATACTTGCTGTTATTTACTTACGAGTGGTGTTGGGCAGTGAATCTTTGGGCACAACACGATTCCATTCACAATCGATTCTCCATTCAAAACCATTCTTGATTCAAAATCAATACTTTTTAATAACATTGGGGGCCAGTTCTATGATTAACTACATTTCTCCTTAAAATAGATAAACAGCCCTGATAACTTTCTACTAGAAAACTAGTTTTGTTTGATAAAATTCTACCCAAAGATTTCCTAAAGTGATTGAACGGGTTAAAAAAACATTTAAAAATCAATTTAACATTTTTCTTAATCGATTAAGAATTCAAATCAGTGTCATTTGAAAAACCCTAATTTGACACCCATAATATACAGATTGTTGTACATATATAATATCACTATATTGATGCACAGATGGAAGAGGGGTTAGTGCATGTGCCTCACAATACGGAGGTCCTGGGTTTGATCCCCGGGCTTGGGGTCTTTCTGTGCGGAGTTTGCATGGTCTCCCTGAGACTGCGTGGGTTCCCTCCGGGTACTCCGGCTTCCTCCCATCTCCAAAGACATGCACCTGGGGATAGGTTGATTGGCAACACTAAATTGGCCCTAGTGTGTGAATGTGAGTGTGAATGTTGTCTGTCTATCTGTGTTGGCCCTGTGATGAGGTGGTGACTTGTCCAGGGTGCAGCTGAGGCTCCAGCACCCCCTGTGATCCCAAAAATAGACAAGCGGTAGAAAACGGATGGATGCACAGATGATATATGTTGGGGAAAACACATTAGATCCGTAGATGGTGTAATATAAGGATGTATGTTACAGAGGGAAAAAAAGAAACCTGATACTCAGTGCTAAAAACAAGGCAATATTCACACTTATACAAACCATAAACTCAAATTTGACACTATTTGTTGGAAATAATTTGCCCTACATCCACTATTTGAAGCCGTTATCGTCACACAATTTGTTGTCAAAATTGGATCTGGAAATGATCATTCACGCGTTCATTTCGTCTCGTATTGACTTTTGCAATTCTCTTTTCACTCTCTTCAACAAGTCAACGCTAAAGAGACTTCAAACTGTACAAAATGCGGCTGCCAGACTTTTGACCGGTGCACCCACAACAGCCCATATCACCTCCATTTTATCCAGTCTTCATTGGCTTGCAGTTAAATTCCGCATTGAGTTTAAGATTTTAGTCCTGACATTCCATGCGTTGCATGGTGGGGCCCCTCACTACATCACTGACTTGTTATGCCCCTACTCTTCAGGGCGCAGCCTCCGGTCTTCAGGCCAGGGTCTTCTAAAGATCCCAAAAACACGTTTTAAAACCCGTTGAGACCTGGCATTGCAGGCTATAGCTCCCAGACTCTGGAACAACTTGCACCAGTCTTTTAAGAAACATTTGAAAACTTCTCTTTCTTAGTCAAGCTTTTAGTTAATGCACCTTTTAACTATAATTTTTAATCCACTTTGTATTCTTTTTATGATGTTGCCCCTGTTGTTTTAATTTAATTGTTGTTTTACTTTGCCTATGTTTTGTACAGCGCTTTGTGGTTTTATCTGTGAAAAGTGCTTCATAAATAAAATGTACTTACTTACTTACTTAAACACTTCACTCATGACAGAGTGAGACCTCTTTTTCACCTTGGCTACATCAATGTGGAATGCACTCCCAACAGGTGTAAAAGAAAGGGCATCTCTATCCTCCTTCAAAACCGCAATAAAAGTACACCTCCAGGCAACTTCAACCCAAACTAACACCCTCCCCGGATTGTTAATAATCAAATGTAAATAATCAAATGTAAATACTTTTTCTTATGCTTTCTGATCACTCTCTCTCTCTCTCTCTCTCTCTCTCTCTCTGTCTCTCTCTCTCTCTCTCTCTCTCTCAATGTCCACTACTTGCTGTACATATCCTACCAAGTCAGACCTACACTGTTTCAATGTCCATTTCTCTGTTCTCAATTGTTGATGACTGAAGTGATGATAACAACCAAACCTAACCACCCCCCCCCCCCCCCCCCCCCCCGCCTCCACATCCCACACCCCGGATTGTAAATAATGTAAATAATTCAATGTATATACCCTGATGATTATCTTGTGTGATGACTGTATTATGATGATAGTATATATCTGATAGTATATATCTGTATCATGAATCAATTTAAGTGGAACCCGACTTAAACAAGTTGAAAAACTTATTCGGGTGCTACCATTTAGTGGTCGGAATATGTACTTCACTGTGCAACCTACTAATAAAAGTCTCAATCAATCAAAAAAAACATACACTATATTGCCAAAAGTATTTGGCCACCCATCCAAATGATCACCTGTGGCTCGGCCACAGGTGTATAAAATCAAGCACTTAGGCATGGAGACTGTTTCTACAAACATTTGTGAAAGAATGGGCCGCCTCAGTGATTTCCAGCGTGGAACTGTCATAGGATGCCACCTGTGCAACAAATCCAGTCGTTAAATTTCCTCGCTCCTAAATATTCCAAAGTCAACTGTCGGCTTTATTATAAGAAAATGAAAGAGTTTGGAAACAACAGCAACTCAGCCATGAAGTGGTAGGCCACGTAAACTGACAGAGAGGGGTGAGCGGATGCTGAAGCGCATAGTGCAAAGAGGTCGCCGACTTTCTGCACAGTCAGTTGCTACAGAGCTCCAAACTTCATGTGACCTTCCAATTAGCCCACGTACAGTACGCAGAGAGCTTCATGGAATGGGTTTCGATGGCCGAGCAGCTGCATCTAAGCCATACATCACCAAGTCCAATGCAAAGCGTGGGATGCAGTGGTGTAAAGCACGTCGCTACTGGACTCTAGAGCAATGGAGTGTCTCTGTAGTGATGAATCATACTTTTCTATCTGGCAATCTGATGGACGAGTCTGGGTTTGGAGGTTGCCAGGAGAACGCTACATTTCGGACTGCATTGTGCCGAATGTGAAATTTGGTGGAGGAGGAATTATGGTGTGGGGTTGTTTTTCCCCTTTGTTCCAGTGAAAGGAACTTTGAATGCTCCAGAATACCAAAACATTTTGGACAATTCCATGCTCCCAACCTTGTGGGAACAGTTTGGAGTGGGCCCCTTTATCTTCCAACATGACTGTGCACCAGTGCACAAAGCAAAGTCCATAAAGACATGGATGACAGAGTCTGGTGTGGTTGAACTTGACTGGCCTGTACAGAGTCCTGACCTAAACCTGATAGAACACCTTTGGCATGAATTAGAACGGAGACTGAGAGCCAGGCGTTCTCGACCAACATCAGTGTGTGACCTCACCAATGCGCTTTTGGAAGAATGGTTGAAAATTCCTATAAACACACTCCGCAACCTTGTGGACAGCCTTCCCAGAAGAGTTGAAGCTGTAATAGCTGCAAAAGGTGGACCGACATCATATTGAACCCTATGGGTTAGGAATGGGATGGCACTTCAAGTTCATATGTGAGTCAAGGCAGGTGGCCAAATACTTTTGGCAATATAGTGTATTATCTTTGTGCTGATGTTGCTGCAGTCATCCTTATCAGGCTAGTCTTCCATCTTTTAGAACGTGGACAAACCACTACTATCGAAATTGTCTTTTCGAGGAAAAGTTATTTCACGACATATATGGCGATCGTTTTATCACCCAGCCCTAATGCGACCCACAGGAGCTGTACACTATCCTGGATGTCTTTCCTTGCCCATCATGCATCTTGTTTATGTTTTTTTTTTTACCATCCCACTGCTACCCTGACCTCTGTGTAACCCCCATGAACTGTCCAGACTCCTTCTGTCCTCCTTTGTTACGCTGTCCCTCCATGCACGCTGACAGGCGGAGCTGTTTGCTCTGTCACAACAACACACTTGTTCTGTTCAGCAGCAGCAAGCGAGATCTTGCATACGCCTAATGTGTCATAGCATCCCCTCGGGTTAGAACGGGGCGGGGGGCTCAGCAACATAGTCTGATGATATAATTTCCTGGGCAGAGAAAGCACATTTGTTTTCTGCATGTATAACTAGAATTACTCTCTGCTAGGTTTGTACGGTATACCGGTACTGGTAGAGTATCGCGGTACTAAGGAATCAAAAACTGTACTATACTCTGTTTGAAAAGTACAGGCGCGTCGTCACGTCTTGACATTGCTGGTTTACGAGCAGAGGAGCATGTTCGGCAGCGCACAATCACGGAGTACTTACAAGCAGACACAGTGTGTAGACAGAAAAGGGACGCATTTTGGCTTGAAACTAAAGATAAAGGTGAAGTTATAACACTGAAACACCCTCAGGAAGAGGTGCTTTAAGACATGGCTAGCCGATGAATGGTCTATTTTTGATCGTTTTTCATATATTAGGCGCACCGGATTATAGGGCGCATTAAAGGATTTGGATTTTTTTTTTTTTTCTAAATGGAAAACACTTCCTTGTGGTCTACAAATAACATGTGATGGTGGTTCTTTGGTCAAAATGTTGCATAGATGATGGTTTTACAGATCATCTTGAAGCCGCTTTCTGACAGTCGCTTCAGGATGCGCCGTTTTGTGGGCAGTCTTATTTACGTGGCTCACCTTAGGCAGCGTCTTTTCTCCGTCATCTTTGTTGTAGCGGTGTAGCGTGCAAGGACGGGAGTGGAAGAAGTGTCAAAAGATGGAGCTAACTGTTTTAATGACATTCAGACTTTACTTCAATCAATAACGGAGTAGCATCTCCTCATCCGGAAACAACAACACAGGAAATGTGTCCCGTGAAAAAACGTCCGACCAGAACTCTCTAATAAGTAAAGTTCCTTGGGTGAATAATGTAAACTCACTACACCGGTATGTTTTAGCGCTTTCATGGCGAGTTTACTGACAGATATAAGTAAGAACTTTACACTACTTTATATTAGAAACGGCAACAGCGGAGGATGAATGTCCCATAACAAGAAGATAGAAAAAAGAAGAAGCTTATCGACTACGGTGTCGACACGGACTACAAAGGCGGACGCGCACAATTTTTCAGGATTTATGCAGATCCCAAATACAGATCAGCAGGTACCAGAAGGTAAGAAAGGTTGCTTTTGCATAACATTGCGAAACAAAACACCAGATAATGTTTTACCTTATACACACACCATAATAATACGTGTATGTTGAAGCACAGTACAATCCATCAAGCAGTGCGGCTTCATAGCTTACCAAAGTCGTACTAAAATATTTTGATAGATTTTTGAGCGCAGTGTGTAATGTTATATAGTTTAAATGGAACACTTAAAATGTTGGTGTTGTTTACTTAAAACCCATCATAATGCAGCCTACACTTATCTCTTATGTTTGACTGCCATCTAGTGGTCACACTTATCATTACACCATGTACCAAATAAAATAGCTTTGAGGTGGGTAAACTCAACCAAACTTATTCCTAACATTAGGCCAGGGGTGTCAAAGTAATTTTAGCTGAGGGGTCGCTTGGAGGAAAATATATTCCCAAGTGGGTCGGAATGATAAAATCATGGCATGATAACTTAAAAATAAAAACAACTCCAGGTTGTTTTCTTTTTACTTTGGCCAAAAATAGAACAAGCACATTCTGAAAACGTACAAGTCACAAATAATCTTTTGGACAAAACACTTCAAGTTTGTTGAAAAGTCTGAAAAAATTGGTGCAGCTTCAAAAACGCCATGAGTTTAGACTTGGACTCAGTGTATCTACAAAGCCAGGATTAAACTTTAAATCGCAGTCTTTCTGGGATTGAACAAAAAACACTACATATAAACTCTTCTAGGTATCAAATACCTCCTTTGTCATGTCCACGTATCAATCCAGTGATAACTCAACAAACCGTAAGAAACGGAGGTAAAAACTGTTCAAAAGGGTTATGTTCACTTTTCTCGTGTTTGACAGAGATATTATTAAGTTAAAGTACCAATGATTGTCACATACACACTAGGTGTGGTGAAAGTATTCTCTGCATTTGACCCATCACCCTTGATCACCTCCTGGGAGGTGAGGGGATCAGTGGGCTGCAGGGGTGGCCGCGCCCGGGAATTATTTTTGGTGATTTAACCATGACTCTGGGGGAGTAAGGGTGTGTTCGAAGCAGAAGACATTAAACAGGAGGTTTTAAGTTTCATGTGGGTCGAGGAGGAGGAGTCACAGTCCTCTTTTACTGTGTACCTTTGGCTTGGCCCCGGTATGAACCGTTTGCTTTCCTAACAGAATTGCCATTGTGACACCCAGTGGACACAATTAAAAC
This sequence comes from Entelurus aequoreus, assembly GCF_033978785.1. Classification (NCBI taxonomy): domain Eukaryota; kingdom Metazoa; phylum Chordata; class Actinopteri; order Syngnathiformes; family Syngnathidae; genus Entelurus; species Entelurus aequoreus. The sequence continues at coordinate 34,340,125 of NC_084734.1, forward strand.
AGCAGTTTCTTTCGCTAAAAAAAAAAAAAAAAGCAGCTCATTTTATTACTTGGTAAACTCATCACGCGGGCCATACGTTTGACACCCCTGCATTAGGCGCACCGGGTTATAAGGCGCACTGTCAAGTTTTGAGGGGAAAAAAATGATTTTAAGTGCGCCTTATAGTCTGGAAAATACGGTAATACATGCGAACGGTATCGGTGATCTCACTCACGGATGGTAGGTAATCGGCAGAATAAAACCGTGAGCGGAACATCGTTACTCTATGTGCTGTGTGTGGTTAAGTTGTGCAACTTTCGCGGTTCCACTGCATTAGCAAGGGAATGCTAGTATGTCCCCCTCACACCCAGCAGTGACACCCGTGTAGATGATGATGGATGAGGTGACTTACGCCGCATGCCCAAAATCACCCCTCCTGTCTTTCTATTGCTGTGTGACAACATATTTGCAGCAGGGACTGAGCGCTCGCATTGCAAGAAAAATCCCCATTATTATTATGATTATTAATCATAGTGTATCAGCGGATCACAGGAGAGTTGTGTGTACGTGTGTGTGCATGTGTGAGTGTGAGTGTGTGTGCATGTGTGAGTGTGAGTGTGAGGGGAGCCGCCTCCTTCATTTGCATGTCTGTTGTAAGCATCTGTCATCATCATCATCATCATCATCATCCTCAAGGCGCTGCAAAATAGTGAGGCAGGCCCACTCTCAAGGGGAGGGAGACACTTTCGGGCCTTTGCTGCATAGACATCAAATCCTTCCTAAACGCCGCCTCAGCTGCACGGATGCTCATTTTCTCCGCTCGCAGGTTTCCTAATGATCACGGCGGATGCATCCACTTCAGGTGAAGGGGCGGGGGGGTCGCCGCAGAATGGTACGGCCTGATGGATGGGAGAGCGAGAGTCTGTGTTTGTGAGCAGAATAGTAAAGAAGAGCCCCCAAGACAGTAGCGTAGCGGTGGTGGTGGGAGGAGAGGGAGCTGGAGTGGAGGCACGGAGCCAGAAAATTGCATTGCGTGCTCAGTGATTAGTTTACTTCCCCCCTCCCTCCTCCTCAGGTCTTCGCCACCACCTCCCTCCCCACCAGTCCCCTCGTCTCGCCACTTCCCCTCGCTTCCCTCCACTCGCACTGTCACTACATCACACTGTCACTCCTGCCCATTCGTACCCTCCACTTCCTCGCCTCTTATCTCCAACGCCTTGCCCCTCTATCTCTGTCTATCCCCTCCTCTTCTTCCTTGGTGTGTGCTGACTTGACTCTTACCTCCACGCGTGTGTCATGGAAGAAAATGCGACATAACTACTGCAAAAAAAAACAAATGTCTCACTCCAACATTGATATCATTAATTTCTACGTAACGCTGAACACAAACGGTAAGGATCAGAGTTGTGTGTAGAGCGCATGGACAACCCGGTTTCAAGCGATCTCCTCAATGATTGGTCTAAAGCAGGGGTGTCCAAACTTTTTCCACTGAGGGCCGCATTCTGAAAAATCAAAGCAAGCGGGGGCAATTTTGATATTTTTTATTTTAAAAACCAATACAATATATGTATGAAAAATTTAGCCCTCCACTCAGGCTTGATCCTGGGGAACCCAAAGAATTTTGGTCAAAAAAATATTAAAAATGTGTCATTATTCAGTATTATTATTTTTATTATTATTCAAGTTTTAAATCTCTAGATCAACATTAGGTCTATCTGTCAATATAACGGTTTTAAAGATTTAAGTTGTATGCTCTTGTTGTCAAAGAAAACCCTGTTTTTTTTAATGGGAAAAATACAATAACATTTTTAAGTGGAATATTTGAGATTATATAATAATTGGAGCCTTAAAAAGGTCAATAACTCATAACAACATTGATTTTAATTCATTATTTTTTACACTTAAAAAACAAACACTACAATTATTGGGGATGCAAATAATTATAGTGTTAAAAAATATATATATATTTTTTTTTTTTACTGTTTACTTTTAACACAATAATCTCGAGATCAACTTCAGATCTATCCGTCAATTATATGTTTTATTGTTGTTTATGTTTTTCGTTTGTTCGTTTTAGGCCCTTCTTTATAAAAAACAGCTCAGTTTTTTATATGGCAAACACAAAATATGCAACACTTTCCCCAAAAATATCTCAGATGTGACGTAATTGGAGCCTCGAATAGGTCAATAATTCATAATGACATTGATTTTGATTCATTATTATTTTTTAAAGAAAGAAACAGCCTGCATGGCAGCTTTGTGTTATTAGAGTAAACTTTGCGACATTTTCTTGTTACATTTCACCTGTTTGCTCTTTTATACCACTTACATTTTTTAAATTTTTTTCAATCGTAGTTTTAAAATGTGCCGTGGGGCCGTTAAAAAATGACCTGCGGGCCACAAATGGCCCCCGGGCCACACTTTGGACACCCCTGGTCTAAAGGCAGTCACGTGACGACAGGGCACCATGTTATGTACTAGTTTGAAGCCGCAGCTAAGCGACAATGCACTTCCTCATTATACATTTATTTCAATTGAAGAGTGTTTGTCGTGTAAACATGCCCTGTTTTACGGCCACTAGCAAAAATTGCGGGATGCAATTGCGTACGTTTCCCGCAACCCAGAAAGGAGAAATACGTGGGAAGTGAAGGTTCGCCATGACAATAACAACAGTTTCCTGTGCGAGCATACATATCAATCAATCAATCAAAGTTTACTTATATAGCCCTAAATCACGAGTGTCTCAAAGGGCTGCACAAGCCACAACGACATCCTCGGCTCAGATCCCACATCAGGGCAAGAAAAAGCTCAACCCAATGGGATGACAATGAGAAACCTTGGAGGGGACCGCAGATGTGGGACCCCCCCCGGGCGACTGGTGCAAAGGACGTCGGGTGGATCTAGCATAATATTGTGAGAGTCCAGTCCATAGTGGGTCCAGCAGGGGATCATCTTGAGCGGAGACCGGTCAGAAGCGCACAGACATCCCCAACTGATGCACAGATGAGTGGTCCACCCAGGTTCCCGACTTTGGACGGCCAGAGCCTCATCTGTGGTCACCGAATCTGTGCCCCCCCCTCTCCACGAAGGACAGGGGGGCAGAGCAGAAAAGAAACGGCAGATCAACTGGTCTAAAAAGGGGGGTCTATTTACAGGCTAGAGCATACAAATGAGTTTTAAGATGGGACTTAAATGCTTCTACTGAGGTAGCATCTCTAGCTGTTACCGGGAGGGCATTCCAGAGTACTGGAGCCCCAATAGAAAACGCTCTATAGCCAGCAGACTTTTTTTGTGCTCTGGGAATCACTAATAAGCCGGAGTTCTTTGAACGCAGATTTCTTGCCGGGACATATGGTACAATACAATCGGCAAGATAGGCTGGAGCTAGACTGTGTAGTATTTTATACGTAAGTAGTAAAACCTTAAAGTGGGCGGTATGGCTTAGTGGGTAGAGCGGCCGTGCCAGAAACCTGAGGGTTGCAGATTCGCTCCCCGCCTCTTGACATCCAAATTGCTGCCGTTGTGTCCTTGGGCAGGACACTTCACCCTTGCCCCCGGTGCCGCTCACACTGGTGAATGAATGATAGGTGGTCAGTCTACCCCAGGGCAGCTGTGGCTACAAATGTAGCTTACGACCACCAGGTGTGAATGAATGATGGGTTCCCACTTCTCTGCGAGCGCTTTGAGTATCTAATATTAGAAAAGCGCGATATAAAATCTAATCCATTATTATTATTATTAAAGTCACATCTTAAGTGCACAGGAAGCCAGTGCAGGTGAGCCAGTATAGGCGTAATATGATCAAACTTTCTTGTTCTTGTCAAAAGTCTAGCAGCCACATTTTGTACCAACTGTAATCTTTTACTGTAAGCTAGACAGAGGGAGGCTCGAAAATAATACGTTACAGTAATCGAGACGAGACGTAACGAACGCATGAATAATGATCTCAGCGTCGCTAGTGGACAAAATGGAACAAATTTTTGCGATATTACGGAGATGAAAGAAGGCCGTTTTAGTAACACTTTTAATGTGTGACTCTAACGAGAGAGTTGGGTCGAAGATAATACTGGTGTGTAATAAATACAATACTTAAGCCCCTTCTACACTAAACCGGCTAAGATTACCCAGGGTAAATCCCACCTAACCTTATCCTTGTCCACACACACACAATGCCACCGGTCAAAAGACCCCCTGCTCCCTCCGTCCGCCATCGCAACGCGACCTAGTATGCATGCGTGGAAAATGCGCACGTCATAGTTGCTTTGTGTGCAAGTTCTTAAATTAAATGTAACTTATCTGAACAATATCCAGTGTTGTGGTATTTCAATTAACTGAAATCCACCGTGCTGTGGGGCCCTATTGTAGTGAATCACACCTGAGCCATCATAAATTGATTAAATCTTTAATGAACATGTGAAAGTAAACAACTTTTTAGCAAACTTGATATACTCTGTACCAGACCTGGGCATTCTGCGGCCCGCGGGCCACATCCGGCTGTTTGTGCGTCCCTGTCCGGCCCGCGTGAGGCCAATCATAAATTACAAAATACATTTTAAAAAGTATCTATGTCAAGTGTGCAATACAACGGTGCTGCTTTTGTTTTGAAAAGCGTTATTTGTATTACTTCCGTGTGGACGTATGCGCGTGCGTGATTGTGAGTGAATGTGAACAGCTGCAATCACAAATTACAAAATAAAGTTGAAAAAACATCTATGTCGTGCGCGCAATACAACTGTGCTGCTTTTATTTTGAAAAGTGTTATTTGTGGGCGTATGTCCGTGTGTAACCTGTGAGTGAAGGTGCACAGCGACAAGTGATACACGGTTTACACCCGAGACGCTAAAAAGAGAAAAGTTGATGAGGAATGCCGCGTTTTCAACAAGACATGTACTGCCAAGCAGCGTTCCCTCTAAAGTGCGCGCCTGCGCAATTGCGCACTGCTCAAGCGTCCTCTGCGCACAGCAAATATATGCCGCGCACCAAATCAAATACCATCTGAATTCTAAACAAAATAAACACATTTATTCTGTGTAATTTTGCAATGCAACTTTGAGTGACTGTGACAACAAGCAGCCCTAACGGTGTTCGTCAACACCGTTCAATTGAACACTGTTCAATTATTGTAACGTCTATCGAGATGCTTCTAGGACAGGAATTATATCGATCACTTTATTGAGCAAAACTTTTTATATTCGGCCATAACCACACCAAAAACATGAGTAAAACACTTCTATCTCGAAAAACTAGTCATTTTCTGCCGTACAAACCAGGCCAAAACCAACTTGTCATCTGTCACCAACACGCATACCACTAAACCACTGGTGCGTTTATGGCCACACAAAAAGTCGGACAACTCAAACACCACCCAAAGTTACACTATGACTCCTCAGTCATACGTGTGCTTATTTTACTGTCATTTATTATTAATGTTAATTTATTTATATTAATCATGAAATGCTGTTACTAGAGAAAGTTACAGGAATGCACACTTCATCCTATGCTTACATTTCATTGTGCAACATGAGGATGTTTAAGGGGAACTAAATGTAATCTCTGAAAGGGGCACAAATGATTTCCAAAGCAGTGCTTTTGGTATAAAGTTAAGTTAGGTTAAATGAAAGTATTATTATTATTATTAATAATAATAATAATTATAATTATTATTATTATTATTATTATTATTTATCTTACGGTATACATAAAAAATAATATTGAGCAAAATTTAATTGAAATATTGTCGATGTGGCCCTCCAGCAGTGCTCGGGTTGCTCATGCGGCCCCCGGTAAAAATTAATTGCCCACCCCTGCTCTGGACCAAGACGTTGAGTAATCGCTCAACATACATGGCGGACAATAACTGATCCAGTCTGCTTTGGCAGTTCAAATGCATTCACTGTTTTCTGTAGTCTTCCCTCGTTGGCCAGGTAATACAAAGCACGCGCTACCTTTTTGTATCGCATCCACGGGAGCCCGCATTCTCGTTGTCTCTCCTTTGACAAATGGACAAAGTTTTTTGGTAAGTAGAATCACAGCTGACCTGGACATTTGAAAGTTCTCTTGCCGTTCCTCTGGCACAACCCACTCGGTGACAAACCATCACCGACAAACAAATCCCACCAGGCTGCAGTTCTTCCAAGCCTTATCCAAAACCGTCTGAGATGTGTTGTATCCCAAATAGCTGCAATCGCGCGTTTCCTTCTATTCATGTGTGATTTCCACAAGCGTTTGTACATGTAGAAGAAGGAGAAAGACGGGCATGTCTGGATGACTCGCCCCCATCTTTTCAGTGGTTACGTCCGAGTTACAAAACCAGTTGTTATGAAGCTGGCTGCGGCCCGTTCTTTCTGATGTCACTTCCTCTCCGAAATCAGTTTGTAAACGTTCGATGAGTCCATACAAAGCTAAGAGCCAGAGATTCAAGAACTACACGGCGCACTTACCCGTGTAAAAAATTATCCAAGGAGGGGAACCTTAAATGATGGTTTAGTGTGGCTGACACTTTGCTTAGGCGAAATAGTTATTCGTTTAAGGAGTTATCCGGCTTAATGTAGACAGGGCCTTAGAGTATAAATTGTAGGGCTCAACAAAAGACTAGCTGGCACATTCAACTTAATGGTAAATAATACTTCCTGACTGGGCAACACACCGTAGCATTTACACTACTGCCATTCAATGTCTCGGAATTGTAACTTCACGCAAACGTCACTGTAGACTGGACAGCACAGTTATCAACACACTGTTAATTTTTTTTTTTTTTTTTTAAATTCAATTTTATTTTTAAACAAATTAACACATGCAGAAGCACTGAAAATTGGTACTGTTTAATACTGGTGTCAATTATCACACACGGGGAATTGGTACAGTATCTATTCAAATGTGAAAGGTATCCATCCCTAGCCTTCAGTCAACTCTGGCTGGCAGCCACCACTTCTATTGTCTACATGTAAGTAGTGCTGTGAACCGACATCTTTGTTTTTCCCTGCTGTCTCCTGTCATCGATCTGTGCTGTTTATAGTTGTCTGGTACACTTCTGCAATATTGTGGTGCATCTAAATTACCATCATATTGCCCTACTATCAAACATAAAATCCTCAACATGATGTTGCAATGGCGAGGGGCACTAAAAGCCAGTCCTCTTGTGCTCCTTTTCTCTTTTTTTGGCGAGCAACTGGGTCAAGCCTTTTCTTTTAATCTCGCATGTAATCTGCTCCTCCCACTTCAGGCGGTACCCGCTCCAAAAGAGCAAATACAAGTTGGCAAGAGGGCAGAGTGGCTTTTCTGGCTTTAATGTAACAACACAATAACAAGAAATAATGGCAGCGAACAGTGGAGGAGTCACGTTAGTCTCGTTAGAGCTGTAACATGTGTCCACCTTTGCCTTTTACACAGAAGCCAGCAGTGACGGGATATTGCTGTAACAGTCACACTTTGACACCGATAGTTGTATGCGTGACATCATCTGATGTTTTTGTAAGGACTTGATTATAACACTGTATTTTCCCCGAAAAAAGCCTGCAAAAGACAGGTGTACTACAGATTTATGGGCACATTCCACAAAATCAGTGCTACTTGTGTCCCCAAATAAAACATAAATGCACCTTGCACAATACAATACACAGAAAAAGCCATTCATTATTAGGGGTTTCCCAAGCAACCTTCTTGATATCGGCCTGATACTTGCAAAAAAAATAGTTATTATATCGGCTTTCATGTAAAATCGCTGGTACAAACAGTCCTGCAGCTTGTGCAAAGCTGGACAGCGAGTCAACATCCAAATGTCCTCAAATAATCACACAAGGTTGGTCTATTTTGTATTTTAGTGAAGTCATTTACTAAAAGTAAACAAGGTCGGCTATATACTTCTAGTAAGAGGTAGCAGCTACTCCACATTTGTCAATATAGACAAGTATCAGATAATGATATTAGCAAATCACTTACACATACGAGGTCTCCAAGGCAGAAGCTGTGTAGAATGCATATATGGTTAAGAGTTCTTTCTTTATTCATAGTCATGTTTAAAGCAGCTAGTATTTTTCCATTTGTACTCTTTCTATGTTTGTATCTTATGTCCGCAAGTAAACTGTGTGCTTTAATTTGAAGGGTTGTAATGTGGGAGTTGGAGTACTCCCTTTATATCTTATCTGTATTAGAACAATGAGGCTGTATTCCTTTCTGGGCAGGGTGGGGGCTGTTTTCCTATTCAAGAAGTTGTCTCTTCCCGTTTAGAATGTTAGACCATTTCGAGATGCCGGTATGACCGCATTGGTGTGGGCTGGTCTCCTAAAGCTTTAGTAAAACTTGATAATATTCCTATTCTGTCTTGATGGTCCTTCTTACTCTGCATTTATGTCATCTGAAAGAACTTGGGATTGACCAGTGACATTAATTCCCTGGGAGGAAAGGATGGTCAGACGCAACAAAGCCTATTTGAAAGTATCCAGTAACAAATGTGTCCGCATCATTCGATTTACTGTGTCATGATCTTAACTCAATGAATTATTGTGAAAACTTGGTATCAACAAAAGAAATACCACTCCAATTCAACTTAAAGACAGCATAAGTCCATTCCAGACAGTAAATGATAAATAGGTTAGTGTTTTTCATACCTACCGTTGTTTTCTGTTTGAGTAATTTTACTGGATCAAGCTTTTTCTAATATTCCACTCTACAAAAGAATACATGTATGTAGGATTTGTGCTGATATTAATATCGATAGCCAATAATCAAGGCTCCAATACCAGTATCGTATCAGAAGTGAAAAATTTGGAATACCCCTTTTCATTATTATAAACATATAATAATGGTGTATTTTTTTTATTCATAATTAAACTTAAAAACAGCAAAAGTGACCCTTGACTTTCATGATTGCAGCTTTTAAGGATGATTTGTTGCCATCTTTGTCTGATCTTTCAATGTTTTGTTTATGTCCTGGCTTTTTGTTTACAATTTTACCTGAAATTCTTTGCATGGGTGGACTATCAAACCCCTTGAGAGGTGTGGATGCCCAGTGTTTTCCACAGGACCGCAATTATGACGTAATAATTTATCCGATTTTTATCATTTGAAAACAGTGAGTCAAAAACATGAAAACCTGAACAAAAATCTTTAGATTTACAAACTTTCTTCTGTCCGTTCTTTTTTTTTTCTTTTTCTAAATGTCACAAACAAAACTGAACGGCATGTGAGTGCTCTGGGAAAGGGGAGGGGGCCACATGAGACATGATTTCATGTCCAAGTCACCAAAACAATGTCGTAAAATTGTCATTCTGCGCTTGGTGAGACATCATGGATGTCAACTTGGTCAGCATTCTTCTGTCAGCCACCTCCTCAACGCTGTCTAGTGGGCAACCTAGGACGGAGTCAGCTTTCTTAATCAGTTTATTAAGTCTGTTCCTGTCTATTGTCACTAAGAAAAGGTACTATAGACTAAAGAATCCCCACAGGAAAGGCTGCCGTAACTTCTTAGACAATGTGAAGCCCCCCACTCACCCTTGAGTCCTAATCCTATTACCATTGACTTTGGCTGTGATCTCATGATAACACTGATCACAGCTGCAGTGGGCTATTCATCTGATGAATAAAGAAATCATCGTCATTTAATTAAGCCTGTCCTTCATTTGATTACTCATCTGGATATTGAACGTGACGACCCGTTGCCTTTGATCATCTTTAAATGTCCAGTTGAAGTGATCAATAGGAACGATACTGTGCGATAGAGTCCCTTTGTCTGATCTGTGCTTTCATCAGTTATGGGACAACAATATGTGAAATGTGCCCAGATTCCCATTAATCTCCATAAAAAAGGGTTTATATTATGATTTTTCCTTGTGGTCCACATGACATGTAATGGTGGTTCTTTGGTCAAAATCTTGCATAGGTTATGTTTTACAGACCTATGTAGCAAATATACATATATACATTTAGGATCAGAATCTTGCATAGGTTATGTTTTACAGACCTATGTACCAAATATACATATGTACATTTAGGATCAGAATCTTGCATAGGTTATGTTTTACAGACATATGTCTGTTTTACAGACCTATGTACTAAATATAAATATATTTGTATATTTTGTACAAATATATGTATATATTTGTACCAAATACATACATTTAGGATCAGAGGCGTCCAAGTGGAAGGGTAAGTGGAGGCCGAAAGAACAGGGAGGCTCCTGGGCTTTTGTAAAGTTTGAAGATGTTTCTTCTGTCATTTAGAAACAATGGAACCTCGATTTACGAACCCATCTGTTTGTGAACTTTTAGATTTTAGAGGTCTTGGATTTACCTTTTTTCACAATATTGATTATTTTCTCTTTTGTCACCTATAGGAACATAGAGTTGGGGTTTCTATCTATGGTGTCATTAAAGTCCTCAACTGACTCAGGGTCTGGAATATTTTTCTCCAGATTTGGTTCAATGTTCACAAAGTACTTATTGAAGCTTTCAACTACTTCGTTCATATTGTAATTTTTAACATTTCCATCCAAGAAGTATTTAGGATAATCCTTTTAAGCACCATTTTTAATAATGCTATATAGCAGTGGTTCTCAAATGGGGGTACTCGTACCCCTGGGGGTACTTGAAGGTATGCCAAGGGGTACGTGAGATTTTTTTTTAATATTCTAAAAATAGCAACAATTCAAAAATCCTTTATAAATATATTTATTGAATAATACTTCAAAAAAATATGAATGTAAGTTCATAAACTGAACATCAAATCAAGTAGGCTATTCCATTCATTACCATAAACCCAGAGTTTCCCCCGTGCCATGATGGTTTGACCCTCACTAAAATGTCTGTCAAAAAGAACTGTGAAAAGAAATGCAACAATGCAATATTCAATGTTGACAGCTAGATTTTTTGTAGACATGTTCCATAAATATTGATGTTAAAGATTTATTTTTTTGTGAAGAAATGTTTAGAATTAAGTTCATGAATCCAAATGGATCTCTATTACAATCCCCAAAGAGGGCACTTTAAGTTGATGATTACTTCTATGTGTAGAAATCTTTATTTATAATTGAATCACTTGTTTATTTTTCAACAAGTTTTTAGTTATTTTTATATCTTTTTTTTCCAAATAGTTCAAGAAAGACCAATACAAATTTTTTTTTAATACAATTTAATAAATCAGAAACTGATGACATAGTGCTGTATTTTACTTATGTATCTCTTTTTTTCAACCTATAATGCTTTGCTCTGATTAGGGGGTACTTGAATTAAAAAAATGTTCACAGGGGGTACATCACTGAAAAAAGGTTGAGAACCACTGCTATATAGGATGCCCCATGTTGCTCTTATATTGTTTTTGTTCTGGTCCAATAATTGACTGTAATATTCTTTTATACATGTTCGTAGTATGCCAGTTAGCTTGTTTTATATACGTTTTATACTTGTTTTCTGCTTCTGGAGATCTTTGTGTTATAAATATTCTATATAGTGTATTCTTCTTTTTGCAAGCATTTTTCAGTCCTTTTGTCATCCATAGTTGTCTTTTTTTAAGCTGTTAGGAGAAATCCCAATCTACTCCATCGCATAACACATGTATAAACATACCATCAAGCACTCCTGCTTGGTCTTCTTAAAACAAACGGCCCTCTTTTCACCCACTGTTTGGGTGTCTCCTCTGGCAATTATTTGTGGCAAGATTGTAAGCTTTTGCTTATGGCAGTGGTGTAAAACTCATTATAGCTCAGGGGCCGCATGGAGGGAAAACTATTCCCAAGTGGGCCAGAATGGTAAAATCGTGGCATGATAACTTAAAAATAAAGACAACTTCAGGTTGTTTTCTTTGTTTTAGCTGTTTACAAAAGCACCAAGTCATTGAATTTCAATGTGTTTCATTCAATAAATAAAGTGTTTGTATATTCTCTGTATCCAACATGATGTATCATTCTAACTGACCTTTTTTGTAACACGATTAGCAAGTAAAGTGTACTTTTGAAGTTATTCCCCCATATTTCTGCACAAAAACTCAGATTCCCAAGTGGGCCGGAATGGTAAAATCATGGCATGATAACGTTAAAATAAAGACAACTTCAGGTTGTTTTACTTTGCCCGAAAATAGAACAAGCACATTCTGAAAACGTACTGTAGTGGAAAAGTCAGAGTCTTAAACAGGAACAATAGAGAGTTGGTTACAAGAGTTTATTTACCCAATCAGATAATACAAAGTTGGATTGGAAAGACATGTGTTTACACAGACAGTATATCCGGAGACGAAAGATGGTGCACCCTCGAAAGAATTAGAAAGAATGCACACCCGTATCGGTCCACAGCATTCATTTATAACCTTCCTGTGGTCTGAGTCTAACAAAATAACAACTTATGCAACAGTCCAAAGTTCTATTATCACGCCACCAAACGAACTAGCATTATGTCAGGGTGACCTGACATGTAGTGTCGTGTCCCTCCCAATTCAGTTGAGAGGTAACCCTAGGGCAATTTATCCACTACAGTACAAATCACTAAAAATCCTCTGGACAAAACACTTCAAATTTGTTGAACATTCAGAGGAAATTGGTGTGGTTTCAAAGACACAATGAACTTAGACTTTGTCTCAGTGTATCTACAAAGCCAGGATTCAACTTTAAGTCACAGTCTTTCTGGGGTTGTGTGAAGTGAAGTGAATTACATTTATATAGCGCTTTTTCTCAAGTGACTCAAAGCGCTTTACATAGTGAAACCCAATATCTAAGTTACATTCAAACCAGTGTGGGTGGCACTGGGAGCAGGTGGGTAAAGTGTCTTGCCCAAGGACACAACAGTAGTGACTAGGATGGCGGAAGCGGGGATCGAACCTGCAACCCTCAAGTTGCTGGCACGGCCGCTCTACCAACCGAGCTATACCGCCCCACAAAACACAACATGTAAACTCTTGAACAAAAACACAACATGTAAACTCTTCTCTGTATCAAGTACCTCCTTTGTCATATCCACGTTAAGTTGAAGTTAAAGTACCAATGATTGTCACACACACACTGGGTGTGGTGAAATTTGTCCTCTGCATTTGACCCATCCCCTTGTTCACCCCCTGGGGGAGCAGTGGGTAGCAGTGGGGAACAGCGATGGCCGCGCCCGGGAATAATTTTTGGTGATTTAACCCCCCAGAGCTAACTCAACAAACCGTAATAAACGGAGGTAAAAACTATTCAAAAGGGTTAAGTTCACTTTTCTCGTGGGCCAAAAACAGGGTGACATAAAACGGCAGGGTTTAGGTTTCATGTGGGTCCAGGAGGAGGAGCCACAGTACCCCTTTACTGTAAACCTCTTGCTTGTCCCCGGTATAAACCGTTTGCTTGCCTAACAGAATTGCTATTGTGACATCCAGTGGACACATTTAGAACAGCAGTTTCTTTCGTTCCAAAAAAAAAATCAGCTCATTGTTATACTTGGCAAACTCAACACGCGGGCCGGATAAAACCTGTTTGCGGGCCTGATCCGGCCCGCGGGCCGTACCTTTGACACCCCTGGCTTATGGCGTGGACGCGGACTCAAGATGTCATCGACAACCCACATCTGCATTCAGGCAAGGCGAGGAGAACTACTTGTCGCATCGTTAGCGGATTCCCACAGGTAGAACTGTAGAGCTATTACTATGCATGGTGTAGAACAGTTGGGCCTGAGGGTCTATGACAGAAAGTGTGTGTTCAAGGTACCAGCAGCAATCCTTTACATCTGGAGTCGCTTCAGGGCTTTTAAGCGTCTTCCCTGCCAAGCATGAGCTCTTTGCACACATTCCATCTTATTTTGGCACAACAAATGGACCATAGGGCAGCCAGTAGGTAGTTTTTGTTTAGGTTTTTGGAAGTACTAATATCACTGAGTACAAACATTCAAGAGACTACACTACAGAAAGTAACCTTGGATGACTAAATGGTTTCGGGGGCAACATTTCCAGAAATCGTATATTCTGGAGAACATATGTCCTCCACTACAGACATTTAATTTTAGTCTATTTTATTTGACAAAAAGCCAACCAAAGATCATCTCTATGACAGCACTCTTGTGACGATCTGTCACTTCACATCTTCTGGTTGTGTTTCCTTGTTTGGTGTTTATTTCCTGTCGGCGCTCTTATTTTTGTTCCATTTCCTGCACGTCTCCCTGAGCGCTCGTTTCCCTCACCTGTCCCTGATTGGCAGCCTGGCACACCTGGCTGCTATTTATGCCTGCCTCGCCTGTTCCTCAGTGCTCAAGGATTGTTTATGTTAGGGACCTTTTGTGAGCGTTCCTCCTAAGTTTGAGTATAAAAAAAGACTCTTACCTGCACGTCGTTCTTCTGTTTCCTGCAACTTGGGGTCACAACTACCACAAGTTCCTCGCAGTGTTTTTAAGAATCTGCTGCAGAAAGTGAGTGTCTCATAAGTTTTTGGAGCTGAACTCGCGGGCCACCAGTTGAATAGCCCAAATGATGAAAAAGAGAAAATGGAACCTTGAGGAACACCACGAGTAGGACTTAAGAAGTTAAACAAATGACTACTAACTGAATCTGAAGTAAACAATTACAACATTACCTTTGTTACATAAATCAGATTATGAAAAAAAAAATGTGTAGCTGCCAATTTAAAGAGGTCATATTGACATTATTTTTCCTACTTTAAACACTTCCTTGTGGTCGACATAACATGTAATGGTGGTTCTTTGGTCAAATTTTGCATATATTATGTTTTACAGATTATTTTCTCCCCGCCATCTTTCTTGTAGTTTGTAGCGCTTCCATAGCGAGTCTACTGACAGATATAAGTTCGAACTAGCGTTGTCCCGATACCAATATTTTCAGTACTTTTCGATACTTTTTTAAATAAAGGGGACCACAAAAATTGCATTATTGGCTTTATTTCAACAAAAAATCTTAGGGTACATTAAACATATGTTTCTTATTGCAAGTTTGTCCATAAATAAAATAGTGAAAACATACTAGACAACTTGTCTTTTAGTAGTAAGTAAGCAAACAAAGGCTTCTAATTTAGTCTGCTGACATATGCAGTAACATATTGTGTCGTTTTCCATTCTATTATTTTGTCAAAATGATTAAGTAACTACAAACCCCGTTTCCGATATGAGTTGGGAAATTGTGTTAGATGTAAATATAAACGGAATGCAATGATTTCCAAATCCTTTTCAACCCATATTCAATTGAATGCACTACAAAGACAAGATATTTGATGTTCAAACTCATAAACTTTATTTTTTTTTTGCAAATAATAATTAACTTAGAATTTCATGGCTGCAACACATGCCAAAGTAGTTGGGAAAGGGCATGTTCACCACTGTGTTACATGGCCTTTCCTTTTAACAACACTCAGTAAACATTTGGGAACTGAGGAGACACATGTTTTAAGCTTCTCAGGTGGAATTATTTCCCATTCTTGCTTGATGTACAGCTTAAGTTGTTCAACAGTCCGGGGGTCTCCGTTGTGGTATTTTAGGCTTCATAATGCGCCACACATTTTCAATGGGAGACAGGTCTGGACTACAGGCAGGCCAGTCTAGTACCCGCACTCTTTTACTATGAAGCCACATTGATGTAACACGTGGCTTGGCATTGTCTTGCTGAAATAAGCAGGGGCGTCCATGGTAACGTTGCTTGGATGGCAACATATGTTGCTCCAAAACCTGTATGTACCTTTCAGCATTAATGTCGCCTTCACAGATGTGTAAGTTACCCATGCCTTGGGCACTAATACACCCCCATACCATCACAGATGCTGGCTTTTCAACTTTGCGCCTATAACAATCCGGATGGTTCTTTTCCTCTTTGGTCCGGAGGACACGACGTCCACAGTTTCCAAAAACAATTTGAAATGTGGACTAGTCAGACCACAGGACACTTTTCCGCTTTGTATCAGTCCATCTTAGATGAGCTCAGGCCCAGCGAAGCCGACGGCGTTTCTGGGTGTTGTTGATAAACGGTTTTCGCCTTGCATAGGAAAGTTTTAACTTGCACTTACAGATGTAGCGACCAACTGTAGTTACTGACAGTGGGTTTCTGAAGTGTTCCTGAGCCCATGTGGTGATATCCTTTACACACATGTCGCTTGTTGATGCATTACAGCCTGAGGGATCAAAGGTCACGGGCTTAGCTGCTTACGTGCAGTGATTTCTCCAGATTCTCTGAACCCTTTGATGATATTACGGACCGTAGATGGTGAAATCCCTAAATTCCTTGCAATAGCTGGTTGAGAAAGGTTTTTCTTAAACTGTTCAACAATTTGCTCCCGCATTTGTTGACAAAGTGGTGACCCTCGCCCCATCTTTGTTTGTGAATGACTGAACATTTCATGGAATCTACTTTTATACCCAATCATGGCACCCACCTGTTCCCAATTTGCCTGTTCACCTGTGGGATGTTCCAAATAAGTGTTTGATGAGCATTCCTCAACTTTATCAGTATTTATTGCCACCTTTCCCAACTTATTTGTCACGTGTTGCTGGCATCAAATTCTAAAGTTAATAATTATTTGCAAAAAAAAAAAAAAGTTTATTAGTTTGAACATCAAATATGTTGTCTTTGTAGCATATTCAACTGAATATGGGTTGAAAATGATTTGCAAATCATTGTATTCCATTTATATTTACATCTAACACAATTTCCCAACTCATATGGAAACGGGGTTTGTAAGTAAATTTTATTTATAAAGCGCTTTTCACAGATAAAACCACAAAGCGCTGTACAAACATAGGTGAAGTAAAACAAAACTTCAATTAAAACAACAGGGGCAACATCATAAAAAGCATACAAAGTGGATTCAAAATGATAGTTAAAAGGTGCATTCACTAAAAGCTTTACTAAAAAGTGAAGTTTTCAAATGTTTCTTAAAAGTTTCAACACAGTCAAGAACAAGGGGTAGAAAATTAGTTATTAATCTACTTGTTCATTTACTGTTAACATCTGCTTACTTTCTCTTAACATGTTCTATCTACACTTCTGTTAAAATGTAATTAAGTTAAAGTTAAAGTTTCAATGATTGTCTCACACACACTAGGTGTGGCGAAATTATTCTCTGCATTTGACCCATAATCACTTATTCTTCTGTTGTTTGGATGCTTTACATTAGTTTTGGACGATACCACAAATTTGGATACCAAGTCGTTGCAGGATCATACATTGGTCATATTCAAAGTCCTCATGTGCCCAGGGACATATTTCCTGATTTTATAAACATAATATAAAAAACATTTTAAATAAAGAAGATGTTTTGATGCCAAAAACTATCGATGTAATCATAGTAGTATCGACTAGATACGCTCCTGTACTTGGTATCATTACAGTGGATGTTAGGTGTAGATCCACCAATGGCGTTTGTTTGCATTTTGTCGCCGGTGAGCTACGGTGTGTAGTGAAGCATGTTTAGCTATTCCTCGTCCTGCAGGGATGATACTTGTAAGAAACTTACTTTATTTGTCGCCATGGAGGCGAGGATTAGGGATTTAGAAGTAGTTAAAACACTGCAGACTGCGGATGGACATAAGCCGCTAGCTAGCTAGCCATGTCTTAAAGCACCTCTTCCTGAGGGCGTTTCAGTGTTATAACTTCACCTTTATCGTTAGTTTTTAAGCCAAAATGCGTCCGTTCTCCCTTTTCTGTCTACACACTGTGTCTGCTTGTGAGTACTCTGTGATTGTGCGCTGCCGAACATGCTCCTCTGCTCGTAAACCAGCAATGTCACGACGGTTGGCGGGGGAGTGGGGGGACCGGTACTTTTTAGAAGCGGTATAGTACCGAATATGATTCATTAGAATCGCGGTACTATACTAATACCGGTATACCGTACAATCCTAGTTCGAACTATACACTACTTTGTATTAGAAATTGCAACGGCAGAGGATGCATGTGCATGTACGAGCCAGACTGCCTCACAACAAGAGGATAGAGGAAAAAGAAGAATCTTATTGAATAAATCGTCAGACTACAGTGGTGGACTCGCGCAAAGTACTTTGGGTAAATGTATACCGCTGACGTCATAGGTCAGAAAACATCCGGTTCAGAGAAAATACCAAATGACTCATTTGTAGAAAGTATGAAGGAAGGCAAGATTGTTTTATAAATATCTCTGCCATGCCTCCACGATTTAATTTCACATTTTTGGGACTTATGCAGACCCCAAATACACAAAAGAGCTTGGTTTTGAATAATAAGGCCCCTTTAACCCTGTAGGACCCCTTGTTGTAAAATTACAACGTTACCTTTAACCATCCTAAAAAACAATTTGTTATAATTTGTTATATATTTTGTACCACATTTACATAGTCATTGGGTCCTATTGTTCAGTCTCACAAGGCTATTGGATTGTACATTTGTTTATAAGTCACACCTTTTGGCCATGAACTCACACAACCTCTCAAGGTTTCCTTCGAACAACATCTATTAGTTTCATTGGACTGGATTATTCAGATTCAAGTAAGTAAAATGACTTTTATATATTTTTTGGTTGTTATTACGATGTCCAGAGCATGTACATATGTAGTTATTGTGGAACAGATGCATCAAATTTCATTTAGAGCTTGTTATATAATTGTTGTAATTATACAACACTGGGCGAATGTGGTAGTCAAAATAGCTGGCTTGTTGCAGTGGACTCAAACAGGTTGTATTCCCTCCACTACATCACTGCCTGAAGTATTTTCTCTATACATGGATGGTGTACATTCTACCCTTGTGTTAAGTTCTGGTGACTGATTTAAAAGTTGTATCTCTAAAAAATGTAGTTAATTGATCAGCCTGACATAAAATTCCATGACTTTGTCCACAAAGAAAATATCAACAGACAATTCAGTTCTGGGGAAAGGAATGTTCCTGAATGTGTGGATGTAATGGGGTATGCATGTTTTCCTTTTAGTATGATAATTAGAGCCATTAATCAATTTACATTTACATTGATGGAATTTGGACACTTTTGTCCAAAGCGACTTACCAGGCAGACACTATTGACTACCCTGAGCACTTGGTCCACCACCTGTTGCTGATGTGATGCCACGCAACAGATTCCAATCCCTGTTGACGTCATTACATTTTGTAAACAACATGACAGTATCTGAGACAGAAAAGAAAGACGAACTATGGAAACTCAGACTCTGGCTTGATTCATTCAGAGAGAAATGCCTACAGGTGGTACCAGAAGAACACAACTCTGTGGATGAGCTAATGATGCTGCAGACACTGCAATACAGGATACACCAACACACAATGCAGAAAGATTAAGATTAAAGATTAAAGTACAGTGTGATGTTCACCTTTGTTTTACAGATGACAGGGACTGTTTTTAGGACTTACACCACCAATGAAAGTCTTCATGACCAATGTCATGAAAAGAAAAAAAGAGGGGGGAAAAGCGTTTTTTTAAGAGTTTTATCTTGTTTCATATTGTTTATATTTGTAATAGATGACTTCATGAAAATATAACTAATGTGTGATTATTATTAATGGTATATACCAGGGGTCGGCAACCCAAAATGTTGAAAGAGCCATATTGGACCAAAAATACAAAAACAAATCTGTCTGGAGCCGCAACAAATTAGAAGCCATATTACATACAGATAGTGTGTCATGAGATATACATTGAATTTAGATGACTTAATGGAAACTAAATGAGCTCAAATATAGCTACAAATGAGGCATAATGATGCAATATGTACATACAGCTAGCCTAAATAGCATGTTAGCATCGATTAGCTTGCAGTCATGCAGTGACCAAATATGTTTGATTAGCACTCCACACAAGTCAATAACATCAACAAAACTCACCTTTGTGCATTCACGCACAACGTTAAGTTTGGTGGACAAAATGAGACGGAAAAAGAAGTGGCATAAAACACGTCCTAGAAAGTCGGAGAAAGTTATACATGTAAACAAACTAAGGTGAGTTCAAGGACCGCCAAAATTAGTAGGACAAAACGGCGCTCGCCAAATACTCGAATCAGTGAAGCATGTTTAATACAAACAGTGTGCTTTATAACAATTAGGGAGGTTTGTGTCATGTTTGTCCTCCTACAGAAACCATATTAAAACAAAAATTTTTTTTTTTTTTCCCTCATCTTTTTCCATTTTTCATACATTTTTGAAAAAGCTTCAGAGAGCCACTAGGGCGGCGCTAAAGAGCCGCATGCGGCTCTAGAGCCGCGGGTTGCCGACCCCTGGTATATACCGTTATGGGGATAAGTAAGCAATCGACCCTGCAAATGAACCCTTAGTTGTTCAGACAACGTGAGAACAAATACAGAAATTCTGCTCCCATCAAAGCCTACTACAACATTTCTCTAAAAACATACATAAACATTTTAATTTTTTTTAAACTCTTCAATTCCTACATCAAATGCCTCCTACAACAACATCTGAAAGGTCCAAAAAAAAAAGTTTAGGTTTTTCTATATTTGGGTCTTACAGGGTTAAGGGGGTGCCTTAAAGGCCTACTGAAATGACTTTTTTTTTTATTTAAACGGGGATAGCAGATCTATTCTATGTGTCATACTTGATCATTTCGCGATATTGCCATATTTTTGCTGAAAGGATTTAGTATAGAACAACGACGATAAAGATTGCAACTTTTGGTATCTGATAAAAAAAAGGCTTGCCCCTACCGGAAGTAGCGTGACGTAGTCAGTTGAACATACACGCAAAGTTCCCTATTGTTTACAATGATGGCCGCATGAAGTGAGAGAGATTCGGACCGAGAAAGCGACAATTTCCCCATTAATTTGAGCGAGGATGAAAGATTTGTGGATGAGTAAAGTGCAAGTGAAGGACTAGTGGGGAGTTGAAGCTATTCAGATAGGGAAGATGCTGTGAGAGCCGGGGGTGACCTGATATTCAGCTGGGAATGACTACAACAGTAAATAAACACAAGACATATATATACTCTATTAGCCACAACACAACCAGGCTTATATTTAATATGCCACAAATTAATCCTGCATAAAAACACCTGCGTGTTTGTTACGCTAGCTCCTAGCTCCTCTGCTAGCTCCTAGCTCCATAGAACACGCCAATACAATTCAAACACTTGATCAACACACACAATCACTCAGCCCAAAAGACCGTTCACCTAACCCAAGGTTCATAAAGCTTATATATTTTTAAAAAGTTACGTACATACGCAAAAAAAAGTTGCGCACATACGGTCAAGCGATCAAATGTTTAGAAGCCAAAGCTGCATACTCACAGTAGCACGTCTGCGTCTTTGTCATCCAAATCAAAGTAATCCTGGTAAGAGTCTGTGTTGTCCCAGTTCTCTACAGGCGTCTGTGTATCGAAGTCCTCCTGGTTAGAGTCTCTGTTATCCGAGTTCTTCCATCTTGACTGCATCTTCCGGGAATGTAAACAAAGAAGCGCCGGCTGTGTACTGTTGTTGCTGACTACGTTCGAAAAATACGTCCATTTCGCACCGACAACTTTCTTCTTTGCTTGCTCAGCTTCCTTCTCCATAATGCAATGAACATGATTGCAACAGATTCACGAACACAGATGTCCAGAATACTGTGGAATTATGAAATGAAAACAGAGCTTTTTCGTATTGGCTTCAATGTGGAAGGCATACCCGTGTTCGCCGGTCTACGTCACGCGCATACGTCATCCTCAGAGGCGCTTCGAACCGGAAGTTTAGCGGCAAATTTAAAATGTCACTTTATAAGTTAACCCGGCCGTATTGGCATGTGTTATAATGTTAAGATTTCATCATTGATATATAAACTATCAGACTGCGTGGTCGGTAGTAGTGGGTTTCAGTAGGCCTTTAAGGGTCACCTCAGTTACGTAAATCTTAAGTTTGGACCGTAGTGTTCTATGTTTGATGGCAAGGTTAAATGTTAATGCAAGGATCTGCCGATTTGTTTACAGTGGTCAGAGTTCCTCTATACAACAGGAGCACTTTTAGGAATTTTCTGCAAAAATGTTTGTCTCCCAAGTGCACAGCTTGTAAAGCAATCCAGATCAACTCTCCACTAAAAATGAGTCAACATACTTATTATTAATAATTATTGTCTTGCCACAAGTGTGTATTGTCAATTTCTGCTTGAATGAATGCAGTTAAAGTACTGTAAAATCCACCTTGGGTGTCTTGTAGAGCGCATTGAGCTGTGTGGGAAATTACAAGTCAATTTGACTCATGGCTATAGGATTGGTACATTTCACATTTGAATCAATATGGTACTAATTCCCGGTACCTGGCAATCCATCCAACCATCCATTTTCTACCGCTTATTCCCTTCGGGGTCGCGGGGGGCGCTGGAGCCTATCTCAGCTACAATCGGGCAGAAGGCGGGGTACACCCTGGACAAGTCGCCACCTCATCGCAGGGCCAACACAGATAGACAGACAACATTCACACTCACATTCACACACTAGGGCCAATTTAGTGTTGCCAATCAACCTATCCCCAGGTGCATGTCTTTGGAGGTGGGAGGAAGCCGGAGTACCCGGAGGGAACCCGCGCAGTCGATTGAATTAAATTAAATGTTAATTGTTTAAAAAACATTTAACACTGAGCTGTGCTGTCCAACTGATATGTAATTTTCTGTACTGTACTATACTATATTATATGGTTGACTCTGCATGCAGTTGCAATTCTAAGACATTAGATGGCAGTAGTGTATAGCCTATGGCAGGGGTCCCCAAACTACGGCCCGTGGGCCGGATACGGGAAGTCCCAAGTTAAAAAAATAATAATAATAATGGAAACATTTTTTTTTTAAAATATGTCCTTTCAAATTCATTTTCTACTGCTTGTTACTCTTGGGGTCTCCTAGCCGCTCAGGCAAATCATATTGTCTAAAAATGCATTTTCCCATCGATAACATGACATTATTGCGCTCGCGCCGCAGTGTCGAGTATGTATGTATGTGTATATATATATATATATATATATACACACACACACACAGCTCGGCTCCCGGACACATTTTTTTTAACCCAATGCGGCCCCCGAGTCAAAAAGTTTGGGGGCCCCAGGGCTATGGTGTTTTGCCTTAGTCAGGAAGTAATCTTTTCCATTAAGTTGAATGTGCAAGTCTTTTTTTGTATTTATTACACACCAGCTGTTTGATTTTAACCTGCATCTTAGTTGTAGTTTTCATTGCCAAATTTGGAGGTGTTGAAGTCGCCATGTAAAATGCTAATTGGTAGCAAGTCTATGGCAAATTTATTGTAAATTACCATCGAGCTAGCGCATTTTTAAAAGTGCTTGCAACCGGATGGGATGTCACTTGGTTTCAAAATATAACACTGTTTGATTTTATGAGAATAGGTACCAACAGACAGACGTTGATCAGTACCTATAACTGTACCAAATTCGGCATCCATCCGTACTTGTGGCTGTCCAACTTAGTAACAGTGCTTGTCAGAAAAATAACAACATGGTAGAGGGTGCATGTTTTGCCAGGCCAACTATAGGCTCTAAATGGACCAGAGTGTGTGTCCTCTAACAGTACCGCTGTTCCTAGATCAGATATCTTTATCCTCCCTTATGGCAGTGATTATGCCATAGATGACACGCTAGCTGAGTGAAGGTCCCACAGCTAAGTCCGATATGCACTCTGCGAGATGCGACCAGCGCCTTTGGGCCATTCCTGGGATGTCGGGATGGAAGGATGGGATAGAACGGAGATGACGTGACGGGAGCTGACAGGGATAGGCAGCGGCGGGATTCAGCACTTTGCTTTCGTGTCTACGCCAAATGTTATCCCTGCCCTTATCAACATCTCATGTGCTTTAAAGTAACAACTTATCAGCTACAGAAATTTTTTTTTTAAAATGTTTCCTTTTTTTTTTTCAATTGAGACAGATTATTTATGTATTTGATATTTGCATGCTTACTATAGTATTTATTTATTATTTATTTGTTCACTGTTCTGTTACACTCTGCAGCATCGCGTGGACATCGGGGGCGGTACCTCTGGATTGGCAGACCGGGGTGGTGGTTCCTCTCTTTAAAAAGGGGAACCGGAGGGTGTGTTGTAACTATCGGGGGATCACACTCCTCAGCCTTCCCGGTAAGGTCTATTCAGGTGTACTGGAGAGGAGGCTACGCCGGATAGTCGAACCTCGGATTCAGGAGGAACAGTGTGGTTTTCGTCCTGGTCGTGGAACTGTGGACCAGCTCTATACTCTCGGCAGGGTCCTTGAGGGTGCATGGGAGTTTGCCCAACCAGTCTACATGTGTTTTGTGGACTTGGAAAAGGCATTCGACCGTGTCCCTCGGGAAGTCCTGTGGGGAGTGCTCAGAGAGTATGGGGTAACGGACTGTCTGATTGTGGCGGTCCGCTCCCTGTATGATCAGTGTCAGAGCTTGGTCCGCATTGCCGGCAGTAAGTCGGACACGTTTCCAGTGAGGGTTGGACTCCGCCAAGGCTGCCCTTTGTCACCGATTCTGTTCATAACTTTTATGGACAGAATTTCTAGGCGCAGTCAAGGCGTTGAGGGGATCCGGTTTGGTGGCTGCGGGATTAGGTCTCTGCTTTTTGCAGATGATGTGGTCCTGATGGCTTCATCTGGCCAGGATCTTCAGCTCTCACTGGATCGGTTCGCAGCTGAGTGTGAAGCGACTGGGATGAGAATCAGCACCTCCAAGTCCGAGTCCATGGTTCTCGCCCAGAAAAGGGTGGAGTGCCATCTCCGGGTTGGGGAGGAGATCTTGCCCCAAGTGGAGGAGTTCAAGTACCTCGGAGTCTTGTTCACGAGTGAGGGAAGAGTGGTTCGTGAGATCGACAGGCGGATCGGTGCGGCGTCTTCAGTAATGCGGGCGCTGTATCGGTCCGTTGTGGTGAAGAAGGAGCTGAGCCGCAAGGCAAAGCTCTCAATTTACCGGTCGATCTACGTTCCCATCCTCACCTATGGTCATGAGCTTTGGGTTATGACCAAAAGGACAAGATCACGGGTACAAGCGGCCGAAATGAGTTTCCTCCGCCGGGTGGCGGGGCTCTCCCTTAGAGATAGGGTGAGAAGCTCTGTCATCCGGGAGGAGCTCAAAGTAAAGCCACTGCTCCTCCACATCGAGAGGAGCCAGATGAGGTGGTTCGGGCATCTGGTCAGGATGCCACCCGAACGCCTCCCTAGGGAGGTGTTTAGGGCACGTCCGACCGGTAGGAGGCCACGGGGAAGACCCAGGACACGTTGGGAAGACTATGTCTCCCGGCTGGCCTGGGAACGCCTCGGGATCCCCCGGGAAGAGCTAGACGAAGTGGCCGGGGAGAGGGAAGTCTGGGCTTCCCTGCTTAGGCTGCTGCCCCCGCGACCCGACCTCGGATAAGCGGAAGAAGATGGATGGATGGATGGATGTTCTGTTACAGAAAACAGGGAAATTGGATAAAATTGCTATGGTATGAAAAGGGGTAGGATTCAATAAGCTGTGCTTCTTCCTACTCCTTTTCGGACGTGCTGTAATGAAACAACTGGAATTGTGTGATGCATTACATTGTATCGTATGCATGTTCCAAATAAACTGAAACTGAACTGAACAACAATGTCATTGATTAGGCAGGTGTACCTAATGTTAAGGCAATCTTGCTGCGTTATTTAAAGGCCTACTGAAAAGAAATGTTCTTATTTAAACGGGGATAGCAGGTCCATTCTATGTGTCATACTTGATCATTTCGCGATATTGCCATATTTTTGCTGAAAGGATTTAGTAGAGAACATCAACGATAAAGTTCGCAACTTTTGGTAGCTGATAAAAAAACCTTGCCTGTACCGGAAGTAGCGTGACGTCACAGGTTGAAGAGCTCCTCACATCTGCACATTGTTTACACCAGCAGCGAGAGCGATTCGGACCGAGAAAGCGACGATTACCCCATTAATTTGAGCGAGGATGATAGATTCGTGGATGAGGAAAGTGAGAGTGAATGATTAGAGTGCAGTGCAGGACGCCAGGGTGTATCTTTTTTCGCTCTGACCGTAACTTAGGTACAAGCTGGCTCATTGGATTCCACACTTTCTCCTTTTTCTATTGTGGATCACGGATTTGTATTTCAAACCACCTCGGATACTATATCCTCTTGAAAATGAGAGTCGAGAACGTGAAATGGACATTCACAGTGACTTTTATCCCCACGACAATACATCGGTGAAGCACTTTAGCTTCGGAGCTAACGTGATAGCATTGTGCTTAACTGCGGATAGAAACAGAAGAAACATGCCCCTGACTGGAAGGATAGACCGAAGATCAACAATACTACTATTACTTCTACTATCAGGAGACACCGAACCAAACCCTGGACCTGTAACCACACGGTTAATGCTGTCCAGCCTGGCGAAGCCTAGCAATGCTGTTGCTAACGATGCCATTGAAGCTAACTTAGCTACGGGACCTCGACAGAGCTATGCTAAAAACATTAGCTCTCCACCTACGCCAGCTCTCATCTGCTCATCACGACCCGTGCTCACCTGCGTTCCAGCGATCGACGGCGCAACGAAGGACTTCACCCGATCATCGGTGCGGTCGGCGGCTAGCGTCGGATAGCGCGTCTGCTATCCAACTCAAAGTCCTCCTGGTTGGGTTGCTGCAGCCAGTCGCTAATACACCGATCCCACCTACAGCTTTCTTCTTTACTGTCTCCATTGTTCATTAAACAAATTGCAAAAGATTCACCAACACAGATGTCCAGAATACTGTGGAATTTTTCGATGAAAACAGACGCTGTTTGTATTGGGACACAATGGTGTCCCAATACTTCCGTTCAATCCGTGAAGTCACGCGCAAACATCATCATTCCGAGACGTTTTCAGCCGGATATTTCCCGGGAAATTTAAAATTGCACTTTATAAGTTAACCTGGCCGTATTGGCATGTGTTGCATTGTTAATATTTCATCATTGATATATAAACTATCAGACTGCGTGGTCGGTAGTAGTGGGTTTCAGTAGGCCTTTAAGTGATCCTTGTCTACGTTTGGTGTAGCTCTACTTACATGATCTGTGTCTGAGCCACCAGCAACAACATTAAACCCCAGCAGTGCATGTGGCGCTACTCAATCTGTTTTCCTCTGCCAAAGCCACTCATTTTTTACCATTAGCAACAGCTCTCAGGTAGCACTACTCCGGGGAGCAATGATCACATGACGCTTAATCGAGAAACATGGAAAACTGCAGTCTGGTGCGCTTTGTTTAATAGCAATTAATAGAAAAATCTATATTTCTGAATAGACAACAAAACTATCAATCAAAGTAAATCAATCCGAGATTGCTTATATAGCCCTTAATCACGAATGTCTAAAAGGGCTGCACAAGCCACAACGACATCCTCGGCTCAGATCCCAGATCAGGGCAAGAAAAAACTCAACCCAATGGGAACACCGTGAAACCCTGGAAGGGATCCCCTTGGGTGACCGGTGCAATGGATGCAGAGTGGATACGGTTAATGTGAGAGTCCAGTCCACAGTGGGGCCAGTAGGGGATCATCTTAAGAGACGTCACCAACTGATGCACAGAGGAGTGGTCCACCCCCCGGGTCCCGGGGTACAACTGGAGTAAAAATGACGTGTTGATGGAATTGCTTTTTTTTTTCCCTGTCACATGTTTGTGTTGCTAGGCAGAGTTCACAGGGCTCAAGCACAATTACCCTAGGGGCCATTGAAAAAAATGAGGCCGTATTGGATGACAAGCTACTCATAATTAATAAATTATTGCAATATTATTTTGATCAAAATCTACAAAAATATGAAGTAATGCTTAAATAAATAGTATGAAAATACTGTATCACCTATACACCAGACCTGGACAAATTATGGCCTGGAGGCCGCATGCGGCCTGTTCGGTTTTCAATCTGGCCCGCCGGACATTCCCAAATAATTTTTTAGATCTTTAAGATGGAAACTGCCGCTGCCGTTATGATGTGCAGTGATGTTTTCAAATTATCGTAAATCTTGAACTATACAAAGTATTTCAATGGTTACAATCTGCGCTTTTGCATGATATACTAGTTACTATGTTAATCTAAGTAGTTACTATGGTAATCTAATTAGTTACTATGGTCATCTAATTAGTTACTATGGTCATCTAATTAGTTACTATGGTAATCTAATTAGTTACTATGGTCATCTAAGTCACAGCAGCTCAGACGAGGCACCAAGCACTCTGTGGGGGGGATCGTTTCCACAGTGTTTCCAGAGCGAGCCTGAAAATGTTCACAACAAAGTTCTAAAGCTTTCTGATGTATCAGATGTATCAGATTGTAGGTTGGGGGTTTATTTTTTACCCTTCGCGTTCATTTTTGTTGCGTTTCGCTTGATGGTAAAATATGTCAATCGAGAGGGGGTGTGACGTTTATATGTTGTCAATATTCAGTGTTTTATCGTTCATAGTTAATATTGTAAATCCCACAGTCTTTATTTTCATGTACATTCTGGGTGACTCATTCAGTAAAAAAATGTAAAATTCCATTCCATTTTTAAGGCGGTCTGTCATAATGTTTTTAGCTTTCAATCAGACATTTGTTTTGTATTAATGTTCCTAAAAATAGATATACCGGCCCCCCAGACACATTGTTTCTCTAAATTTGGCGCCCCGGATCAAAATAATTGCCCAGGCCTGCTCTACACAAATAGTTAGCTTGTTACTAATTTATAATAATTTAGGAAAACCGCTCTAAAAGGATTATGAAATATATTTTTGTGTAGACATTTATATGTATGCATGTTTGGACTATTCCACCAAATCAATAGCATTTGTGTCCCCTGGAAATAAAATGTATAAATGCACGATAAACTAAATGTAGCATGTTTTTTGTTAAACACACTGTCCCGCACACGGGTCTGATTGCATATTTAGTAAATATGCTTTAAAAGAGTAGAAAATTACCATTTGTTGCCTTTCCCCGCTTTCTAAACTTATACTTTACCATGACATATCATCTTTTGAATCCTTCACAAATGTTATATTCTTTACCTATCTCTGTTAGTCCTAATATTATTTACTTTAAAAGAAAGAAGCTAAAATTCACTTTGATTAGGGTTTTCACTCAGTCCTGTTACCCTAACACAATGGTGTCATAGTCAAGGAATGAACTATCTATGGCCCCCGGGATGATATTTGATTAGTATTAGAACCGGCCCGCAGGCCACATCCGCCTGCTGCTGTTTTGCACGCACCAATACTCCATCAGTGTTGGCGCTAGGAATTTTCAAGTCATAAAAATGGGGTCCCACTTTTTCGTAAGCGTTTTGAATGTCTGCATTATCCTGTTATATCTCACATTGTATATTGTGTTTTGGAAAAAGGTTGTCATAAACGTTACTTAAAGGCCTACTGAAACCCACTACTACCAACCACGCAGTCTGATAGTTTATATATCAATGATGAAATCTTAACATTGCAACACATGCCAATACGGCCGGGTTAACTTATAAAGTGCAATTTTAAATTTCCCGCTAAACTTCCGGTTGAAAACGTCTTTGGATGATGACGTATGCGCGTGATGTAGCCAGTGAAACAGAAGTATCGGTACCCCATTGAAAACAATACAAAATAGCTCTGTTTTCATCTCATAATTCCACAGTATTCTGGACATCTGCGTTGGTGAATCTTTTGCAATTTGTTTAATGAAAAATGGAGACTTCAAAGAAGAAAGTTGTAGGTGGGATCGGTGTATTAGCGGCTGGCTGTAGCAACACAACCAGGAGGACTTACTTGGATAGCAGACGCGCTAGCCGACACTAGCCGACACTAGCCGCCAACCGCACGGATGATCGGTTGAAGTCCTTCGTCGCGCCGTCGATCGCTGGAACGCAGGTGAGCACGGGTGTTGATGAGCAGATGAGGGCTGGCTGGCGTAGGTGGAGCGCTAATGTTTTTATCATAGCTCTGTGAGGTCCGGTTGCTAAGTTAGCTTCAATGGCGTCGTTAGCAACAGCATTGTTAAGCTTTGCCAGGCTGAGAATTATTAACCGTGTAGTTACATGTCCCTGGTTTAATAGTATTGTTGATCTTCTGTCTATCCTTCCAGTCAGGGATTTATTTATTTTGTTTCTATCTGCATTTGAGCCAGATGCTATCACGTTAGCTCAGTAGCTAAAGAGCTTCGCCGATGTATTGTCGTGGAGATAAAAGTAACTGTGAATGTCCATTTCGCGTTCTCGACTCTCATTTTCAAGAGGATATAGTATCCGAGGTGGTTTAAAATACAAATCCGTGATCCACAATAGAAAAAGGAGAGAGTGTGGAATCCAATGAGCCAGCTTGTACCTAAGTTACGGTCAGAGCGAATAAATGTATGTCTTGCACTGCATTCTAGTCCGTCACTCTAACGTTCCTCATCCACGAATCTTTCATCTTCGCTCAAATTAATGGGGTAATCGTCGCTTTCTTGGTCCGAATCACTCTAGCTGCATTGAAAACAATAGGAAAATATGAGGAGGCGATCAACTGACTACGTCACGCTACTTCCGGTAGGGGCAAGGCTTTTTTTTATCAGAGACCAAAAGTTGCGAACTTTATCGTCGTCGTTCTATCGTCTATCGTCGCGAAATGATCAAGTATGACACATAGAATGGATCTGCTATCCCTGTTTAAATAAAAAAAATTCATTACAGTAGGCCTTTAATTCATTAAAAAAATAATACAAAAGAAAACAATTTTTATGTATATTTAAATATATTCATTTATAAACATTAATTCACTTCCTTCTTTCCTTCATGGATCTAAACTTTACCGCTGCCGGTATTTTTTCCATATTTTTATTGTAATATTTTCAGAATATGTTTGTTCTATTTATGGCAAAAGTAAGACAAATAAAACAATCTGAGGTTGTCTTTATTTTTTCGTTTTAATGCCATGATTTCAATAGTCCAGCCCAAGTGTGCACAGATTTTCCTCCCTGAGCTAAAATGAGTTTGACACCCCTGCCTTAACACATTAGTAACAAAAATATACATAAACATTCTGCTCTGAAATACTGTATAGTGCCCAGAAACCAATATATTTTTACACAATCTCATTGCAGATTGAAGGCAAATATATTTGTTGCTTTCATTTATTTAAATAAAAAGTCAGTGTTTTACTAATTAAAGTGCATTATACAAATACCCACACAATTCCTTATGACAAGAGACATCCATGTGTATTTTTTGTCATGGTCATATTAAAACAGGGTAGTAAAAATTGGAGAGCAAAGTGACGTTAAGAAATTTTGACAAAGTCGCAATCGGCGAGAAAACAGGTTTGCACATACTATCTCGTAAAATTTTGACTTTGTCGCGTAAAAAAGTGTTAATCTTGATGAATTGTATTTGAAAAATTGGTCATTTTTGAGTATCTTGTTAAATTCCAACTTTCTCTCATACAAACTCATCATTGTAATTTAAAAACTGAATACTTTATAAGTGCTCCTCGGTTTACGACAATCCATGTTACGATGTTTTGTGGTTATGAACGTTTTCCAGTTATTAAAAAAACAAATTTTGGTTTGTAAACACAAGATTCCACCGAGAAGTAGTTATAGCGCAAAGAACGCAGTAAAGCAGTGTGTGCTATAGCATACCGAGGAAGGATATCATCAGTTAACTTTTTGCACCTCATTATGTCTCCCGAGCGTGTGGCAGACTCTTCCTCGGCCAACATGCCCAACAAAAGAAAAGTGAAAGTAAAAAGTGAAGTGAAGTTAGACATCGAAAAATGCTCAGTGGCAAAGTGGACATTATCAATCAACATACATTTTTCATCACTTTCTTTGAAGCCAGTTTTATTAAGGAGTATTAAGAAAAAAGATGAATATTGTAAAATTAAAGAACATTTTAAATTGCAACATTTTCCTTGTAATTTCAAAACTATAATTTCATCATTTTGCAACTTTTAAAAAAATGTTTTTCATTTTTTTATGACATTGAAATTATTTTTTTATAATTTAATCTCATTTTCTAGTATTTGTCCTCACAGGTCATGATAATGACATAGTCACCTTCCATGTACATATCATGTTGCATAACACGATACACAGTACAATATGCTGAGGAGATCTCAATAATAATGATGATGATAATATTGGATTAGATTTATATTGGCGGGGATCACACCTGGAACCCTCCAATTGCTGGCACGGCCGCTCTACCCACCGTTCCACAGTGCAATACTGAACTTATGTGTGCAAAATTAAAGTGTGTTTTATTTTTTATTACTGTTTTCATGATTGTTTTATAGTGTGTTTTATTAGTCAATAGTTTGAGTTTAATTAGCCTTTTCACTGTCCTATTTTTACCTTTTCCAACCTTTTACAACAACAAAACTACATTTTAAACCTGGTGTATTTACCTTAGTGTATACCTGTTTTTACCGTGGCTTGGAAATGCAATGGTATTTCCTTCTGCAATGCATCTCTGATGTAAATGTTTGAATGCCAAATATAGAATTTATTTAGGGACGTCCGGTCAGGATACGCAGGTGAGGCGGTGCTTCACTTGACATGGTAAAAAAAAAAAAAAAGATAAAGCCATGAAATAAATATTAATATTTGCCCATTACACTGTGTTATACATTTATTATCTGTATAATTAGAATCGTTTAAAAACACTAAATTTGCACACATGCCGCATCTCATTCTTGCCTATGTGTATGGAAGCTTTAGGCCACAGGTGTCAAACTCAAGGCTCGGGGGCCAGATGTGGCCCGCAACATCATTTTATCTGGCCCGCAAACACCTGTAAATTATATGTGGCAATAAAGTACTTAATATTTTCTCACTAAATGTAATGCATTTTTTTTCAATTTGACAGAAAAAATATTTGTACTGCTTGAAATTGCATACCTTTTCAACTTTAATACTATCCAATATTGCAACAAATATTACAATATATTATCATACTTTCCAAACATGCTTTTGTCTAAATAAAGATACTTAACTTTACAGCAAACTACCCATTAAATTAATAAAAATGACAATACATTTTACATTGTCCTTTACAGCATGCTACTGTAAATTGAAAAAAAAAACTACTACTGTTTTTTGCGTTAAAATTCTGTTAACTGATCTGCCAGTCTTTGACTGTAAAATTTACGGTTGTTGTTTTTAACGGTGTATTACTGTAAATGGAAAGACGGTACATTTGTTTTTACGGTAGAAAAACTGGCAGCTAAGTTGCCAGAACAAAAAAATAACTTGTACTGTTTTTACATTAACAATATAATGTTGTAAAAACCAATGTAAATGTAATAGTTAAATTCTGCCAGCTTTTAACCCCCCCCCCCAAAATAGTGGTACTGTTTTTCCATTTACTGTACAATGTTGTAAAAAAACAAACAATTAAAAACACTATTTTACAGTAAAATTTTGGAATTGTAAAGTTTTTACTGTAAAATCGACAGTCTACAATTTATATAATTAATAATGAAATTCAGAGGCAAATTCATACATTATTCGCTGTTACAAACGGCCCTCTGATGGCAGACAAAACTGCCATGTGGCCCTCAATGAAAACCAGTTTGACATCCCTGCTTTAAAGGATAGGGGGTTTTTTATAAAAGTGAATTACTTTTTCCTGTTATTACTAACCTGTATCGCCAGTAATTGAAGCATAAGAATTAAAGTTAAAAAAATGTCTGAGTCTATGCTAACGCTACATAGCATTACATTTAGCCTGGATTTTGTGGCGTTACATTCAACACACACAGAAGCTAATGCAGACCTGGGCAAATTAATTAAATTAATGCGGCCCGTTAAGCTATTCAATCTGGCCCGCCGTACATTCCTAAATAATTTTTTAGATCTTTAAGATAGAAACTGTAGCTGCCATTATGATGTGCAGTGATGTTTTCCAGTCTTGAACTATACAAAGTATTTTAATGGTTGGAATCTGCGCTTTTGCATGATATACTAGTTACTATGGTAATCTAATTAGTTACTATAATAATCTAATTAGTTACTATGGTAATCTAAGTCACAGCAGCTCAGACGAGGCAACATGCAGTGTGGAACAGACCCGGAAGGAGATTTTTACAACAAAGGTCTAAAGCTTGGTGATATATCAGATGTATCAGATTGTAGGTGGGTTTTTTTTACTCTTCGCGTTCATATTTCGCCGTGTTTGTTGCATTTCGCTTGATTGTAAAATATGACGATCCAGAGGGGGTGTGACATTCCTATGATGTCAATATTCAGTGTTTTATCGTTCATAGTTGATATTGTAAATACCACATTCTTTATTTTCATGTACATTCTGGGTATTTCATTCAGTACAAAAATTTTAAATTCCTTTACGTTTTTTAAGGCGCTCTGTCATAATGTTTTTGCATTCAATCAGACATTATTGTGAGTTTTTGTATTAGTGTTCCTAAAAATAGGACCCAAACACACATACTGTACAGCACATTTTCACAGTTTATATGTATGTGTATACATTAATACTTACATTATATATATATATATATATATATATATATATATATATATATATATATATATATACACTACCGTTCAAAAGTTTGGGGTCACATTGAAATGTCCTTATTTTTGAAGGAAAAGCACTGTACTTTTCAATGAAGATAACTTTAAACTAGTCTTAACTTTAAAGAAATACACTCTATACATTGCTAATGTGGTAAATTACTATTCTAGCTGTAAATGTCTGTTTTTTGGTGCAATATCTACATAGGTGTATAGAGGCCCATTTCCAGCAACTATCACTCCAGTGTTCTAATGGTACAATGTGTTTGCTCATTGGCTCAGAAGGCTAATTGATGATTAGAAAACCCTTGTGCAATCATGTTCACACATCTGAAAACAGTTTAACTCGTTACAGAAGCTACAAAACTGACCTTCCTTTGAGCAGATTGAGTTTCTGGAGCATCACATTTGTGGGGTCAATTAAACGCTCAAAATGGCCAGAAAAAGAGAACTTTCATCTGAAACTCGACAGTCTATTCTTATTCTTAGAAATGAAGGCTATTCCACAAAATTGTTTGGGTGACCCCAAACTTTTGAACGGTAGTGTATATAGATAGATAGATAGATAGATATACCGGCCCTAGACACTTTTTTTTCTCAAAATTTGTCCCCCTGAGTCAAAATAATTGCCCAGGCCTGGTCTAATAGAACTCAGTGGGCGGAGACTAATGTAAGGTCTGTGTTGTGTCATTAGGAACAGGAGTAGGGGCAGGTGGTGGATGTGAACTTTTTCCATGTGACATTTACCAGTCTGAGTGAAAATGTCAGAAAATACCAGCATTTACCTCAACATACATTGCCTCTCACAGCTACAAAGATTCCTAGCGACACTAACCCCATTATGCTTCTCAACTCCCGCTGCCCTATGGAAGACCACCACCACTTCATCGTTACGTTTGAGGCTGCATGGCTAAAAATCGTTGTCCTCCGCGGTCTCCTCCTGGATAAAATTAATCTCCATCTCTCTAAATTGTAATACTTAGTGTCTCTGTCCGCAGGTACATCCGCACCATGTACCTGGGCATCCAAAGCCACCGGCAGAAGGAGAACCAGCGGCGCTTTTACTGCGCCATGATGTACGAGTACGCTGACGTCAACATGCTGCGACTGCTGGAGACCTTCCTGGAGAGCGCGCCTCAGCTGGTGCTGCAGTTGTGCATCATGATCCAGAGCAACCAGGTCGAGTGGCTGCAGTGTAAGTCACACCTGTCAACTCCCGTATTTTGCTCCTCTTCCGGTTCTGTTTGTTTTCCCGTAAATACATTTTCATGGGAGAGAGAAGCAAAAATATTTTCAGCTTCCGGTTCACTCAGTAACAATTGGCGTAACACATAATGTCGCCCTTCAAAATAAAAGTATGTTAGTAAAATAACAGTTGCACCACAGAATTGCAATTGAGTTTTTGCACCAGCACCTTCTCGTTAACAATGTTAAAGTTAAAGTACCAATGATTGTCACACACACAGTAGGTGTGGTGAAATTATTCCCTGCATTTGACCCATCACCCTTGATCACCCCTAATTTCTACTAACTTGAAGTCATACCTTTATGTTTATCACCCCACAAACCCCTATATGCACGTTTTTTTGAGTCGTATTACCCGCAGCGTGTTAAACGTGGTTACTTCTTTTTTTTAGTTGGTTGGGATACACAAATATGTGAAATATACATTTCTGAATTATTTAAATCAGGGGTGTCAAACATACGGATCAGGCCCGCGAACAGGTTTTATTTGGCCCGCGGGATGAGTTTGCTAAGTATAAAAATTAGCCGAAATTTTGGAATAAAAGAAACAGCTGTTCTAAATTTGTCCACCAGATGTCGCAATTGCAATTTTTTGTATCTTTGTAGATGATGCTACATATGTACAAAAAAATAAACCACATGATGTCGAGGAAAATGGGCAAACTACATAAATAACATCCTGTAATTTGATTTTGATATTATTTTTTCATCTTGATAGATTAAAAATTAACACCAATGAGTTGACTGATTAACATTATCACATAATTTATTCAGAAAGTATAAACAACGGGAAAAAAAGATAGAATACTATTAACCGCACGCAACATGTAAGTGTAAAAAAACGACATTATGATTTTGTACATTTTCAGAATGTGCTTGTTCTATTTTTAGACAAAGAAAACAATCTGAAGTTGTCTTTATTTTTAAGTTACCGTGCCATGGTTTTACCAGTCTGGCCCACTTGGGAGTAAATATTTCTCCATGTGGCCCCCGATCTAAAATGAGTTTGGCACCCCTGATTTAAATGATCATATTTCATGTTAACACCCAATATTAGGAAGAGGGGGGGTCAGACAACAAAACACATTTTTTTCAGTCTTCAAGGTAGTTTAAATTTATATTTTCAAATGTATTCATCAAAAATGCAATCAGGTGAAGATGCGGGATAGTTGGCTTAATAAAAAAAATATGATTTTACGGTTGCTTTTACTGTGCATTTATACATTCTATTTCCTGGGGGCACAAATTGCACTGACTCAATGGAAACGGCCAATGAATTGACCTGCATTGGATTGCTTTTAGCGTCTTTAATGCACAGAATGTATCCGAGTCTCCCCGCATCTCTCACTTTTTATGTATTTGTCCCTCAGTGACAAGGTGGGACCCTCTTTCTCTTTCTTTCTTGCCACCTGATCAACTATTGTTACAATGGACGCTGTAAGATCCAATTTCAAACGATCATCGCTCTTACTTCTGTGCTTCTAGTGTGCAATACAGACCCCCCCCCCCCTCCCCAAGGAAGGCTATCCAATCACAACAAGCCATATCTCCTTTCTGTCCGCTATTATCAATAAAGTACTATCTATCTATCTATTAAGATGTTACCTGCTGCTTTTGCATGTGAAAGATGGATGTGGTGCATATTTGTTTTCTATTTAATTTAGAGAAGTCAGTATGCAGCTTGTATTGCCGTATAGATTAGATATCCACACACAGCCATTATTGTCTAAATAAGTGGCAACACAGGTGAGTACCGCTCACATTGAGCATGGCGGCTATTAAAAACACCCGTGGTGTGTTTGGCAGAGGTGGGTAGTAACGCGCTACATTTACTCTGTTACATCTACTTGAGTAACTTTTGGGATAAATTGTACTTCTAAGAGTAGTTTTAATGCAACATACTTTTACTTTTACTTGAGTATATTTATAGAGAAGAAACGCTACTTTTACTCCGCTCCATTTATCTACATTCAGCTCGCTACTCGCTACTGATTTTTAGCGATCTGTTAATGCACGCTTTGTTTGTTTTGGTTTGTCAGACAGACTTTCAAAGTAGGATCTATTCTATCGCATGCCTGCGTTTCACCAATCAAATGCAGTCACTGGTGACGTTTGACTCCGTTTCACCAATCAAACAGAGCCACAGCACGTCGCGGTAAGTAACGTTAGTAGATATTTTGGCTGTCACCGTAGGCTGATGTTAGCTTCCCTGCTATGAATCACTGTCAAATGTACATCGTGTGGGGACATTTATTAACGCACTGCAGCCTCATAGACACACACACACACACACACACACACACACACACACACACACACACACACACACTCGCATTCATAGAAACACCAATGAGTGTGGTCCCAGATGCCGCCCACACCTATCAGTTTATGGTTTGCGTAAAGGCTAACTTTTTATTTTCCTTTGTAATCTCGGCCTACTGAACCTATGATGATGTTAAGTTATTGTGGCTCAATTTGCCTTAATTTTTTTTATGTTAATGTATTATTATTTAATATATATTATTGTTTGCTCTTGAATGCATAATAATAGTCCCCTCAATTCCCCCCAAAATGGATTAACTCGCTGGAATAAAAAAGACAATATAACATACATCCATAAACGCGGATGCATATGAAAAAGTGCAATATATTTATCTGTACAGTAACCTATTTATTTATTTACATCTGCACCTTATTGCTTTTTTATCCTGCACTACCATGAGCTAATGCGACAAAATTTTGTTCTTATTTGTACTGTAAAGTTCAAATTTGAATGAGAATAAAAAGGAAGTCTAAGTCTAAGTTTTAGTTGCTTAAGAGATATTCCTGGCTCTGAATTTGCTCATTGCTATTTTTATGTTTTTGTGCATTATTTGTTGCCGTCATCATTAAACGAACAGGTTACTCATCGGTTACTCAGTACTTGAGAAGTTTTTTCACAACATACTTTTTACTTTTACTCAAGTAAATATTTGGGTGACTACTCCTTACTTTTACTTGAGTAATAAATATCTAAAGTAACAGTACTCTTACTTGAGTACAATTTCTGGCTCCTCTACCCACCTCTGGTGTTTGGACTCGTTATCATGTTGGAAAAACACCATGCTGCTCAGTTTGTGCTTCAGAATGTCACAGTACGGAGAATCAGAATTTATGTTTCACCCTCAGAATCGTTTCTCCCCCTAGCACTCATGCTGTCACCTAGATAGAACATGACCCCCACCACCATTAATGATCTTGTTACTCACTTGTGTTGTCAGCTATATAATAACGGCTGTGTGTCAGGAGCAAAATCTACATTGCTACATGGCTAGGGCTAGATTTTCAGTAGTCGATAAGGACACCTGTGTTTTTCCACGATACTTATTCGATACCATGATAAAATAAAAAGTGAACACTTGTTCATTTAAATTCAGTACATCATTTAAAAGTGTTTCGAAGTGTCAAGTATTTTAGATCCTTAAGATCATCATTTAAGATCCAGGTAAAACAAGCAGTGATCTATAGCCTCTGAATACCTCAAAACAATTGCTATTGTGCTCATAAATATGTTCATAATTACCAACAATACACAACTATTTTACATTCTAACTAGAATTTGAAATTCCGGGGGGAAATTCCTGGTAATTCCGGGAAAACTGGGAATTTTGGGAAAGGGAAAACATATTTTGCGGTCGATATATTGGAAGAGTAGTGTGGGTGGATGGTTGAAAGGTCGGAATCACGTTTATAAATTGCGCAACATTTCGAGAATTTAGAAGTACATTGTAGAACTATGAATATGTCCATTCATGTGGGAATTTCCTGGAAATTTCGGGAAAATTCCCAGAATTCCTGGAATTTTTTTGAACGCGTAAATGGCTTGATTGTTTAAGGTGAGTGGAGTGTGTGGATGGTGGAACGGTTCGAATCGGATGAGAAATGTGGGATATGCAATAGATTGTATAATGCCCATTCATTGTCAACGGGGAAATAATTCCAGGAAAACTGGGAATTTTGGGAAAGGGAAAACATGTTTTGCGTTCGATATATTGGAAGAGTAGTGTGGGTAAGCGTTCATAAATGGTGCAAAATTTGGAGAATTTAGAACTACATTGTACAACGATGAATATGTCCATTCATTTGGGAATTTCCTGGAAATTTCGGGAAAACCGGGAATCTTTGTAAATATTGATAGTAGCACAATTGTCCTAAATGATATGAATGGGTTGGTGTTCGAATTTTTGGAATCAGTTGAAAAATGTTGATGTAGCAACAGTTTGAATTTGGGGGGATTTGTTGTCCAAACTAAGAGGCATGTTTTAAAGGTATAATGGTCAAAAACGGTTGAAAAATGTGGACTGTGAAAACTTTCCAGGAAGAGGTGTAAATAGGGCTCTGGAAAACCAGGATTCCGGGAATTTTTTTTAACTTGTAAATGGCGTGATTGTTTAAAGTGAGTGGAGTGTGTGGATGGCGGAACGGTTTGAATGGGGTGAGATATGTGGGAGTTGTGCATGTTTGAAAATTGTCTCGTTCATTTTCATTAGGCAAAATGTCCCAGAAAACCGGGAATTCTGGGTAATTCGGGATTTTGTGTGGAGCTTGCGATTTCCGGTCAATCCAAACATTGTTATACTTCAACGGTTCCAATCGGATGAAAATTTTGCAGCGAAATAATAATAAATAGATTATTTTTTTGGTGTAGAATCTTATATGTGTGGATGCTTGGACATTCACACAAAAAGAAAAGCAGTGGTTGTGGAGCCTTCAAATATTTAAAATGCTAAATATACTTTCTAATATTCTTTCAATATGTTGGTAGAGTGACATCATCATGTTGTTTGTAATGACATAGGCTAATAAGAAAGATACAACTTATATTTAGAGACAAATCTTTGTGTTTATATTTATTAGTATCAACATTTCAGCCTTTTCTCATTAAGTTATGCCTTTTTGCTGTCTTTTTGCATTTTCCCAGTTTATTTTGTTCATTTTATTTTTCAACATTTACCAAATGTTTCTTCCTGGAGAAATAAGTAAAGCAGTAGTGTTCAAAGTCTTGCCAAACCACAGAAAAGTCTCTAATCTGTGTTTCCCTGCAAGTGATAAAAACGTTGAGTCTGTACGCTGTGGGCTTGTGGTGGCGGATCTCTGCTCTCACTCACGACGTAATTACTTTTGTGACTGCTTGTATTTTATTACCGGATTTTACTTTTTAATAATAGTACCTCTGCTGGCGAAAGATAGCGACATAGTGACTAAAGTGCATCACAGATCATTTCCGCTTGACATGAGGCGGGTTGTGAAGCAGAGTTACGCCACACTTCAGGTACGCTACACTGCCACATGTCCATTATCATTTGTTAATGAGCTAGGGTAAACTACAAGTGCTAAATTTGTGACAGGCTTCCATGAATAAGTACATTTATGGAAAAATGTGCTCTTTTTTTAAAGGCCTACTGAAATGATTTTTTTTTATTTAAACGGGGATAGCAGATCTATTCTATGTGTCATACTTGATCATTTCGCGATATTGCCATATTTTTGCTGAAAGGATTTAGTATAGAACAACGACGATAAAGATTGCAACTTTTGGTATCTGATTAAAAAAAAAGGCTTGCCCCTACCGGAAGTAGCGTGACGTAGTCAGTTGAACATATATGCAAAGTTCCCTATTGTTTACAATGATGGCCGCATGAAGTGAGAGAGATTCGGACCGAGAAAGCGACAATTTCCCCATTAATTTGAGCGAGGATGAAAGATTTGTGGATGAGTAAAGTGCAAGTGAAGGACTAGTGGGGAGTTGAAGCTATTCAGATAGGGAAGATGCTGTGAGAGCCGGGGGTGACCTGATATTCAGCTGGGAATGACTACAACAGTAAATAAACACAAGACATATATATACTCTATTAGCCACAACACAACCAGGCTTATATTTAATATGCCACAAATTAATCCTGCATAAAAACACCTGCGTGTTTGTTACGCTAGCTCCTAGCTCCTCTGCTAGCTCCTAGCTCCATAGAACACGCCAATACAATTCAAACACCTGATCAACACACACAATCACTCAGCCCAAAAGACCGTTCACCTAACCCAAGGTTCATAAAGCTTATATATTTTAAAAAAGTTACGTACATACGCAAATAAAAGTTGCGCACATACGGTCAAGCGATCAAATGTTTAGAAGCCAAAGCTGCATACTCACAGTAGCACGTCTGCGTCTTTGTCATCCAAATCAAAGTAATCCTGGTAAGAGTCTGTGTTGTCCCAGTTCTCTACAGGCGTCTGTGTATAGAAGTCAAAAGTCCTCCTGGTTAGAGTCTCTGTTATCCGAGTTCTTCCATCTTGACTGCATCTTTCGGGAATGTAAACAAAGAAGCGCCGGCTGTGTACTGTTGTTGCTGACTACGTTCGAAAAATACGTCCATTTCGCACCGACAACTTTCTTCTTTGCTTGCTCAGCTTCCTTCTCCATAATGCAATGAACATGATTGGAACAGATTCACGAACACAGATGTCCAGAATACTGTGGAATTATGAAATGAAAACAGAGCTTTTTCGTATTGGCTTCAATGTGGAAGGCATACCCGTGTTCCCCGGTCTACGTCACGCGCATACGTCATCCTCAGAGGCGTTTCGAACCGGAAGTTTAGCGGAAAATTTAAAATGTCACTTTATAAGTTAACCCGGCCGTATTGGCATGTGTTATAATGTTAAGATTTCATCATTGATATATAAACTATCAGACTGCGTGGTCGGTAGTAGTGGGTTTCAGTAGGCCTTTAAGTTGGCGCTGCCTCAGTGCTCACAGATAGAGAATCGACACTCTCGCCAAAGAAAGAGCACTGTTGGCGTTGACGCACTTTTTGTGTCTTTTTACGCATAGAAATCAGAAAGGACACGCATTTCCGGAAGTCCGCGCGTCCTAGGGACGCAGATTTATTGTATTTTTTACCGACCCTGCTTTCTCGGGGTCAAAACACTGTTTGCGTGTTTTTTTTAAATCGATTATCGCTTTCCGCCGGTGTTTTGTTTATATTGCCGGGTCAAATTTCCATCCCCGTTTATTGCGTTTTCATTGGTCGACTTCAAAGTAATGAACTTTCCAGTACAATTTCTTAAATTTTGATTCGCCCAAAGTTTTATTAATGACAAATACTGCCTCAGTTTGCACTCGGACAACTTACCGCGAGGGGCTGTCAAAAGAAAGACTTCATGGTAAACACTAAGATGAGTGTAAAGTCAACCTTTTTAACTTCATCCTGTGCCATGTCTCCAGTAAATGACTTGTTTTAGTCTTTGTGAGTCCATGGAAACTTCACTTTTATCTCCCGCTGCATTGACATCGTTCGAGGATGGAGACAGGCTAGCTGTTAGCTTCAAGCTAACCAGCACCCGACCAGACTCTTCCACCCCAAAAACATACTTTGCAGGTCAACAAACGGGGAAAATATGTGCCTTTTGAAGTGTGAATGTGCGAGGAGAGTTCAAAAGGAGTCTCTTGGAGAAGTGGCTGACAAGTTCGCAAGTGACATCATCACCATCAATTGTTTACTGAAGCAGAGATGCTGACTGTGCGTTATGATAAATGCGCATGCGTCGCCAGGCTCTGCTTTTTATCCATAGACTTATCAGATTAAATTTTTTATTATCTGTAGCAGGGGTGTCAAAAGTGTGGCCCCGAGGCCATTTGCGGTTCGTAGCTAATGTTTTAAAGGCCCACGGCACATTCGAAAAATACTATTAAAACTAACAAAAGTGGAATAAAAAAAAGCTTACAGGTGAAATGTAATTTAGAAAAAGTTGCAATGTTGACTAATAAAACAAAGCTGTTTTTTTTTCTTTAAAACTGTCATTGCTCAAAACATAATATTGAATTAAAATCAATGTTATTATGAATTATAGGCTCCGATTACTTCACATCAAATATTCCACTTTGAAAAAACATTTGTGTGGAAGATTTTGCATATTTTGTGTGTTTGCCATAAAAAAAA
This sequence comes from Entelurus aequoreus, assembly GCF_033978785.1. Classification (NCBI taxonomy): domain Eukaryota; kingdom Metazoa; phylum Chordata; class Actinopteri; order Syngnathiformes; family Syngnathidae; genus Entelurus; species Entelurus aequoreus. Next base: position 34,383,687 of record NC_084734.1, read on the forward strand.
CATAGTTTTCTTTGAAAAAAAGGGCAGAAAACAAACAAACAACATAAAAAAAATAAAAAACTTAGAATTAATGGATAAATCTGAAGTTGATGTAGACCAGTGGTGTCAAACTCATTTTAGCTCAGGAGCCGCATGCAGGAAAATCTGTGCACACGCGGGCCGGACTATTAAAATCATGGCATTAAAACTAAAAATAAAGATAAATGATAAATGGGTTATACTTGTATAGCGCTTTTCTACCTTCAAGGTACTCAAAGCGCTTTGACAGTATTTCCACATTCACCCATTCACACACTGATGGAGGGAGCTGCCATGCAAGGCGCTACCAGCACCCATCAGGAGCAAGGGTGAAGTGTCTTGCCCAAGGACACAACGGACGTGACTAGGATGGTAGAAGGTGGGGATTGAACCCCAGTAACCAGCAACCCTCCGATTGCTGGCACGGCCACTCTACCAACTTCGCCACGCCGTCCCCACGCCAAGATAACTTTTAATTGTTTTATTTGTCTTATTTTTGGCCATAAATAGAACAAACACATTTTGAAAATATTACAATAAAAATATAGAAAAAATACAGACAACTGTAAAGTTTAGACCCATGAAGGAAAGAAGAAAGTGAATGAATGTTTATAACTGAACACATTTACATATGCATAAAAATGTGTTTTCTTCTGTATTATTTCTTTAATGAATTTAGTAACGTTTATGACAACCTTTTTCCAAAACATAATATAGAATGTGAGATATAACAGGATAATGCAGACATTTATCATTTTCTTTCAAAACGGTTACAAAAAAGTGGGACCCCAAAAATTTACTGTGGGACCCCATTTTTATGACTTGATAGGGCCCCTTGAACCCCATTTTGAAAATTCCTAGCGCCAACACTGATGGAGTATTGGTGCGTGCAAAACAGCAGCAGGCGGCTGTGGCCTGTGGGCCGGTTCTAATACTAAACAAATATCATCCCGGGGGCCATAGGTAATTCATTCAAGGACTTTGACACCTCTGTGTTAAGGTAACAGGATTGAGTGAAAACCCTAATCAAAGTAAATGTTAACTTATTTCTTTTAAAGTCAATAATATTAGGACTAACAGAAATAGGTAAAGAATATAATATTTCTGAAGGATTCAAAAGATATGTCATGGTAAAGTATAACTTTAGAAAGCGGGGAAAGGCAACAAATGGTAATTGTCTACTCTTTTAAAGCGTATTTACTAAATATGCAATCAGACCCGTGCACGGTAAAAACTGTTGCCTAGATCTAACTCAATAAAAATAAGGCAACATTTTCCAAGCAATTTTTGTTAGTTTAGTCAACTAATTGGTATTTTGAGTAAGTAGAACATAATAATATGCATTTCGATTAATGCAAAAAGATTAAGTTGCGTTTACACGAAAAGCCAACAAATTGAGTAAAATCAATGTAAAAAAACATCAGCATATTAAACACACAAGACTTAATTAAAGTAAGTAACATTTAAATGAAAAAATAATTTGTGTACTCAATTTTATTAATTTTGACCAACTTACCCTTTCTTTGTTTTGAAAATGGAAACTGCTTAAAATAATTACTTAGAATAATAATAAAAAAAATCAAGACATATCAAATTCCAACCTTTATTAAATCATTATCATATAAAAACAGTGGCAATGAGCTGGACAGTATGAACAGTCAACATCCATATTTAGTGCATAGAATGCATGACCTCAACTTTTTAAAGTGCTGTATAGAACACCTTCACAGTAGTTTTCTTTTTTTAACCGTATACATATTATTAAAACATTTTCACAAGCCATATCCAAACCGTGTCAATAAGCTGGAGAGTATTAACAGTCAAGAACATCAGTATACGGTATAACTCGGTTGGTAGAGCGGCCGTGCCAGCAACTTGAGGGTTGCAGGTTCGATCCCCGCTTCTGCCATCCTAGTCACTGCCGTTGTGTCCTTGGGCAAGACACATTACCCACCTGCTCCCAGTGCCACCCACACTGGTTTAAAATGTAACTTAGGTATTGGGTTTCACAATGTAAAGCGCTTTGAGTCACTCGAGAAAAAGCGCTTTATAAATGTAATTCGCTTCACTTATTTAGTGCATAAAAGAATGCATGACCTCAGCATCTCAAGTTTTACTTAGAACCTTCACAGTACAGTTTCTTGCTAAAACAATTTAACATTAAGATTATCTGTACTTCTGTAACAATTCACAAGCAGAACACCTTCACCATAGTGTCTTTCAGTGTGTATATTTTGAAACATTTTAACTTAAACAACTCACAGATCCCTCTTTCTGACCAGCTGGAGCTTTACAGTGGGGCAATTTAGTGTGTATAAAACATTAAAAAACTTAATTTACACACCAGAAACGATGACCTGGAGATTTGTATAAAACCTGAACAGGACAACATTCGGAAGAATTCCACTCAATGAACAATGTATAATGATTTTAAGCAGACACAAGAAAATAGCTGTTCAAAAGTGCAAGCTGACAGTCATGGCTCACTGCCTAAGCTAGAAGCTTGTTTTTGAGAGTCATGAATTTGGGGGTTGGTTTTGGGCGCAGTGTGTCGAGTCCCACAAAAAGTCTTTGAAACACCTCAAATGTTTTGGAAAGTTTGGATGGATACTCAAGATTAAGTGCATACGTCAACCCCAGAAGTAGGCAGCATGCTTTGGCTAGGTTTCCAAGATGAGTAAGGACTGGTACTCCCTCAATGATGATTCCTACTGCATTTGGCTCACGACAGATGTAGATGCTCATATTCCTCATTTCCAGGTCCTCATGAACAGTGGTCTCTACAGTTCCCTTTGAGATACAAAAACAGTAATTTAAAAAAACAAACATCTAATTTTATATTTAATATAAGTTGTGTGATTTAATCCAGATAATGATTACTTTTGTGAAGACCATTTTGAAAACTTTTGAATTCTAATTTGAGATCTTGTACATTAAACTTGGTACAATAGATGCATTTCCAGCCACATGCTTTTTATTGGCATTTTTAATTTGCATATAAAAAACCTGAGTAGAACCACCAGAAATTAAAACAAACAAACAAACAGTAATATGTTATATATATATATAGAGAGAGAGAGAGAGAGAGAGAGAGAGAGAGAGAGAGAGAGAGAGAGAGAGAGAGAGAGAGAGAGAGAGAGAGAGAGAGAGAGAGAGAGAGAGAGAGAGAGAGAGAGAGAGAGAGAGAGAGAGAGAGAGAGAGAGAGAGAGAGAGAGAGAGAGAGAGAGAGAGAAAATGTTTTAATGCTTGTTTAAGGGGAGCATTTTTTGTTTGCATTGTTTTTTTTAGGGCAAACAGAAACACAAGACAGAAAGGCATCACTCTGTGGTGCTATGCTAATTGGCTATCCTGGGGCTCCTGCCAACTAGCTGCATGCTCGACCTCCACCTGACAACTGCTGGTTCAGTCAGTTCACATAAGTAAACCAAATTTAAGCTTGTACATCAGACTGATCCAAACCTGCTTTTAAACAATACTTACACAGTAGTCAGAGATTAGCTCCTGTCCACTCTCTCCCGTGTACTCTATGAGGCATCTCAGAGTCACATCTCTCTTCATCACTGCAGAGGCACTTGGGTCCTTGAGTTAATAGAAGAATAATAAATAAATGAATTTTGTTGGCAATCTTACTCCAAATCTGTGATATCGTTCTTAGAGCATGATTACAGATTCAGTTGTAAACTTTTAAACCACTTTTAACCCACCTGTATCAGTTCCATCAACAAGTTCTTGATGCGCTGACCAGTCACTCCACGTTTTGCACTGAAGAGCTCCAGGAGTTTTGTAGTGTACCTGTCCAGCTGGGACATAAATGTTGATTCCAGTGGAACAGCAGTGCACTTTCGGAACTCTTCATTAATCTGTAAGACAGCAAATGTTGACCGTTACTGATATTAAGGGTTTTAGTATACATTTTCAGGCAAAAAGTGAGTCTAGTATGTCATGTCCAAGTCACAATGGTAACTTGGTCAGGAAAAATAGAATGATAAATCATTTACCTGGAATGGTTCGAAGAGGGCAGGCCATCTTTCCTTAAATTCTGCCACCCCAGAAGGAGACTTGGCAACCACTTCCTGTCTTCTCCAACTGTATACGTTCTGGCCATCATATCATTGATGCTCCTGGCACAGTCCTTTTACACAGAGGGCAGGTGAATGAAGGACTTACTTGAGGTGAGTTGAGGAATTTGACTTCTGGGTGGTATCTTGACAGATTAGAGCGAAGGGAACTCCAGCATTTAAAAGAGCATGGGCAACCTATATGAATGCAAGGGAAGGCATGGCTGTGTCCAAAGGTACCATAGTGCAGTCTGTAATGCTTTAAAAAATCACTCTTGGTTGGCACAACAGTGCTGCACAATTTACAGGGCCATCCCATCTGTCATTGTAGAGAGAGAGAAAAAAAAAGACAAGTTATGGTTCATGTCTAACGTCTTGGATATATAAGCCTGATGAGAGCCCTTTATATATGTTTTTTTTACACCCTAATATACTCAATTGCAGTGTTTCCTCTGAATTTTTTTGTAGCCGCTGTGGTCTAAATTGGTAACCTAGCAACAGTAGGGTGGTCCGGGGGCATGCCCCCATGGAAGAACATTTTGAAAAATGACCCTTTAAATCAGGGGTCCCCAAACTTTTTGACTCGGGGGCCGTATTGGGTTAAAAAAAATTGGCAGGGGGCCAGGCTGTGTATATATATATATATATATATATATATATATATATATATATATATATATACATATATATATATATATTATATATATATATATATATATATATATATATATATATATATATATATATATATATATATATATGTATATATATATATATATATATATATATATATATATATATATATATATATATGTATATATATATATATGTATATATATATATATATATATGTATATATATATATATGTATATATATATATATGTATATATATATGTATATATATATATATGTGTATGTATATATATGTGTATGTATATATATATATATGTATATATATACATATATATATGTATATATATATATATGTATATATATATATATATGTATATATATATATATATATATATATATATATATATATATATATATATATATGTATATATATATGTATATATATATATATATATATATATATATATATATATATATATATATATATATATATATATATATATACATTGTCTTTATAATTCGTTTTGTCATTTAACATCAATTAACATTGATGTTCATCAGCATTTAACATTGTCACGTTATCGATGGGAAAATTCATTTTTAGACAATATGATTTGCCTGAGCGGCTAGGAGACACCAAGAGTAACAAGTGGTAGAAAATGGATTAGAAAGGAAAGATTAAAAAAAAAAAAAAAAAAATTAAAAAAATTTGTGGGACGGATTTTGGATGCTGGGGGGCCGGATCCGGCCCGCGGGCCGTAGTTTGGGGACCCCTGCTTTAAATAGTGACTACTGGTGAGATTTTGGGGGGGGAAATGTTGAGATTGAGACTTACACAATGAGTGTTATTCTTACAAGAGTAGCGTTTTGCCTAAGAGTGTGCATGGACAGCAGGTCTGAGGGGAGCTATCTAGCTAGCTGCTAGCAACTTTTAATGCAAGCTAGTGAAGCAGCTTTAATGTGGCTGCTTATAAACTGAAGAATAAAATATTAAACTACCACGCAAATAAAACGCTAATTATAAACTGCACAGCTATAACAATGTTTGGTTGAAGTTAATGAGCTGTTGGAGGTAAGAGCAAATTCGAAATGGCGGTCGGCGGGAAAAGTAGCAAACTAAATATAACGTTGAGCCATGCTTTTGAAAATGTATACATTTCAATCCTGGCAAATACTGACTTTTAACAATATAAATTGTTACTTACATGAGTGATGAGTCCGGTAAAGTGTTTTCCTCGGGCTCCGTGAAGAGACGTGTCTGGGCTTGTTCTTCCACAGCTGCATGCAGGTGGGCAGGTCCTGACGTTTTAGGTCTGATATAAACCTTTGAACTGAGTTTTGCTAAATCAATTTATGTTGGAAGTCCAATAAAATTAATTTTATCACATAAAACATTAAGTTACGAAAATATTCACACTTTTTACTTATAGATAACTCAAAAACTATAAAAATAAAAATAAATTGATTTATTGGAATAAATATACTTTTAAAAATAAAGTAAAATGGACAATACCACTGAAATAGTTTTTACAGTGTGTGTGGGACAGTGTGTTTAACAAAAAACATGTTACATTTAGTTTATCATGCATTTATACATTTTATTCCCAGGGGACACAAATGCCATTGATTTGGTGGAATAGTCCAAACATGCATACACTTAAATGTGTACACAAAAATATATTTCATAATCCTTTCAGAGCCTAAATTATTGTAAATTAGTAACAAGCTAACTATTTGTGTATAGCAGGCCTGGGCAATTATTTTGATTCTGGGAGCCAAATTTAGAGAAAAAATGTGTCTGGGGGCCGGTATATCTATTTTTAGGAACATTAATACAAAACAAATGTCTGATTGAAAGCTAAAAACGTTATGAAAGACCGCCTTAAAAAACGGAATGGAATTTTAAATTTTTTTACTGAATGAGTCACCCAGAATGTACATGAAAATAAAGAATGTAGGATTTACAATATTAATAACTATGAACGATAAAACACTGAATATTGACAACATATGAACGTCACACCCCCTCTCGATCGATTTTACAATCAAGCGAAATGCAACAAAAATGCATCACATATGAACGCGAAGGGTAAAAAAAATGTTGCTAATTCCTATCACCAACACTGAAAGAGTGTTAGTACTTGGTACTGACGACATTGAAAAAAGCAGGTACTGATGTATTTATTTGCTATACAAGCTGCACACTGACTACTCTTGATGATGCTGAGACTGACTAGACTGCACACCCTCTTTTTATTCATTTCATCCATTCTATCTTCTCTACGTCTGTCAGGTTCTTCTGCCATGTCCTCCCTCCTGTCCCTGTCCTGGGTGCTATCGTCCTACCATAAGCTCCTGCGCGACTCCCGAGACGACAAGAAGAGCATGAGCTACCGCGGCGCTCTGGTGCACCTCTTCTGGCGCCTCTTCACCATCTCCTCCCGGGTGCTCTCCTTCGCCCTGTTCGCCTCGGTTTTCCACATCTACTTTGGCATTTTCGTGGTGCTCCACTGGTGCGCCATGGCTTTCTGGGTCATCCACGGCGGCACCGACTTCTGCATGTCCAAGTGGGAGGAGGTGCTGTTCAACATGGTGGTGGGCGTGGTCTACGTCTTCTGCTGGTTCAACGTGCGCGAGGGGCAGACGCGCTACCGCATGGTGGCCTACTACGCCGTGGTGCTGCTAGAGAACGCCCTCCTCAGCTCGCTGTGGTATGCGTACCGCGACCCGGCCACCACTGACGCCTACGCCTCCTATGCCCTCTGTAGCGTCTTCCTGTGCTTTGCCTCGGGTGTGGCCTGCATGGTCCTCTACTACGGGGTCCTGCACCCTATGGGCCCCCGCCTGAGGGTCTATGCCAGCTCCTGTTGTGCGGAACTGCTCTGGGGCCTCCCGTTACCCCCCGAAGCTGAGCCCATGGCCACCACGCCCGGCCCACGGGGCTCCCAGGCCACTCCAACACGGGGGCTGGCGGGGGAGTACACAGAGCCTGATGAAACCGCCACAGACACCTGCCTTCCTGTTTTCCAGGTGAGGTCCACGGAGCCCGTGGACTCATCCGGCAGGCCCATCCAACCGGAAGGCCCCCTCATAAAGATAGACATGCCCAGGAAGCGCTACCCAGCCTGGGATGCGCACTTTGTGGACCGACGCCTGCGCAGGACCATCAACGTGCTGCAGTACATCAGCCCAAACGCCGTGGGCATCAGGTACAGGGACGGCCCGCTTCTCTACGAACTCCTGCAGTATGAATCGGCGTTCTGAAAAAAAAAGAAAAAAAAAAAGGCTTTCTCATCCCTCTTACCATCCAAACACAGTCATGATGTATTTTTGGAGGAGAAAAAAACCACGCAAAGAGAAAAATAGTATGAACCCATGGGGCTGCGTGTGTAGATAACATGAATGTTTCATTATGAAATGCATTATTCTGTATTGTGAATACCTGTGAAGGGCATATTGTATGACGCCTAAAGGGAATGTTGGAGGAGGGTATCAAAAGGATGCAGGTTTTTTTTCCCCGCCCGCACATCCCAAACTTTACTGCCATTTTTTATGTAAATAACCCCAAATGTTGCAAATCGAGAGAGAGAGAGAGAAAGAGAAAGAGAGAGAGAGGTTTCCCTTCCTGTGAGCTCTCCTGGCTGTTCTATTTTGGTTCCAAAATCCTAAATGGTAATCACATCATGCGTGGAGGAGAAGAGAGACGCAAGCACACTGACCTTCAATCAGTTCCGCCTATTCATTAAAAAAAAAAAAAGGTTTTTAGCGCACACTGCCCTCTGGCGGAGGCAAGGCGCTATGGCATGCCTTACCCTCATGGCGGAGCCATGCGTAATAATGGCAGAACACAATGGAAGAAGCGTGGAATGTAACAGAAAGAGCACAAAAATAGGGTACGGTGGCCAGCACGTTCCAAACGCAGATTTGATCCAAAACCAAACACACTTACATACCCCCTATACCAGGGGTCAGCAACCCAAAGCGTTGAAAGAGCCATATTGGACCAAAAATACAAAAAACAAATATGTCTGGAGCCGGAAAAAATGTAATATCTTACATAAGTCTTATAATGAAGGCATCACATGATGTAAGTGTCTATATTAGCTATAATAGCCTACTATCAAAATGACTATGTGTCGCAGGCTGACGCAAATTTTCGTTGACAGAAATGTAGAAATGTAATATTTATTCTGCACATTTTTACATTAGAAACCATTAGTAAATCAGAGGCTACTCAGAAGGTGAGATAACTCCTGGAAAGGACTGGCTTTTAATGGCCAAAGGTGTAGACGTGGTCTGGAACAACATGGCACACAAACAACTATCTGAAATGTAGCCAATGTTACATACAGATAATGTGTCATGAGACATGCAAATATAAATGATATACAAAGAGGATAAAAGTAAAGGAAATTAAATTAAATTAAATACAGCTAGCCTAAATAGCCTGATTAGCACTCCAACAAGTCATTAACATCAACAAAGCTCACCTTTGTGCATTCACGCACAGTATAAAACTTTTGGTGGACAAAATGAGATGGAGTGGAAGATTTTACATGTAAACAAATTGTTGCGGCACAGTCCACATTATGGTGAGTTCAAGAACCACCGAAATTAGTAGGACAAAACGATGTCCACCAAATAGTCTCATCAGTATAGCATACACACAAACATATTAAACAGTGGGCTTTCTAACCATTGGGAAGGTTTGTGTCATGTTTGTCCTCAAACAAAAAACATACTAAAACAAAAAAATTATTTTTCCCCCCCATCCTTTTCCATTTTCAATACTTTTTAAAAAATGCTCCAGGGAGCCACTAGGGCAGCTCCAGAGCCGCGGGTTGCTGACCCCCGCCCTACACAGTGGTACCTCAACTTAAAAGCTGTCTCCCGGCTAATTGTTATGCTCTAAGTTGCAAGCAAAAATTTGAGTTACCAACATCCCCGCCATTAGTTGGCGTAGCAAATGCCGCAGCCCGGCAGGCACAAGACATAGATACAACATTAATTATACATACATGTCTTTTAAAATTGACTTTAAAACAACATTGCCAAATAGTTATATCGTTAATAGTATTTGTAAATTAAGACAACGTTGATGTCCAATGTTGGATCCTCGTTGTTGGTTGGGAAATGACAGAATTTCACTAGTCAAATCAACATCACAACCGGACATTGAACAAACATTGTTGTTTGAACGTTGTATTTGTGTTGTAGAATGACCAAGATTCAATGGTCAAACCAAAGTCAGAACCCAACATTGATTAAACGTCGTCAAAAAACACGTTGTTTCAACGTTATTTTCAAGTTGCTCAACGTCAGGACCTAATACAACAAGTTCTCAACGTTGTTTTAATGTCTTGGGTTCTTCTGGGAGTGAACCCTGTTAGATCTGACCAAAACATCCGCGGCTTACTAGCTAGATTTAGCTTATAGCTAGAGATCGACATAACTGAAAGTGAGCGTTAAGGACGGCGCTGAGAAGAAGAAGTGGGTGATGTTCATTAATTTAAAAAAAAATCGTCAAAAACATGACCCATTTTGGAGCTAGCTTGTCAAAGCATTTGGAGCGTATCATACCATATTGAAGCAGAGTGAGTCTAACGCCAGCCAAGAATGTTCGAATAATATCTAAACGGCAAATGTTTATCCATGAAAATGTGGAGAAGCTGTAAAGCGATATGTAGAAGTGCACTCTCTAAATGCTGTACATTATTTTTACAGTACTTTATAAAACTACCGTAGTTGTTCAGAGTACATTCTGTTGCATTGTTTTTAGACAATATTTCTTGCATGTTCAAATTGTGCTGTTTTGGCACCGACTAAATTGATTTCAATTCATTTCAATAGGAGATAAGAAATAAAGCTCGTAAATTGAGGTACTGCTGGGCATCAAATGCAACGAGAAAAATGGCACAAACATAAACAAATCATAAAAACAAGGGAGAAATGCTGCAAGTTCAGGACAAAACGGAACTTTGACAGACCTTCACTATGCTAATGTCAAACTGTGGTACATGGGCTCCATCTGGTGGTAAGCCAAATAATCATTTAATGCAATATTCAAACACAGTGTTACTGTTCAAACTGTGTGTAATGTTACAGTGGACAAAATATTAAATACACTTGTTAAATAAAACCTCTGCCTTTTTAATATAGAATATTTAGGCCTACTATAGTGCTTTATTTTAATGTTGGTCATTTAGGTTGGTACGTTGAAGTTTATTTCGAACATCTATACAGGTGCAATATGATACATTTTACATATTTACATTTTTCTTTACATGTATGAAAAGGAGTAGGAAAAAGCAAAGCTTAATTAATCCTACCCTGTTTCCACTTCATAGCAATTACTAACCCATATGTATGGTATTTTGAGAGCCACGTGTTTTCTGAGGTGGTACTTGGTGAAACAAGTTTGAGAACCACTGTTCTGGAGGGTTCTCAAACAGACACTGTAAGGGCAAATATTGTTGAAACAAGCGAATAATAACGCAAATATAAAACATATTTCAGATAACGGTACACGTTATAATTGGTAAACCAACAACACCCATTGAGCTAGACAGCGCCAGCATTGATCAGTTCCAATAACATTGAATCCACTTGGGATTTTATCAATGTTTTAAATGTTCCCTGTAACCTTACCCATACACAAACAGTGCAGGAATTCAACTAACATTGGGAAACCAATACAGTGTGGATGTTTTACTCGTTTTTGTCACACAGACATTAAAGTAGACACTAGCAAAACACATACTGAGTTCATTTTTAAATGACTTTACTCTTTTAATTATAACTAGTAATTTTAACCTACTAATAATTAATTATTAGCTCATATTTTTAAAGACGTGCATCCCTTTTGTTACGTGAAGTTGCAGCATTTCTCTCATGCAGTTGTTTGGGGGTATTTTGGGAACATTTGTGTGTTGGGAGCGATTAGACGTTGCCGTGTGTTTACCGTGGTACACATACTGTAAACACGTTCCAAAGCTGTCTTATTTTTAACAATCAAATCCTCCACCATTCCCTTCTCAACCCTAAAGAGTGTTTTTGTTTTGATATTAACAATGGATTAGTTCTAGTATTTCTTGTTATTATATGACATTATTTTGGTGCACAACTGTAAAAAAAAATGCAATGATCCTGTGCCATTTATTCTAGCTAAAAAACCGCTGGCTTTTAAAAGTCAACAGTGTCATTTTAGAACCATTCATTGAAATCTATTACTGTCAAGTACAGGCAGAAATGCACCCGGGCTCTGAACAGTGGTTGTCTGCTTCACTATGTGGCCGCACGTGCCTAAAAACATCGTACTGTAATAAGGCAGATGCCATCTAAAAGTTTGGGTTCTAGGCGAGAGGGCTCATTTTTTTTGCCAGGGATGGAAAAGAACAGGAGGGAGAGACTGTGCTAAAGGATCATTATTTTGCAGACCAATAATAGGTGTTCATTATTGTGGATTGTACCTTAAGGCACCCGAAGCTAACACCATTGGCTCTCTGCATTGGGTCACAATATAGTACTTTTTGTGAGGGGTCTGTCTGACAAAGATCGAATTGTACAAAAACTGGATACATTTAAAGCAAATCCAGTTAACACCCAAAAATATGAACATTTTATCAAGAATAATTTACATGCGGAAAACTATGCATATACATGGCAAATGAAATGAAAAAATAAACATCTAGCCTCACCTTTCCTCTAATTAAAACTTTTGTCTAGGGCTGCAGCTATTGATTATTTTAATGATCTATTGATTATTTTGTTTGAGTAATCGAATAAAACACACTCTATATCCTCAATACGTACAGTACAGGCCAAAAGTTTGGACACACCTTCTCCTCATTCAATGCGTTTTCTTTATTTTCATGACTATTTACATTGTAGATTGTCACTGAAGGCATCAAAACTATGAATGAACATGTGGAGTTATGTACTTAACGAAAAAAGGTGAAATAACTGAAAACATGTTTTATATTCTAGTTTCTTCAAAATAGCCACCCTTTGCTCTGATTACTGCTTTG